>NW_011495071.1:6593901-6628661 GCF_000754665.1 Bison bison bison
TCCAGCCACATTTCTGCCCCGGCGTCTCGGCCGCAGCCTTTCCCTCCGTCCCCGAGGTTGACTCTCTGACCCTTTTCTCCCCTTTCCTGTCTTGAGAGGCTCTTGGCGCGGACCCAGACCAGTTGCTCTTGCTTTTAGACGGACCACCTTTTTCCCCCAGACCTTTTTTTGAAAAATTTCAACTGTGCAGAAACTTACTCGTTGCCTCCTTTAATATATTCAAAAATAGACTGCCACGACTCAGAAGAGCTTATTTCTTAGAGGGCTGTCCAGTCCATTATCACCTCATTTTAAAGATGAGGCCCAGCAAGGCTGGTGATTTGCCCAAGGTCAACCAACTTAGGTAAACCTATTGGTGGACAGGTTTTCTTAGATGCTTTTTATCTGGTCCGGGTCCATGTACCAGATCAGGATCTTCTGGCCTTCAGGTTTGTGGTGTACCCGTGGCACAGTGACTCACTGTTTTGCTTTCCATGACTCCCAAGCCAGCGTTGCTTTTCATAATGTGTATACAGACATTTAGGAAACCAAACACATGAAGCTTCGGACTCTTTAGAGTTTACCCACGGAGAAAGGGAAGACCGCCCGGACCCACTATGAGCTCTCATTTCGTTCAGCCTTAAGTGAGGGGTATGATGGGGGAGGGGGGGTGATGTGGGGGAAGTGCTAAAGGTGTGGAGAGAACATGGGTATTGTCCCCCTAAGCATTCCAGTATGCCTTGCCTAGGATATGCCTTGTGTCTTTAGATTCTTCTCCTGGGCACATTGTTCTGATATAAAGGTTGCCTCCTTGTGGGGCAGCAGGGAAGGAGTATGAAATCGTCTTGCTTTAATGTGTTGGCTTGGGCATTTGATAATAAATTATGGATGTGCTGAAACCCGGGGACCCATCCACCAGTCCACTGAGGCAGGGTACTCCGGATGAGGCCTGTCTTCTTTAGAGAAAGCCTGCCAGCTCTCTCTGAAAATGAGGAGTCTTAGGTCAGAGTGGAAACATTCTAAATCTTTTTAATTCTTAGTGCGACTTTCCCTCTCCATCTGTTTCCTGACTCAAGAAGCATCCAGCTCAGCTTGAGGGTTTATAATTCTTTGTTGTTGGAACTAGACACACTACACCACTCTGGTACAAGCATTTGGAAATTCTGGTACTATATTTTCATAGTCTGAGTTAAGTAGAGAAGACGGAAAATTGGGAAATGCTGTGCAAGTCTCATCTTCCCAGAGAATTCATTTTAATGGACAGTTAAAGTTTGCCTGGAATAGAGTCTACTGATAAGTTAATTTCCTCGGACCTTTATCTCCATTCTGCTGGGCTTTTGTAACTGAACTTGCTGTTTGTGATCGCAGAAGCTAATGGCTTGCTGCATGAGGGCAGTTAATTACGAATCAGTGAGGTGAGATGGGAGTCAGATCCCTCTCTGGTGGTGTTTTTTTCCTGTTGTTACTAATTACAGCTTTCAGAATACTTCATGCACTGCCCTGGGTTGCATAAGGTGATCCATTAGACTATAGGAAAAAATTTAGAACCTCTTTCTACATGAATTTTTTAGGAATGAAGTTTTTATTACCTTTAGTAATATTTAATACACAGGTTAACAGCAATTCACAACTGATTTATAACTATACATATATCAAGGAGCATTTCAAAAAGTTTCTAAAACATTAAAAAAATGCTGGAACCCCACTAATCTGGGCCAGTCTTTACTCATATGCTTTAGTTCTTTTTATGCTTTTCTAATAGATGTTCACCTCATCTCTGAGTTGCCTTTGGAGGAATCTGCTTTGAGAGACAGATGATGTCATTTGCAGTTCTGTGTGTTAGAAATTTTTCTCTCTGTACATGATATCCACTGGCCTTGTCTTCCCATTTGAAGACACTGTAGAATAAGCCTTAAGTCCCTTCCTAGTAATCTTCAAGTACTTTGACAGCCGTTTGTCTTGTGATCTCCTCTTCCCCAACTAGTTTTTCTACAGATTATAAACGTACCTATTTCTTTCAACTATGTCTGATATGATGGTTTTTAAATTTCTCCTTGGCTCCTTTCCTTGAGACACCTTCTGGTTTGTCAAAAAAATTCTTCTTAGGTTCTTAACAAGATCTGAAAATGGTATCCCAAGAACTGAAATGTAGGTGAAGTGCCTGCATTGTGTTTTTAAGTGATAAGGGATGTATTTGGATATATTTTATTAGGGAGGCACCTCATATGCACAGTTCGTCATCCTTGTTTCTTTAACGATCCCTAGGAAAATGGTTTCAATTGTGTAATCATAGAGTGTTTGCTTTTGTTCAGTTGCTAAATTGTGTCTGACTGCATCCCCGTGAACCTGCAGCACTCCAGGATTCCCTGTCCTTTATTATCTCCCAGAGTTTGCTCAAACTCAAGTTGGTTGAAGCTGTGATACTGTCTAACCATCTCAGCCTCTGCCACCCCTTTCTCTTCTTGTCCTCAGTCTTTCCCAGCGTCAGGGTCTTTTCCAGTGAATCGGCTCTTCACAAAAGGTGACCAAAGTATTGGAGCTTCAGTTTCGGTCCCTCCAATGAATATTCAGGGTTAATTTCGTTTAGGATTGACTGGTTTGACCTCCTTGCAGTCCGAAAGACTCTTCTACAGCACCACAATTCAAAAGCATCGATTCTTCCACACTCAACCTTCTTTATGGTCCACCTGTCACATCCATCCGTGACTACTGGAAAAACCAGTAGTTGGACCTTTGTTGGCAAAGTGATGCCTCTGCTTTTTAACACACTGTCTAGGTTTGTCATAGCTTTTCTTTCAAGAAGCAAGTATCTTTTAATTTCCTGGCTGCAGTCACTGTCCACAGTGATTTTTGGCACCCAAGAAAATAAAGTCTGTCATCACTGTTTCCATTTTTTCCCCATCTCTTTGACATGAGTGATGGGACTGGATGCCATGATCTTAGTTTTTTAATGTTGACGTTCAAGCCAGGTTTTTCACTCTCCTCTTTCACTTTCATCAAGAGGCTCTTTGGTTCTTTCTTCACTTTCTACCATAAGGGTGGTATCATCTGAATATCTGAGGTTGTTGATACTTGTCCGGGCAACCTTGATTCCAGCTTGTGATTCATCCAGCCTGACATTTCACGTGATGTACTTGGCATGTAAGTTAAATAAGCAGGATGATAATATATAGCCTTGATGTACTCCTTTCCCAATTTTGAATCAGTCCCGTTGTTCCACTTCCTGTTCTCACTGTTGCTTCTTGACCTGCATATAGATGTCTCAGCAGACAGGTAAGGTAGTCTGGTATTCCCATCTCTTTAGACTTTTCCAGTTTGTTGTGATCCACACAGTTAAAGGCTTTAGCATAGTCATTGAAGCAGAAGTAGAAGTTTTTCTGGAATTCTCTTGGTTTTTCTAATATCCAAACAAATGTTGGCAATTTGATCTCTAGTTCCTCTGCCTTTTCTAAATCCAGCTTGTGCATCTGGAAGTTCTCAGTTCACGAGCTGTTGAAGCCTAACTTGAAGGATTTTGATCATTACCTTGGTAGAGTGTGAAATGAGCACAATTGTATGGTAGTTTGAACCTTCTTTGGCATTTCCTTTCTTTGGGATTGGAATGAAAACTGACCTTTTCCAGTCCTGTGGCCATTGCTGAGTTTTCCAGATTTGCTGGCATATTGATTGCAGCTCTTTCACAGCATCGTCTTTTAGGATTTGAAATAGCTCAGTTGGAATTCCATCACCTCCACTAGCTTTGTTCAAAGTAATGCTTCCTAAGGCCCAATTGACTTCACATTCCAGGATATTTGGCTCTAGGTTAGTGGCCAAACCTTTGTGGTTATCTGAGTCATTAAGACCTTTTTTGTATAGTTCTGTGTATTCTTGCCACATCTTAATATCTTCTGCTTCTGTTAGGTCCTTACTGTTTCTGTCCTTTATCGTGCCTATCTTTGCATGAAATGTTCCCCTGGTATCTCCAGTTTTCTTGAAGAGATCTCTAGTCTTTCCCATTCAAGTAGAACAAATTATTTTTCTCCATTTTAGTAGTGATCTCTCAGTTAACCCTGTGTCAGTTAAGTTTTGCGTCAGAAACACCTAACATGCTCCATCCAGGTGGGGAAATAAATGAGAAATAGTTGGGTGTTATATTAAAAGCTGGGCAATAGATTTTTTCCATTAGTGAGTGGGAAATGGAGCTGTTTTGTTGCTATATATTTCTTTACGTTGTATTTAAAGAATAAATACATATCTACTTTTTTTTAACTTATTTAATTTTGGTTGCACTGGGTCTTCATTGCTGCGTGCAGGTTTCTCTAGCTGCGGGGCTACTCTTTGTTGCAGTGCATGGGCTTCTGTATGGAGCACAGGCTCTAAACACACAGGCTTCAGTGGTTGTAGCACACAGGCTCAGTAGCTGCGGCTCATGGGCCCTAGAGTGCTCAGACTCCAGAAGTTGTGGTGCATGGGCTTAGTTGCTCCGAAGCATTTGGAATCTTTGTGAACCAGGGCTCGAACCTGTGTCCCCTGCATTAGCAGGCAGATGCTTATCCACTGTACCACTAGGGAAGTCCTCGGTATCCAATTTTGAAATCTAGAAAATGAGATTGCTCCTTGTCAGTCTCAAGAGAAGTAGGGCTTTTTGACTAGCAGGAAAGAAAGTTACTTTTAAAATTAAAACAATTATTAAGTGCCATATCAGATTTCACTTGAATAGCCAAACTTAAATCAAGAATTGAATGTAGACCCCCCCCCTAAGAAATGAATATGGAAGGTTTAAAATGTTTTATTGGTTAAAAACAGAAGGAGAACCTCAAAAATAAACATTTTTATATAGCTGTTTGTTTTAACTTTGTAATCTTTTTTTTAATGTATTTTAATTTTTCCATACTTTTCTTAGACAATGAAACCCCCAAACAGATATCATAGTCTTATTAGATCTATACAGGTTCATCTTGTAGTTCTTCCTTATTCTTGAAATGATATAGGTTCCCTTTAGGGAATCAGCATGAACTGGTTTTTGATCAGTGGGCCAGATATGATGTAATTGGGGTCAGGCAAACCTCTTTTCAGTTACTTACTGCACAAATTACCTAAATTATCTGATCCTCATTTTCTTCATCTTGCAGTACTTTCGTGAGGATTGCAGGTGGTATGTAGAAAGCGTAGCATTGATACTAGTCTTTCTGTTGTTTTCAATAGTGCATAGTTTAGTAGTCTGCAGAAATACAGATTGTGAATAATATTTCACATATTTAGTCAGATATGGGCTAAATCCTGAGCCCAGTTGTTTTTAGACCTAGGGTCATTTAGAGCTGAGTGAGTTTGGTTGCATAATTAGTGTTAAAATTGTTTTGTTGTAATTTCTTTTTTATGAATGAAAGTTTGTTTTTATGTTTAGGGCTTGTTACTTTCTGATCCTCAAAAGCTGCTACCTTGGCAATCCAAGGCATTTTATTAACTCAGGGAATACTTACTGAAAAGCTGTAACTCAGTCCTCTTTCTGAGACAGTTTAGTTTTATTTGAGGATGCAAAGGAAGGAAATAGAGAGTATGGCCTCTTTTTCTGTAAGCCACAAAACCCAGCCTTTTCTCTTTCATCATCCTTTGCATTTGCCCAGAGCCCTCTTGAGCCTAATGTGTATGTATTATATATTCTCCAGAGCTGGTTGAAAACACTCTGGTTTCTTATTTGTCTTTCTTGAAGAGTAGCATTTCTAATTTTTCTGAATTTCACTTATTCGTTCTTCTGCACTGTGCTGTGCGGTGCTAAGTCGCTTCAGTATGGACTGTAACCTGCCAGGTTCCTGGGTCCGTGGGATTCACCAGGCAAGAACACTGAAGTGGGTTGCCACGCCTTTCTCCAGGGTCTCCTCTACTATCAGATGCCATATTTAGGCTCATCGTTAATCACATTTTATCAGTGGAGACCTGTCAAAAATAAAAGTACCTAGTAAACATTTGTCAAAAATCAGTGCCAAAGCCCACAACTAATTTTATTATAATCTGTAGTACAGGTATATACTGTACTATAGATTATATAGTATAGTATATTATAATCTGTTTAGTAATCAGTGATTTCTAATCATTGATGTATTAATTCTTAAGTGTATGACTCTAGTTCTCTAATACAGATATCTAGAAAATATCTAATATATATATTATTATATAGATATGTGGTCCACTGGAGAAGGGAATGGCAAACCGCTTCAGTATTCTTGCCTTGAGAACCCCATGAACAGTATGAAAAGGCAAAAAGATAGGATACTGAAAGAGGAACTCCTCAGGTCAGTAGGTGCCCAATATGCTACTGGAGATCAGTGGAGAAATAACTCCAGAAAGAATGAAGGAATGGAGCCAAAGCAAAAACAACACCCAGTTGTGGATGTGACTGGTGATAGAAGCAAGGTTTGATGCTGTAAAGAGCATTATTGCATAGGAACCTGAAATGTTAGGTCCATGAATCAAGGCAAATTGGAAGTGGTCAAA
The DNA here is from genome assembly GCF_000754665.1 of Bison bison bison. Classification (NCBI taxonomy): domain Eukaryota; kingdom Metazoa; phylum Chordata; class Mammalia; order Artiodactyla; family Bovidae; genus Bison; species Bison bison. Next base: position 6,600,352 of record NW_011495071.1, read on the forward strand.
CAGGAGATGGCAGGAGTGAACATCAACATTCTAGGAATCATTGAACTAAGATGGACTGGACTGAGTGAATTTAACTCAGATGACCATTATATCTACTACTGTGAGCAGGAATCCCTTAGAAGAAATGGAGTAGCCATCATGGTCAACAAAAGGTTCCGAAATGCAGTACTTGGATGCAGTCTCAAAAACAACAGAATGATCTGTTTGTTTCCAAGGCAAACCATTCAATATCACGGTAATCCAAGTCTATGCCCCGACCAGTAACGCTGAAGAAGCTGAATTTGAATGGTTTTATGAAGACCTACAAGACCATCTAGAACTAACACCCAAAAAAGATATCCTTTTCATTATAGGGACTGGAATGCAAAAGTAGGAAGTCAGCGAACACCTGGAGTAACAGGCAAATTTAGCCTTGGAATACAGAACGAAGCAGGGCAAAGGCTAATAGAGTTCTGCCAAGAGAACTCACTGGTCGTAACAAACACCCTCTTCCAACAACACAAGAGAAGACTCTACACGTGGACATCACCAGATGGTCAACACCGAAATCAGATTGATTATATTCTTTGCAGCCAAAGATGGAGAAGCTCTATACAGTCAGCAAAAATAAGACCAGGAGCTGACTGTGGCTCAGATCATGAATTCCTTATTGCCAAATTCAGACTTAAATTGAAGAAAGTAGGGAAAACCACTAGGCCATTCAGGTATGACCTAAATCAAATCCTTTATGACTATACAGTGGAAGTGAGAAATAGATTTAAGGGACTAGATCTGATAGATTGAGTGCCTGATGAACTATGGACGGAGGTTCGTGACATTGTACAGGAGATAGGAAACAGGACCATCCCCAAGAAAAAGAAATGCAAAACAGCAAAATGGCTGTCCGAGGAGGCCTTACAAATAACTGAGAAAAGAAGAGAAGTGAAAAGCAAAGGAGAAAAGGAAAGATACACCCATCTGAATGCAGAGTTCCAAAGAATAGCAAGGAGAGATAAGAAGGCCTTCCTCAGCGATCAGTGCAAAGAAATAGAGGCAAACAACAGAATGGGAAAGACTAGAGATCTCTTCAAGAAAATTAGAGATACCAAGGGAACATTTCATGCAAAGATGGTCTCAATAAAGGACAGAAATGGTAAGGACCTAACAGAAGCAGAAGATATTAAGGAGAGGTGGCAAGAATACACAGAAGAACTATACAAAAAAGATCTTTACGACCTAGATAATCACGATGGTGTGATCACTCATCTAGAGCCAGACATCCTGGAATGTGAAGTCAAGTGGGCCTTAGGAAGCATCACTATGAACAAAACTAGTTGAGGTGATGGAATTCCAGTTGAGCTATTTCAGATTCTAAAAGATGATGCTGTGAAAGTGCTGCACTCAATGTGCCAGCAAATTTGGAAAACTCAGCAGTGGCCACAGGACTGGAAAAGGTCAATTTTCATTCCAAAAGAAAAGCAGTGCCAAAGAATGCTCAAACTACCACACAGTTGCACTCATCTCACACGCTAGTAAAGTAATGCTCAAAATTCTCCAAGCCAGCCTTCAGTAATACGTGAACCATAAACTTCCAGATGTTCAAACTGATTTTAGAAAAGGCAGAGGAACCAGAGATCAAATTGCCAACATTTGCTGGATCATCGAAAAAGCAAGAAAGTTCCAGAAAAACATCTATTTCTGCTTTCTTGACTATGGCAAAGCCTTTGTGTGGATCACAATAAACTGTGGAATTTAAAGAGATGAGAATACCAGACCACCTGACCTGCCTCTTGAGAAACCTGTATGCAGGTCAGGAAGCAACAGTTAGAACTGGACATGGAACAACAGACTGGTTCCAAATAGGAAAAGGAGTACGTCAAGGCTGTATATTGTCAACCTGCTTATTTAACTTCTATGCAGAGTATATCATGAGAAACGCTGGGCCAGAAGAAGCACAAGCTGGAATCAAGACTGCCGGGAGAAATATCAATAACCTCAGATATGCAGATGACACCACCCTATGGCAGAAAGTGAAAAAGAACTAAATGGCCTCTTGATGAAAGTGAAAGAGGAGAGTGAAAAAGTTGGCTTAAAGCTCAACATCCAGAAAATGAAGATCATGGCATCCGTTCCCATCACTTAATGGCAAATAGATGGGGAAACAGTGGCTGTCTTTATTTTTCTGGGCTCCAAAATCACTGCAGATGGTGATTACAGCCATAAAATTAAAAGACGCTTACTCCTTGGAAGGAAAGTTATGACCAACCTAGATAGCATATTAAAAAGTAGAGAGGCATTGCTTTGTCAACAAAGGTCCGTCTAGTCAAGGCTATGGTTTTTCCTGTGGTCATGTATGGATGTGAGAGTTGGTCTATAAAGAAAGCTGAGTGCCGAAGAATTGATGCTTTTGAACTGTGGTGTTGGAGAAGACTCTTGAGAGTCCCTTGGACTGCAAGGAGATCCAGCCAGTCCATCCTAAAGGAGATCAGTCCTGGGTGTTCATTGGAAGGACTGATGTTGAAGCTGAAACTCTAATACTTTGGCCACCTGTTTGTGAAGAGCTGACTCATTTGAAAAGACCCTGATGCTGGGAAAGATTGAAGGCAGGAGGAGAAGGGGACGACAGAAGATGAGATGGTTGGATGGCATCACCGTTTCAATAGACATGGGTTTGGGTGAACTCCGGGAGTCGGTGATGGACAGGGAGGCCTGGCGTGCCGCAATTCATGGGGTCTCAAAGAGTCGCACACGACTGAGCGACTGAACTGAACTGATACAGATATGTAATTATATATCTGTAATAATATAGATATCTAATATATTTATGTAAGATATCTTTGAACCGTACGAGTTTAGCTCCTTGTCATTTGGTTGTTACATTAACATGTATTCATGAAAAGTGAGTGTAAGTGTAAGGTATATACCTGGAGCAGACTTTTAAAATGTAATGCAGTGTTCCTGAATGGTATTCAAACCTGTCTGGAAGTCTAATAGTGCTGGAATATTTATGGAACTTGTGCAGTCATGTCCTGGAACCCATCTGCTGAAAATAAACTCCAGTTGCATCGTTCCTAGGCAAAACCACAATGAAATTTATTTAATTCTTATTCTTATTTAAAGCCTGACATGTAATATTTAAGTAAGCGGTAACAGACATTCCTGTCAGTGAACAAAACATGACATAGACCTTTTTTCCCTCAGGTGTAGAATGAGCCAAGGAGACTCAAACCCAGCAGCCATTCCACACGCAGCAGAAGATATTCAAGGAGACGACAGATGGATGTCTCAGGTAAAGGAGGCGCACGCGTTGTCATTCACAGAGATGAGTCTCTTCAGGTTTAGAGTCTTGACCAAAGCTACGAAAGGGTGTTTTTAATGGCCAACAAGAACTAATTACTGTAAATAAAAATTTTATGTTAGAGATGTCATTCTAATCACCATCTGATGTTGGAACTGAGGAATATTTTAAAGCGTGTTCATTGCCCTTTGTTAATTTTAGTAGATAGCGAGGTTTCTATTTTTTTTAAGCTTTTTTAAATTTCAAAGTAAGTTCATAAGTATGCAACAAGAATTACAAACAGTTCAGAAAGAACTTCCTATATCCTTCATCTAGATTTGCCACTTGTTAACATTTTGTTGTATCTGCATAATTATTCTGTCTGTATCAGTTTATACTATTTACCAACTTACTGTTTTTTCCAAATCATTTGAAACTATGTTGCAGTCTTCATGATGCTCCTTTACCCTTAAATATTTGAGTGTTTTCTAAGAAAAAGAATATTCTCTCACATAACTGCAGTATAGTTATTAAAATCAGGAAATTTTACACTGACAGTATACTGTTACCTCTGGAGAAGGAAATAGCAACCCGCTCCAGTATTCTTGCCTGGAGAATCCCATGGACAGATGAGCCTGGCGGGCTATAGTCCATGGGGTTGTAAGAGTCGAACCCGACTCAGCAGCCAGCCCACCATACTGTTCCCTAACGCAAAGACCACATTCAGGTTTCTTCAGTTGTCTGTTGTTGCTATCAGTTTTCTTCCCAGTCTTGGATCACACATTGTGTTTGCTTGTCATATATCTCTTTATTCTCCTTTAATCAGAAACGTTTCTTAGCCTTTGTTTTTTATGACTTGACCATTTGTATAGGCTGTTTATTTTGTGGTGTGTCCCTCAGTTTGAGTTTGTAGTCTTTTCTCGTAATCAGGGTTCGGATTATACATTTTTGGCAGGAATATCAGGGAAGTAATGTCTTCCGTGCATCACATAGAAGGCATTTTGACGTTGGTTTGTCTCATTGGTGATACTAACTTCGATCACTTAGTTAAGATACTGTTGCCCTAAACCAGTCCTAATTTGTTGTAATATAGATTTGCAGGTTCTTCCTTTATTCAAGTGGGTTATAATCCACTGTAATTTTGAAAGTCAGGTTGTCCCAGGTTTAGCAAGTGGGAATCCCTTCAGTCTCTGGTGCCGTTGCCTTCTTAATATGTCCTATTATTTTGTTTTTGGGTTTTTTTTTTTCCCCCTTTTTTTTGCCCACTGGGTTTTTTTAGCACCCTTTTTTAAAATCAGTATTTGTAGCTTGCTTCTAATAAAGTGTTATCACTTAAATATATTTACCCTTTATCTATTTTGAACTGTACTACCTCTTGAACTAACAAGTTCTATATGATTTGAAGTCTCCAAAGTTTACTGTTTAAGTATTTCATGATTATTTTTGTACTCTTCATAGTTGTATTCTCTTTCTATTTTTGTCTTCTTGGGCTTAAAAATCAGCCTTTAGCTATTATATTTTGAGTGGTAGTTTTTTATTTTGAGTGTTCCCCTATGGATCAGTTACTTGGTTATTCTTTCTTAATCTTTCTCATTTGTTCATATCTTTCAGAAAGTATTATGGGGACTTCCCTGGTGGTCCAGTAGTTAAGACTTTGTGCTCCCAAAGCACGGGGCTTAGGTTTGATCCCTGGTCAGGGAACTAGATCCCACATGCTGCAACTAAGACCCATTTTAGCCAAATAAATACATACATATTATGAAATATTTTGAGCATCTGTGTGTTTGCTTCTCCCTCTAAAAAAATACAGCATTGCTGAAAGAATTGTGTTCCCCATATATGCCTCGTTGATCACATTTCTTTCTCTTTCTTACCTCCCCAGTATCCTAAATTTTTTCCACATATTTAAATACTACATATATAATCTCTAAACAGTGTATTTAGTATTTTTGCGTGTTTTTAAACTATGTAAATAGTATCTTCCTACTTATTTTTCAGCGTCTTTCTGAATGTGTTTTTTCTGCAGTATATCATACAGGTTAAAAGTATAGCTATAGTTGATTCTTTTTTTTTTCCTCTTTAGTATTTTGTTGCTTTATGTGAAAATACCGCAGTGGGTTATTCATTTTCTCATTGATGGGCACTTAGGTCATTTATAAGTTTACTGAAAAGTAGTAATAAAGCTAGATTTATTTGTGTGTGTGTGTGTAGCTGGCATAAATTTAGCAGACGTTAAATAATTAGCACTGACTGGGAAAAAAGATAGTCAAATGAAAGAAGAACATGACTTTAATTTTTTTAAAAAAGCTTGTATAATATGGAAGGACTAATTTGTATTAAAATATATTGTGCACCTAGATCTTGGTTTTTAGATACAGTTCTCCAGCGAAAGGAACCAGGGCTCTTTGGAGAAATTGTTGATTTTATAGCCAAAGCAAAGAAAATAAAAAGATGGGCCTGGAACATCTTACAGTGAAAGAAAACAAGGAACTGCTCAAGAAAGAAAAGGGAAGGGGGAAGAAAAAAAAAAAGGTGGCCAGTAGAAATAGCACTGAAGTCATGGGTCCCCGTGCAGCACATGGAACACACACCGTATTGGTGGAAGACACACCGTATTGGTGGAAGACACACCGTATTGGTTTCTCTCATTGATGACATTAGCTTTGACCACCTGGAGCAGACCTTAAAGAGCGCCCAAAGTGCAGTGCTGAACAGTTTGAGCAAAATGATAATTGATAATATTGGTTTATAACTAAGAATAAGTATTCATTAATCCATTCCCTGTAAATAAATGAATGGATGAATAAATAGGAGAGGAGGGCAAAATCTTCTTTATAGAATGAATAAATATAGAAGGAAGGAGGAAAAAGAAAACCATGGATAGGACACTGCAGTACTGTAGGCAAGATCCATTGAGGAATACTAACATTAGTGAACACAGCTTTAAGGAGAAACAATATATTTGCTTAGTATCTCCTTGTAAATTACTTTGGTAGCTTTAACATATGACTGCACATTTTTTGATACCCTTCCCTCTAGGAACTGGTGCTGAATTTAGTGTTTTGCTTCTAACAGAGTGTGGAACAGAAAATAGTGACTTGGTAGTGGAGAAAACTGGCAAACACCACCTTACCTAAGTGATCAGTGTTAACATCACCAGTAGTAGGTCATGTTGGTATCATGTACCCACTGATATGATAAAGAGGGGCACATTACCTCTGTCATCGTATTCCCCCAAAATCCATAACCTCAGTCTGTTCATGGGAAGACATCAGACCCAAGTTGAAGGACCATCTGCAGAACACCCGAGCACAGCTGAATGTGTTGAGGTTATGAAAGGAAAAATCAAGAGACTGTCCCATGTTGGAACAGACTAAAAGAGATATGAGATTAAATACAGCGTAATATCCCACATTGATTCTGGAAATGGGCATTAGTGGAAAAATTAGTGAGATGTGAGTGCAGTTTATTTTGGTTGCTAGTATTCCCTAATGTAAATGTCTTATGTTTGATGGATGTACCATGCATATGTACAAATACTGTACAATGGTTGCAAATCTTCTGTAGATCTAAAATTATTTCAAAACAAAACATTAAAAAAACAATCATGATTAAAACAAGTATTAAAGTGATACTCATGGAGTGTTGCCAAACTATCCATCCCTAATCTAGACTTAAGTACCACATATCAAGAAGTAGCTGGAACCAACGAACATGTCCTCCAGCACCACAGGAATGCAGTCAACAGAGTCCAGACTGTGGAGATTAGACTATGACCTAAGATTCTGTAGGTCAGACAGTCATAGTCCTTAAAAAATAAGTTTGGAAGGTGGTGACTGATGAAGATGGAACCTGTACATTAAAAGGGATTTTTTTTTAATTTAAATTTATTTATTTTAATTGGAGGCTAATTACAATATTGTATTGGTTTTGCCATACATCAGCATGAATCCGCCATGGGTGTACATGTGTTCTCCATCCTGAACCCACTTCCCTCCCTGTACCATCCCTCTGGGTCATCCCAGTGCACCAGCCCCAAGCATCCTGTATCCTGCATTGAACCCAGACTGGCGATTCATTTCTTATATGATATTATACATGTTTCAATGCCATTCTCCCAAATCATCCCACCTTCTCCCTCTCCCACAGAGTCCAAAAGACTGTTCTATACATCTGTGTCTCTTTTGCTGTTTCACATACAGGGTTATTGTTACCATCTTTCTAAATTCCATGTATATGTGTTAGTATACTGTATTGGTGTTTTTCTTTCTGTCTTACTTCACTCTGTATAATAGGCTCCAGTTTCATCTGCTCATTAGAACTGATTCAAATGTATTCTTTCTAATGGCTGAGTAATACTCCATTGTGTATATGTACCACAGCTTTCTTATCCATTCATCTGCTGATGGACATCTAGGTTGCTTCCATGTCCTGGCTATTATAAACAGTGCTTCGATGAACATTGGGGTACACGTGTCTCTTTCAATTCTGGTTTCCTCGGTGTGTATGCCCAGCAGTGGGATTGCTGGATCATAAGGCCGTTCTATCCAGTTTTTTAAGGAATCTCCACACTGTTCTCCATAGTGGCTGTACTCGTTTGCATTCCCACCAACGGTGTAAGCGGGTTCCCTTTTCTCCACACCCTCTCCAGCATTTATTGCTTGTAGACTTTGGGATCGCAGCCATTCTGACTGGCATGAAATGGTACCTCATAGTGGTATTGATTTGCATTTCTCTGATAATGAGTGATGTTGAGCATCTTTTCATGTGTTTGTTAGCCATCTGTATGTCTTCTTTGGAGAAATGTCTGTTTAGTTCTTTGGCCCATTTTTTGATTGGGTTGCTTATTTTTCTGGAACTGAGCTGCAGGAGTTGCTTGTATATTTTTGAGATTAGTTGTTTGTCAGTTGCTTCATTTGCTATTATTTTCTCCCATTCTAAAGGGATTTTAAGAGACAAATTGTCTGGATCCTGATTTTAAAAAACATAAAATTTCGTAACATTGAGTTTGAACACTAGTTGTTTGTTGATATTAAAGAGTTGCTATTAATTTTAGAAGAGTAGAACTGGTATTTGGTAGTGAATTTTTTAAATCTTTTAAGAGTTACATATTGAAATTTTTATACATGAAGTGCTCCATCCTTGGTTTGCTTCAAAGTAACTTGAGAATGAGATGGGGCAGTTGTTGCTGAAATGTTGAATTAATAATGCCCATAGTTAGATGATTGCTGTAACTGGTGATGGATATATGCAGATCCATTGTATTGTCCTGCTTTCCTGTATGCTTGACATTTTCCATAGTAAAAATTTTTTTTCAGGGTGATACTAAAAGACTTGACTGTAGACAAATTTAATAGCAAATCATATCAAAACAGTAACCAGCTAAAAAAGGTTTAGCAGCAGACAGAAGTATTTGCAATAAATATTACAGATGACACACTGATGTTTTTGTTGTATCATCAGTAAAAATATCCTCAGATATACTAGATAAATATCTCAATGAGCATGACAAGAACTGTTTAACTTTTTGTTTCCAAAAGGTACAGATTAAAACAATGAGGAGAAGAAGAAGGAGGGAGAGGGAAATATTAATGACCAGTACAGGTGTGACTATTGGAGAAGGCGATAGCACCCCACTCCAGTACTCTTGCCTGGAAAAGCCCATGGACGGAGGAGCCTGGTGGGCTGCGGTCCATGAGGCCGCTAAGAGTCAGACACGACTGAGCGACTTCACTTTCACTTTTCATTTTCCTGCATTGGAGAAGGAAATGGCAACCCACTCCAGTGTTCTTGCCTGGAGAATCCCAGGGACAGGGGAGCCTGTTGGACTGCCGTCTGTGGGGTCGCACAGAGTCGGACACGACTGAAGCGACTTAGCAGCACAGGTGTGACTATGGTAAAATGAGTTCTTATACACACACGCTGGAGTCAGTATAGATACAGCCAATAGCCATTTTGTTAAGAATCTGGAAATATCTCTAAGACCCATAAAAGTGTTAATCTTTGACCTAAAAACCTACCAACATGTAAAAAAAAAAGTAAATTTCTTCATCTCAGTCAATAGGAGGTTCCTGGCAAATTTTCACTAGGAAAAGAGCTAAACAAATGTACGTCTCACTGGATGCATCAGTAGGATATTAAGTAGTGTTAGAAAGTATGGTTATAGGGGATTCCCTGGCAGTTCAGTGGTTAGGACTCCATGCTCTCACTGCAAAGGCCCTGGATTCAATCCCTGATCAGTAACTAAAGTCCCACAAACTGTGTGGCCTGGCCAAATAAGTAAATGAATATTCTTTTTAATTTATGTGATAAAATTTTTTTTTTTTTTTTAAAGAAAATCCATCCTGAACCCTCCTCCCTCCTCCCTCCCCATACCATCAAAATTTTTTTAAAATTATGATTATGGAAATCATGTAGCCACATAGAAAAATGTTTTTAATATAATATTATATGCAATTATAATGGCCCTATTTATTGAGTGCCTATTGGGTGCTAGCAAAAAGCTGGGTCTCTTTTATGGAACTCTCATTTTTACAACTCAAACAGAATTGTCAGAAGATGTGGAAGCCTTGGGTTATGTACCTGCTTAAGGTCGCTGATCCGAAAGTAGTTAAGCTGGAATTGGCACATAGGTTTTTCTGCCCCCAAAGCTGTGTTGCCAGAAGGAGATGTGCATATATTTCAACTATTTTAAGGCGGGGGAGGAATGGGGAATGTGTGAAAAAATGATGAGAAAAGGTACCCCAAAACATTAATAGGTACTGGTTAAGATGGTAGGGCTATAGGTATTTTGCTTTGATCTTTTCTGTTTTTCGAAGCTCATTGCAACTATTTAAAAAGAAAATGTAAAGGACTGAAACCATTAGAACAGCAGAGCTTAAATTCCATGATGTTCTTTAAAAGTGAGCTGTTTTTGTTGGTATTGAGAAGTAGTTGATACCTGAGTACCCACAGAGAGATGACATGATGTGAAAGAGCACTCCTCAGTGAAATTAAAGTTTTATTCTTGCTCATCTTATCCCTTAAGTTTAAAAACACTGTTGAAATAATAGTAATTTTTTAAAAATGATTGAACCCTGGTTGGGGATCTAAGATCCCACCGCACTGCGTAGCCAAAAAAAAAAAAAAAGAAACACTCTAAAGTGCTTGCTTTGGCAACATATATGCAAAAAAAAAAAATTGTTTACACAAGAAAGAAGAAAAAGCTATCCCAAATCCTGTCAAATTAAGAAGAGATGTCTTAATTGTCAAATTATTTCCAGAAATGTTTTTGTATTTTCACCAGTCTCAGTGGAATATCTCAGTTTCAGCACAGTGTCATCTCCACTTGTATTACCAGCAGAAACACTTAAGTAGCATCTCCACCTTAGGGGAAGCATAATTGAATGTAGCGTTTAAGAAGAAACTGCATTTGGACCTTTCTATAGAACTGGGTTAGAGACCTGCTAAAGCATTGTGTTAATTTGTTTTGGGGATGAATATAAAAACTTAAACTGTGTCTTCTGGTTTAACATCAATGAATAAAATCTTTTTACCTTAAGAGCAGAGAGAAGCATGCCTGGGCTAGGTCACCCCAGCCTAGAAACTTGGATTAGACTGAAAAAGCCTGATTCTTAGTTTGCCAACATCTCACATTGAGAGGTTAGCAGACATTTTCAAAGACCATACTAATATCATTCAAATAAAATGCATGCCTTTTGATTGGATCCTAGTTTTAAAAATAGATAATATAAAATACTTTATTCAATTCTTAGAACCATTGTAAAGATTGAATATTAGTTGTGGGATTATTGTTCATTTTCTTAGATGTATTGATAATAGTTCTATGGCTTTACAGTAGACTGGCCTTATGCTTAGGAGATGCTTGTGAAATTTTTTTTTTTTGATGTGTCTAGCTGCGCCAGGTCTTGGTTGCGGCGTGTGCGTTCTTCAGCCTTCATTGTGGCGTGTGAGCTCTTAGTTGCAGCCTGTGGAATCTAGTTCCATGAACAGAAATCGAACCTGGACCCCCTGCATTGGGAGCACAGATTCTTAGCCACTGGACCACCAGGGAAGTCCTTGCATTTGGAATATTTAAAGGTGAAGAATCAGAGTGTGGCAGCTTACCCTCAGATGATTCACCAAACACACAGATAAAGCAAATATGGGAAAATGTTGAATGTAGGTGGAGTGTGTACAGGTAGTCATTGTATTACTTCAGCTTTTCATATGTCTAAGTGTTCTTCATAAGAGTTGGAGGAAAAGATAAGCTTTATTTAAATATATATGTGTGTGTGTGTGTGAGAATGCATTTTTCTGTTCCGGTTTCTGCAGCGTTCCAGTTTTCTCGAGCACATGAGAATGATCAGTTTGGTAGGACCCAACAGTTAATTGCAGTTGAGAGGAATCAGCTTTAGGGACAGACCAAAGAGAATGTTTAATAACAGAGTAACTGGTTGGACAACTGTTCTAAGCCAAGAAGTCTCACAGGGAAAGAAATGCTAGCTTCTGATTGTTCTTTCTTCTTCACACCAGCACAACAGATTTGTCCTGGACTGCAAAGACAAAGAGCCGGATGTCCTGTTCGTGGGGGACTCCATGGTACAGTTGATGCAGCAGTATGAGGTAAAGTGAAGGGGCGCGGGTGGTCCTGGGCTGCTAATGTCAACACATCCGTCAATAACAGACTTTCATCCATTCTGCTCTAATTCAGAGTTAGAAGGGAAATCAGACCTACTTGATGGGATTCTTGGTGCCATCAAGCACGAGACAGAAAATGTAGCATTTTTATTAGTACACTCCCCTTTTTCCATTGGCTTCCAAGAAGCCTTACATTATATTTGTCCTAGTCATGACTTTCAGTTCTTACTTGCATTTTACTATTTCTTTGCTTGTATTTGCCCATTTTTGTCCTAGCTGTGATTCTCAATTCTTACTATTTGTGTTTTACCATTTTAAAATGTTATGTATTTTTGGGGTGAACTTTTGAATCTCTTTAGGCATTCTCCCAAGGGAAATTTAAAAGAAAAGATAGGTTTCTTTTTGTGTTTAGCACTCTTGCTGCTGCTGCTAAGTTGCTTCAGTCATGTCCAACTCTGTGCGACCCCATAGATGGCAGCCCACCAGGCTCCCCGTCCCTGGGATTCTCCAGGCAAGAACACTGGAGTGGGTTGCCATTTCCTTCTCCAATTAAGCACTCTTAAGTTTTTTCATCTCATGTTTCTACTTCCCCTCATTTCTTTTAAGTGATTTAATAAAGGGAAAGATGAATATATTGAGTTGACTGCTTAATTATAAATGTTGGTACCTATTAAGTGCACAACCTCTGCGTTGTGACTCAAGTCCTGAGCTGAGGCCTAATGCTGCACTGAGAGCTGAGTTCCAAAGCGCTTTCGGCAGTTGGGAGCATACCACTTGGGGTGTTAATATTTGAATACAGAAAAAGGAAGCTGTTATTTCAAATGCCTCACAATACATTGCAGTTGAGGGATTTTATTTCCCAATAATTTTAGCTTAAATAAATGAATTTTTCTCTTTTTAGATATGGCGAGAGCTTTTTTCTCCACTTCATGCACTGAATTTTGGAATTGGGGGAGATACAACAAGACATGTTTTATGGAGACTAAAGAATGGAGAACTGGAGAATATTAAACCTAAGGTGAAATGAAGCTTTTTTAAAAAAAAACCTTAATCTTAAGTCTTTTGCAGAGAGTTAAATTGTCAGAAACTGGTAGTTTTTAAGAAAAATTTCTTCTGGGACTTGCCTGGTGGTCCAGTGGCTAAGATTTCATGCTCCCAATGCAGGGGGCATGAGTTTGATAGTCAAGGAACTAGATCCCACATGCCACAACTAAGACCTGGCTCAGCCAAATAAGTCAAAAAAAGTGTTTAAAATTTTTTTCAGTTGCTTCTTTAAACCATTATTTCATTGTTGTTCTTGGCTTCATGCCTTTTTAAGATAGATGATTTTATCATTGTTTAAGAACATTCCAAATACATGCTTAATTACAGATCAGTGTATTGCTTGTGTGGCTCATACTTGAAATTGTTATAATTATCTTCGTCTGCTGTTGGAAGAGATTTGATGCTAATGAGGTTTGCTATTCTATGGTCCCGAGGCAGTAAGGGGAGGAAAGTCCTCAGAGGTGGGCCATTGGAGCAGGGCTATGATTCACTTGAGGAAGTAATTTTGGATTCACTTAACACACAAACAGATTGGTATTCACGGCCTGCAAGTTCTTCTAAAGGAAATTTGAAGCAGATGTGAACAAATGTTCAGCACAAACATGTACCCAGTGCCTTATCAAATTATCAGTGTCCTGAGTTGGCATGCTGCATATAAGTTTTTCCAACCCCAGACAACGAAAAGAGAACAAAACTGAGGCACTGATAACAGTTGCCGTAGTAGAAAGTGTTTTATTTTTGCCTAATAGAAAAACTCATGCATATTCTTTTTGTGCTAGGTGGAAATTACTTCGTTGGGTTACATGGTAAGATGTATGTCTATAGATGATAGTCACCATGTAAAAATTTTTGTTAAAGCAGAAAAACTTCAGAAAACTGTAACCAGCCTCCATGCCACTGACTTTACCTTAAGTAGAACTGTGTATTTATACCCACTACCCTCCCTTGGGTACTTTTATTTTTATTTTTTCTAGAAGGTTACATCTACTAGAGTCCAATTAAATGGGTTTTTTTTTTTTGGGGGGGGGTATAGTTTCTGGATTTTAAGAGATTAACTACCAATTCCACAATGATAAAGAAGTTTTCCTGTCTCTTCCTAGCACAACTTTACCACTTAAGTATTGCTTTGTTTGGAATTTATCCTGATATTAATATATATGAGCCCTATATTACTGTTTTAAGATGGCCTGCCCTGTTGAAGTTAACCATTTGAGAAGTTCATCTTTCCTTTTTTGATTTTTGAAATAAGATTTTCAACTAACTAGTGGACATTCCTTTATCCTGAGTGTCTTTTCTTCCTTCCCTCAATTACAGGTCATCGTTGTCTGGGTAGGAACAAACAACCATGAAAATACAGCAGAGGAAGTAGCAGGTGGAATCGAGGCCATCGTACAGCTTATCAACACAAGGCAGCCACAGGCCAAAATCATTGTATTGGTATGTGGTCTTTGGGTGGGTGGAGACCTCAGTATCTTAAAGTAAAGGTGAGGTGTCTTTTTAGAAATGGGATCACTCATGAATATAGAGAATCTTTAGGTTGGAAGCAGCTTATGATGCTCCTGAGAAGCTCTTGTCTGATATGTGCCATTGTCTTATGGGTCTCATCATTTCCTAGAATCAGCTGTGGGGATTATCTTTTTTCTGCTCATCCTTATTTAGAATTATAAGTTCTCTTTATTGCCTAAGGTAGACTTCGTTTTTTTCTTCCCTTAACTTTAAGTTTTCTGATCTTCTGATAATTTTTTAAATGCATATGACATTTTTTCTAGTCCTGAGTTCTCTTTTTTTATTAGTTTGTTTATTTGATTGCACGGAATCTTAATTATGGCATTTAGAATCTTCCATTTTTGTTGTAGCATGAGGGATCTTTTTTTTTGGTAAGTTGCAAGCATGTGGGATCTAATTTCCTCACCAGGGATCAAACCCAGGACCCCTGCATCAGGAGCGTGGAGTCTTAGCCACTGGACCACTAGGGAAGTCCCCTGAATTCTCTTTTCATTAGACCTGGGTTTAGACTAGCCTAGATCTGTTGTTTTATTCCATTGTTAATATAGTAAAGGTGGTGTATTTATCAGGATCTCTGAATTCTTTATCAGAGATTCCATCAGGAAGAAAATAGGTACTTCATAACCTTACCCCATGAGGAAATGTACCCTCCGTACAATTAAAAGCATTGTCTTTATTATCTCAGGGGTAAACAGCTGTTTATTTCAGTGTTAAAGTTTACCTGTAGGCATTCTTAGCCAGCTAAAAACATGTTTTTGAGAAATCTCGTATATATTCAGTGTTTTAATGAGATAAGTGTTATTAAGGTAGTCATTTGTTCAAAAAAAGTGTGAGAATCACTATGTACGAGGCACTCTCCTAGGTCCTGAGCATGTAGAGATGAGTAAGACGTAGTCCCTCTCAGGGAGCTGGTAGATGGACATTGCAGGATAAATACGTAAAAGTTGACATCTGAGTTTAGTTTTAAAAAATTCATTGGTCTCCAGACAAATGGAGAAATGAAAGAAGAGAAAGTATTATAGAGAAGAAAGAGAGGAGGAAGAGGGAGGAAGAAAGGAAGGAAATGATCAAAGACTTCTTCATATATGTGTTTGTTGGGTGAGTGAAGGAGGGTACTAGAAGAATTGAAGGTTATCATGGAATAAAGTTCAGGTCTGGGGTAGTTCGGAGAAAGAGGCCACAGTTCCCATGTTAGGAGTTTGGATATTATAGCAGAGTTCTGGGGAGCCAGGTCTTGTTTTTTTTATTACATGGTATTTAATTAACTTACTTGTTTAGATCCTGCCTTATTCCAGAAAGGATTACATTATGGTTAAGAGTCCCATCTCTGAAGTACAGTGGCTGGTACATTGTACTTGCTTAGGACATACTTGTTGCCTGAGTGTTGCTAAATAAATCCTCCGTAAATATTCTTTGTTTCAGCCAGGCTTTTGAGTTTGATATACAGTGGTGTTATCTATAATACTAAAACATTGGAAGTAACCTAAATAATCAACCCCATGGGAGAATGATTACACGTCATTGAATGTAATAGCACTAATCATGTGACAATTACAAAGTCTGTGTGCAAACAAAATTTACAGTATTATTTAATCGAAAAGTCTGAATCCTAAACAATGTATATTATATTTGGAATTGCTTGAAAGTGAATATGCAAATTAGAAAAGGAAATGAATTTAAAATCGTTGTTACATGGTAAAGAAATTAGGATTGTAATTTTTTGTCTCCTGTAACATTAGCAATTACCACTTACTACAGAGAAAAATCACAGATCACATGGCGTACCCTTGATACATATTTATTAAGGAAAATGTTTGGCAAAACATACATTACTTTTCTCATCCTTGCTTGACAGTCCCAGTAGGCGTGGCGCTTTGCTTTTGCAGCTTAACATTTTTATGGCTTTAACTGCTGTGACATTTTCTGAAAGTCAGAACAGCATATTTGTTTGTTGGTCGCTGACCATCTTTCCTAGTCGTTCATTATATCTCAGCCAAGCTTTGATGTGCCAACAGTGAGGGCTGCTTTTCTTTGTTAACTGTTAGATGCAAAACCTTGCACTTTTTAACTGTCATATAAACTAGGATTTAGGGTTGACCTCATTTGCACTTAACAGGGATAGAAGGAAATGTTGGTGTACCATATTCATAGTTCTGTAGCTCTTTTTGGAACTGTACAGTCACACAGCAAATTGAAAATAAAAGCCCAATGTTTTGCTGAAATAATATAAAGTAGACATGAATAAGTACTTCCTTTGGGCATAAAACTTTTCTTGTTCTTTTGGTAGAATGCCTACAGAAAACCCATTTTTATGAAATAAGACCTCTTACCAAACCCAGTAGGAGAAACAGGTGGCAGCATTTTTGCCTGAATAACAACAACTTGCTGTCGTGACATCCTGAGCTGTAGTGGTGTTGGTTGGGGGTTTCTGACAATCTTATGATAGGGTCAGTTATCTGTAAAGCCATTTCTAGTTTGAGATGATAAAACCTTCTCTTGGCATATAAGAGCCAGCTTTTATTTACTATAGGAGAAGGACAGACACCTGATTTAGCTGAAAAATATATTAGATCATTAACAAGTAAGTTAAAAACATATTTAGGATACATCTCTGTTTTGTTTATTGTTTTGAACTTTTTGTTGGTCTTGGAGTATAGCCGATTAACAATGGTATGATAGTTTCAGTGAACACCAAAGAAACTCAGCCACACGTATCCTTATATCCACTCTCCCCCAAACTCTCCTTCCATCCAGGCTGCCACATAACATTGAGCAGAGTTCCCTCATGTATATATTTTGGTGGGAGAATACTATACATTTGAAATTTGGTACGTGTTTTATACTTAGAGCACACCTCAAATTATCTTGGATTTGGCCATTTGGAAGTCCCTTTTACCTGGCTGCTGAATGCTTGTGACTGTGCCCCATCATTTTGGGGGGGGATACTTCTTTACTTTCTGTCATTCAGGATATTCCAAACTCATCTTGTACCTGCCACATCTGTCTTCGTACTACCAGGTAGTACGTGGCTCTGATTCATCAAGACAGCACTTGTTCCAGCTCCGTTTCTCATGTGTGGTAGTGAGGTGTCAGGTGGCATTGAGGAATAGATGTGTGTTTGAGCCAGATATTCTAGCTATATGGTGGACTGTTTGGAGAATAAATTGAAGGGAAGATACTACTGAAGGGAAGATGGTCAGTCAGGAGATTTTTACATTAATTGAGGTGAGTAGTGATAGATAACAATGTTGTTTATAATCAGAAAGAAAAGAATGGATGAGAAAAATATTTAGGATGTAAAAGCTGAGTGATTTAACAATAAATAGACAAGGTTTATGGGATGAGAGACTTGGGGATGTTGAAAGGACAGTTGCCATAGAGAATGTGGAAGGAATATAGTCCCGGGGAGATGATAAATGGTTTTTGGACATGTTGAGTTAGAAGTGCCTGAGAGACATTCAGGTTTGGTTCTATACCTGGACGTTCAGTAGGAGTTCTGAAGCCATGGAAGTGATCTGGGCTAAAGTGTGTAGAATGGGAAGAGTACTGGCCCAAGGACAAGACCCTGAGGAATACCAGCAATTAAGGAACAGGAGGAGGAAGAGGAACCTGAGAAGAAACCAAGCAGGAATAGTCAGAGAACTTTTCATTAAAATGGGCCTAGTCCAGTGTTTCAGAAATCAAAGGTATAAAAAATGCTAAACGGAGAGTCCCAGGGATATTTGAAATCACAAGTAAGTAGAGGAAAACAGTGTGTCTTCTCATATTCTTCTCTGCTCTTCCCCAGGGTTTGTTACCTCGAGGTGAGAAGCCCAACCCCTTGAGGCAAAAGAATGCCAAGGTGAACCAGCTCCTCAAGGTCTCCCTGCCGAAGCTCGCCAACGTTCAGCTCCTGGACACAGACGGGGGCTTCGTGCACTCGGACGGTGCCATCTCCTGCCACGACATGTTTGATTTTCTGCATCTCACAGGAGGTGGCTATGCAAAGATCTGCAAACCCCTCCATGAACTGATCATGCAGTTGTTGGAGGAAACACCTGAGGAAAAACAAACCACCATTGCCTGACTGGCTCCCATCAGTGTTACTAGCATCCCAGCCTCCTCAGATCAGTTCTCTCACTGGCACTACAGAATCCTTCTCTTTCTTAAGGCACTTTGCATTGTCGAATGTTCCTATCTAGTGTTTGAAGGGGAGGAGGGATTTAAACTGGTCCTGTACATAGAAGGTTTGTTTTACACAGGAAAAAAATTAGCCAAGGAAGATGGTTGTTTAAATTCATTTGAAACCAGAAGGGGACTTTTTAGTTATATGTGTGACACAGTCATTGAATTATCACTGTTTTTCCTAGGACAACATCAAGCCTAAGTACTGAACAAAATGAAGATGCTTGGCCTTTCTTTGTATGGATTATGTCATATATAATAATGATTAGAATCACACCTACTTGGCTTTAAAACAGATGTTTTTCCAGTTGTTAAAGTTCATTATTTAGTCTTTTTTGTTTTGCTTTACTCATACATATTCTCAATGTTGTAGCAACATATAGCATCAGATTGAACGTGCTTGTCATTCATATATGGGAGATGCTATAGTCACTAGTGAATTTGTTCCACTCTTAATCCTTCCCATGCTTAGCAGTGAAAAATAGGTTTGGCCCCATGTGGGGGACTCTGTTGAGGGTATTATTTTTATGCTGCTGAATATCATGTCTGTAATAGACCCATGCATGCAGCCTTTCCTCTATTCCCCCTCATCCCCTCTCTTTTTTGGGGGTCCTTGTTGACATTACAAGCTTTTAACACATTTTTAACCTAGGAGCTCTGTTGCTGGAAGTGTGAGTCCCCAGCCAGTTACTCTTATGATGATATTACTGGTGTGTAACTCATTCCTGTGTGGTGTTCTGTGCTATAGTCTGTGTAGTGCTGTCCATATTCAGAGTTCTGATTGGTTATGTTTTGTTTCTCCCTTAAAACCTGTTAACAGTTTTTCGTCTTTTAGGGGGAAAAAATTGGAACTCTGTTTCCAACTCCATAAGACCTGGCTTTTTTTCTTGGCTTAGTTTTTAAATTATCAGTCCAGAAAAATTTGGCCTCTTCTCATGGGGAAACAGTGAAACTGCTCTTCAGAATAAACACTCTACTTGACCCCCCCTATTTTAGTAAAAAAAAAAAAAAAATAGGTTTGTGTAACCTTAAGGACTTCTCCTTAATATATCTTCATCTGTGAATTTCTTTCAAGAGAGCTCTTTGTAATCTTAATGGTTTGATGAGCTACAAGAACTGCCGTTTAAAAAATAATAGGAGCAGGTGGTTTATTATTTAATATACCAATGGAATATATACAAACTGGATCTACAAACGAATACTTTAAACTGGACCAGGTGGATATTGAAGTAACCCATCCAGATGGGCTCTGCAGAGATTCAGCTTAACGTTCAAGTTCAGTAACTAAGGCGTATGTTTCATACTTGGCTTGCAAGGTTCATGGCATTGCTGTTGTGTGTTGGAGGGGGATTTGTGGTTTGTGCTAAGAGCCACATCTGATTGAAAGGGATGGAACTTGGGCAGATTTTTTTTTTTTCTCGTCAAGGCTTTTTCTAGGTATTTTGTGGGGTTTTTTTGTTTGTTTGTTTTTGTTTTGGTCTTTAAAAAAAAACAACTTTTGAATGTATCATGTCTTCATTAACAACTGAAAATATATGTGATGTTTACTAAACTTGTTTAGTATATTAAATTTTCCTTTTTATTTTTAGTAGCCCAGGCTCTTGAGTTTTTCAGGACAGATTTTTTTTCTTAGCTGAGGTATAATTATAGGGAGGAGAATTAAGCCACAGTTTTATGTGTGAAAAGACTGTTTCCTCTCCAGGTCTTTTTCTGTTGTCAGAGGTGGGGGTACGGTCCAAACCCCATTAGGTCACTCCGGCAGCATGTGCTTTTAGCTTCTCTCTTGACTAGGAGTCACATATCCCTTTGTCAGCTGGCCTTCAGCTCTTTTGCTTCTGTGTATAAACCTTGGATGTTACTACATTTTATATTTACCAGAGCTATTCGAGCAATAGTATTTGAACCACTGGCCTTTGAAATAAAAGTCAGCCCCGTTATTAACAGTGCAGATACTGAGTCCACTTGGATTTCTTGCAGCTTTCTTTGCACTGCTTTAGGCAAAAAGTGTTCATCTGGTTTTTTTCATTTGGCACCCCAGTTTGCTGCAGTGACAGAACTTAATGCCTAATCTGTAGAGTTCATATATATATATATAAAATATATATACCCACACAAACACATATATATATGAAGTTTAATGAACTGTCCAAGTGAAACATCCTAACTGTCCTTGTGATTAAGGAGCCAGTTTTGCAGGCACCCAGCGCGGTGTTTTTCTGTTGGTCTCCCAGCATACGCCCATTCCTTTGCGCGCCCATTCCTGCTACACTCGATGGCAGCTGGTGACACCACTGTGAAGGTTTCTGCGGTCCTGTCTTGAGTGTGGCAGGCTGGAGGTGTACTGCCAGAGGTGAGCTGGGGCGTGTTCTGTTCCCCACACATTTCTAAACTGCTACAGGCAGTGTACTGGCTACCACCTCAAGTCCAGACACAAGTCTAAAGCTGAATTTTGTGTCAGTAACGTTAACCCACCGAAACAAATCTTGAGTAGCTCGTATCCTGCTCTTAGGAATTCTGTTGTCATTTAAAAGTAATGTTCAACTTTCTTTTCCTTTTTCATTTGTTTAACCTAGTCACTGTTTACAGCTGTATGCTAAAGCCTGAGATATTGTCTGTGCTGTGGTGTATGAGCATTGCCAATTTTATATTTATTGCAGCAAAAAAGAAACTAAAGATATATGAAAATGAGGAGCATGGCTTTGCTCCTAAATCTGTGTGGGTGCATGTGGGAGAAGTGAATTGGGGTCTCTTCAAAGGAGGCTTTTGGGGGTGGGATCACCCAGGCTTCTCCTTGGTGTTCCTGCTTGGGGATCACTGCTGCTAGCTGACTGGACCTCCCCAACGGAAGTTTTGTGATTCTGCTTTGGCAAAGTTTCATTGACCAGTAGAACTCATTCTGTTTTAGTGCATATTTCAATATAAATGTAAACATTTCACTCGAACTCACTGTCTTTCTGTCTCCTTTATCATAGCTTGAATTCCAGTGGCAAAAGAAGGGATGGTTTTTTTTTTCCTAATCACAATTAATTAGATACTTTAGTCATCTTGTTTCTTTTCTGTGGAACTGAATGTTCCAGGCTGACCCTCATCACGGATCTCCTTGGGGGTGTAGAATGGTCAGCGGGGTGGGATGAGCAGATAGAAGGAATCTTAAGTAGATAAATGGAAACAACTGTCAAATAAAATGTTTCAGATTTGTTAGTACTATCTGGTAGTTAAAAACAATTAACTCTAAAAATTATTAAATTGACCTTTTGATGCTTTTTCCTAATTTCAGTCTTTAGAATTTTATTCACGTTAACTGCCCCAGCTTCCACGGTTTTTCCATTCCTCACGCTAATAATCACCAGTTTTTCTTGTTTACACTTTGGCATATTTCTTTATTGTTGCCCCCAGCTTAAACTTAAGTGTTTCAAATTAATTGGACTATTCTGAGTTTCTGTGCCATCTAGGGAGAAAAGATTCAAGATAGTATTTCCCATATATTAACCACCTAAGCACTTTAGGTGGGTGCATTCCCACTTTACTGTTTGGCCTGGGGAGTTTTCTGTCCTGTCAGAGATGAGTCATCTAAGTGGTTTGGCTGGGCCTTGAACCCCACTTTGCCTGACTTCAAAGTCCTTGCCCTTGGATTACTCATTCAACCTGGGGTATCTTTTTAGCTCTAGATCCTGATTCACAGTTCATGACAGACAGATTCCTAGTTTCCTTTCAGCTGAGAGTCCTGGGGGGCAGTCTTCTCACCTGCAGCAAGGCAACAGCTTCATCCAGTCTTTCTGCAACCAATTATACTCCTTTTTGATTCCATTCTCCATTGGCCACAAAATTATTAAAATTTATTTTAAGTGCATTCCCTGGCTATCTTGTTTCCCACCTTAAAAACCAGCAGTAGATCTAAATTGTGTTTATGGAGCTAAGCATTTATAGTGGTCCACGTGAAGGTGGTCCACCTGGCTGCTGTATGAACATGTCAGTAAGTTCAGATTGGCAGGAAGATACTACTTGGAGTAGTTAAGTGAAATAAGATTTAAAATCGAAAGAAAGGTGTCACTGGTGGTCCAGTGGTTAAGAATCTGCCTTGTAATACAGGGGACACTGGTTCGATCCCTGGTCCAGGAAGATCCCACATGCCTCAAAGCTGCTAAACCTGTGCCCCTCCACTACCGAGCCCACGTTGCAGAGCACGAGAGCCAGCTGAGCCCATGTGCCTGCTGAAGCCCACTAACCTTAGAGCCTGTGCTCCGCAACAAGAGAAACAACCACATGATGCCCTCACGCTGCACTTGCCCAAACTAGAGAAAACTCAGGCGTGGCAACGAAGACCCAGCACAGCCAATAAATAACTGTTTTTGAAAAAATCTAAAGGAGGCCTTCCCTTGTGGTCCAGTGGTTAAGAATCTGCCTGCCAATGCAGGGTTGGGAAGCTCTCTCATGCCTTGAGGCAGCTATGGCCGTGTGCCACAACTACTGAGCCCGTGCTGCAGTCCCTGAGAGCTGCAGCTACAAAAGCTCAGGTGCCCTGGAGCCCATGTTCCACGACAAGCCACCACAATGAGAAGCACAACTGGAGAGTAGCCCTCTCACAGCAACTTAGACCTGGCACAGCCAATAAACAAGTTCATAAAAAATTCTAAAGGATATAAAGGGGAAGTACAGCCAATAATAAATGGCAGAATGATGAGTTTCCTGGTGGTCCAGTGGTTAAGACACCGTGTTTCCATTGGAGAGGGCACAGGTTCATCCCTGGTTGGGGAGGTAAGATCTCACATGCTGCCCAGCATGGCCCCCACAAAAAATTGTGTAATACAGTAGGAGTTGCCAGCTTCCACATGCTGAGGGATACGGGTGGGGACCACAATTGCAGGTGAAAATACAGAATGAGAGTTCATGTGAGACCAGGAAGCACAGCCGCGTCCCTTAAGTCCACTGTTGAGCTGGTGTGCGGGTGTATGCTATGGACCACCTCACCTGACTGGGTGAATGGCCTCGGTCTAACAGGGTGGCTGCTGAGTGACGGCGTGGACACAGTTCTTTATCACCCTCGCCTCCCCAGGTACTACCTCTTCAGAGCTGTGTGACCAGAACAGGGGTCACTCAGCCCTAAAGGTCCTATCCAATGATTAACACCACCAAGCATGCCAGCGATGATTACAGCGAACTGATAAGCCAATATGATGTTTCTCAGCAACTAAAAGCTTCTATGTTTTTTGTAACATTCACTTTGTCACTTCTAACCACGGTGAGGCTACGATATTGAAATGATTTACTATAAAGGGATGAATACGGAGATACTAAGCTGAGGTGTTTTTTTCTCCTTGGTCTCGTCAAACCACGCTCCTCTCCACCCACCCCCAGAGGCACTACCTTGTGAGTAGCTTACAGGTTCCTCTTAAATCACAGCAATGAGAGCCGCTGGAGGCCTGGGGCTTTGTTGATTGTGTCACAGCTACCCCACTGAACCTCTTCAGTGGTCCAGAAGTGGGAGAGAGGGTGGTGTGGGGGAAGGGCAAGCTCCCTCACCAGCATCGGCTTGGGAAAGGAGCCAGCAAGGGAATCCATCCTTGTTTTCCTCCAGCCACGGGGTAGCTGCCTCAAGGCATGTGGGATCTTCCGGAATCCGTGTCCCCTGCATCGGCAGGCAGATTTCTTAACCACTGAACCGTGTGTTTGTTCGTTTTTGGCCACACTGGGTCCTCATTGCTCTCTGTGGTTGTGGTGAGCGGGGTCTACTCTTCGTTGCGGTACACGGTCTTCTCATCGCGATAGCATCTGTCACTGCAGAGCATGGGCTCTAGGCGCGGAGGCTCTCACAGTTGCAGCTCGGGGATTAGTAGTTGTGGCTCTCGGGCACTAGAGCACAGGCTCAATTGTGGTCTGTGGGGTTAGTTGCTTCACAGCTGTGGGATCTTTCCAGAACAGGGATTGAATCTGCATTCCCTGCATTGACAGGTGGATTCTTACCCCCTTTGCCACCAGGGAAGTCCAGCTACAAAGACCTTAAATGTTTGCTAAACACATAGTCTTTCTTTGACCTCATTTTATGCTTTACCTCTTGCTTATTTGCTGGCTTATTTTAGCGTAACTAATCACATCAAAAATATGTATGTATCAAAAAAACATTTGATGCACTGATAAAGCTTTGACAGCACCCCTGTCAAAAGCAAATGACACGTCAGTGTACTGCGGCATATTCTTTGATAAGCACTGATAGTCCCAGTTGTTAAATGTAACATCCAATGTGCTTCCTGACCTGGTCCTCTTCAGTTCATGTCCTCCCACCACGTTGAACTTTGATGTCAGTAACTGAACTTTGAGTCCATGCCTTTGCCCAAAGTTGAGACCCTCTGTCTGGAATATGCTCCTGCCCCTTTTGCTAAGCTAGCTCCTTGTGGTGGTTTAGTTGCTCAATCATGTCTGGCTCTTTACAACCCCATGGACTGTAGCCCACCAGGAAGGCTCCTTTGCCCATGGGATTTTCCAGGCAAGCATACTAGAGGGGGTTGCCATTCCTCCTTCAGGGGATCTTCCTGACCCAGGAGTCAAACCCGCATCTCCTGCATTGGCAGGCAGATGCTTTACTGCTGAGCCACTAGGAAAGCCCCCGGCTACCTCCTACTCATCTTTTGAAAATCCCTGAGATTCCTGTAATGTATCTGATTTCTATTTCCAGCTCCCATCTGTATTACGTGTCTCATCTCTGAATCCTCATAATATGTTTTATAAATCTTTTATCATTGCATTTACCACTTTTCTACACTGCTAGATATGAATTCCTTATGAACAGAAAATATATTTTAAGTATCTTTGTGTTCACAGCACCTAGCTTGGTGACTAGTACAAATTAGGCACTGAATGAATGAATAGGAGATTGAGTGATTTCTTCATGATCATCACACCAATAACAGCCAGAATTAAAACTGGAATACAAATCTTTTGACTTCATTTCCTGTTCTTTCAATAGTATTTTGCTGCTGCCTGTAAGATACAATAGACATTATTCTAGCTAGTGATAAATTCACTTAAGAACAACAAAAACAAAGAGGCAGTATGTACCTATTACAATAAATCTTGAGACATTTTCTGGAGTTATTTGATTATAGCTAGATGGAATTGTGAAAAGATATATGGACTCCAATATTCATAGCAGCATCATTTACAGTTGCCAAGATATGGAAGCAACAAATGAATAGATAAAGAAGATGTGGCATTATATATATAATGAAATACCACTCGGCCATAAAAAAGGAATGAAATTTTGCCATTTGCAGCAATATGGATGGACTTGGAGAGTATTATTCTAAGTGAATTAAGTCAGAGAAAGACAAATACTGTATATCACTTATATGTGAAATCTAAAAAATAGAAGTAGTGAATATAACAAAAAGTAAAAGCAGACTTAGAGATACAGAGAACAAATTCATGGTTATTAGTGGGGAGAAGAAAGGGGGGCAATGTAGGGGTAGGGAATTTAGAGGTACAAACTATTATGTGTAAAATAAGTTACAAGGATATATTGTACAACATGGGAAATATAGTTAATACTTTATAATAACTATAAATGGAGAATAACTGTTAAAAATTGTGAATCACTATATTGGACACCTGTAACACACCGTATTTTCATTGTTGTTCAGTCTCTAAGTCGTGTCTGACTCTTTGCGACCTCATGGACTGCAGCACGCCAGGTTCCTCTGTCCTCCACCATCTCCTGGAGTTTGGTCAAACTCATGTCCTTTGTCATGATGCTATCTAACCATCTCATCCACTTCCACCCCCTTTCCCTTTTGCCTTCAATCTTTCCCAGTGTCAAGGTCTTTTCCAATGAGTCACCTCTTTGCATCAGCTTGCCAAAGTATTGGAGCTTCAGTATCATATAATATTGTATATTAGTATAATATAAACACACTTCAATGAAAAAATTAAAACTAAATGGAATGAATACATTTTTTTTTCTTCTGACTATGCCACACAACACGTGGGATCTTAGTTCCCCTACCAGGGATGGAACTCGTGCTCCCTGCAGCAGAAGCACGGACTCTTAGCCACTGGACCGCCAGGGATGTCTCAATAAAGATTGTTTTTATAAGAAAAATGAAACTAGAAGAAAAAGCTGGATTGGTTCAGAGGAACAAAGGTATCATGAATAAGAAAATAACTTTTGTGAAGGCTCCAGGGACCAATGAAATAACAGAAGCAGCTATGGGGTCCCGGCTAGAATGTAAAGAGAGGGAATCTGTTCTATGAGGAACAATTTGGGAGCGGCATGCAATCTTTAGATACAGTCAGAAGTGAAATGTTCTTTAGTTGCGTTTTCTGATTTCTTAGCCAGAGACCCAAGCTTTCTTGAAATAGGATGACGGCCGGCTCAATTTTATCAGTGATCTTTGGAGACACGGATTTGAGTTGATCAATTATTCATCTGCTTGTTTTCAGCAACCTGATGACCAGACTCATTTCCTGGAAAGCCCTGAGGTTTCGTTCCATTACATGGTCACGGGGAACCAGATGCAGGGCCTGAACTCATTTCCCCATCAGAATGGTGAAAGCCCAGGTTTAGGAAATGCAAAGAGGCTGATGTGTCTCTGGCAGAAAGTCCTGCTCACACAATCAAAGCTGCTCTCCCTTGACTCTCCTCCTACTCTTTAGACAATAGTTTAGGATGATGAATGCAGTCAAGCCCAGCTCCACTGTGCGGCATTTAGGAGCACATGATTGACATGAGAGGTAGATCCTGAAGGCTCAGAAACTAATTTGTCTAAGATGGACAATGCAGGGAATTAAACATAGAACTTTATATCATCAAAGTCCTTGCTTTTCCTACAACACCATGAAGCTGTGGGACGGGTCTGAGACCTTATCTCCAGAACAGAG
Source organism: Bison bison bison (assembly GCF_000754665.1). Classification (NCBI taxonomy): domain Eukaryota; kingdom Metazoa; phylum Chordata; class Mammalia; order Artiodactyla; family Bovidae; genus Bison; species Bison bison. The sequence goes on from NW_011495071.1 coordinate 6,627,812, forward strand.
TTAATACTGTATTTTTACCTGATTCCTAATCTAATGTGCACAGTCTTTTTATAGTCCTTGAAGGAGAGATAAACAGACAGGAAGGCAGCCCTGGGAAAGAACAGAAATTGCATGATAGTGAAAGTTGTTCAGTCGTGTCTGACTCTTTGTGACCCCCATGGACTGTAGTCAGCCAGGCTCCTCTGTCTGTGGGATTCTCCAGGCAAGGATACTGGAGTGGGTACACTTTTCCCTTCTCTGGGGGATCTTCCCAACCCGGGGATCAAACCCAGGTCTCCTGCATTGCAGGCAGATTCTTTACTGTCTGAGCCACCAGGGAAACCTGATAGAAAGAAGAGCTATATACCCTTGTTTCCAGGACTGCCTGTGTCCAGGATGATTCCAACAGAGTTCTGAGTAGATAAACTGAGCCCTTTCTACAGTCACAATGGAAATAGGGAAATTCAAGTTTGTTTCCTTCAGGAGGATTGGTTTTGCAACTTTTTCTTCTGGGTTAAAGTTATACCATTACTTTATTCTAAAGTGTGATGTGAGTCTGCCACCTACCCACAGGGACGGCTACCACCTACCCCTAGATTCCTCAATTATTTGATTGAATTCAGCTTATCCGTTTATTGGGCTTCCTACAGCATCCTGCTCTTGGTGAATCTTAAGGTCATTTTAACAATACCCTTGAGCCAGCCGAAGTTTCCTCCCTGTCCTCTTGCTCCAAACTTTGAAAATCCTGTGACAGACAATGGAGCTGGACTCATGGAAAGCTGGGGACCTGGTCAGCTGTCTGGTGAATGGTCCCATTTCCCAGGTCCTTTGTACATTTAGGCTGAAAAGGATGGCCCATAGGGAAATTAAA
>NW_011495071.1:6628761-6670119 GCF_000754665.1 Bison bison bison
TTAAAGTCTTCCAGCCTTGTGACCCCACCCTGCCCCCCCTTCATCACCAGGGCTGGGGTTGGGCTTTTTATAAAACATGGCAGAGAATACAGTGGCTGGACCTATACAGAAGGTCAGGGGGTCTGCCCTCAGGACTTGATGTCTCTTTGCACTCAGAAGTCTGGCTTTGAGACCCAGTGACTGAACTGAACTGAACTGAACTGCCCTTCTTTTATGCTGACTGCTGCAGCCAACAAAAAAAGTCTTCTCTCCACTTGGGGCTGCCAGATGTCAGAAAGGACCTATTCATAACAAGCTTGTGCTGACTCTCCCCTACCCCCACCTCCAAACCTCCTACCAGCCGTGGGTGGGGCAGAAGGGCGGAGGAAAATTCTGCAGACCTGAAAACAGCAAGAAAATACAGGGCTGCGCCCTGCCTCCACCCCCAACCCTGTCTCAAGGCTCAAGCCCTGGAGACCTTGAAAAAGGGAAGACTCCCTTCTGGGTTTATTTGAATAGATTTCTCCCAAGATGTTGCCCAGAGAAAGGGAACAAACAGGAATATTGATTGGCCAAGGCTGTTTGGCCCCCAGGGCAGTAGTTCTCAGAATTTATTGTGCAGAGCAAACTTGTGGAGTGCTTCTTAAAATGCACATTCCTGAGTTGCACCTCTTGGCGGTGGTGTTCAGTCAGTCATGTCAGACTCTTTGTGACCCCATGGACTGCAGCACTCCATGTTTCCCTGTCCTTCACCATCTCCTGGAGTTTGCTCAAACTCATGTCCACTGAGTCAGTGATGCCATCCAACCATCACATCCTCTGTTGACCCCTTCTCCTCCTGTCCTCCTCCACCTCTAGAAGCTGGGATTCAAGAACTGTATGTAGGGATTTCCCTGGTGGTCCAGTGGCTAAGACTGCGCTCATAATGCAGGAGGCCTGGGTTTGAGCCCTGGTCGGGGAACTAGATCCCACGTACTGCAACTAAAAGATTCTGTATGCTGCAGTGAAGACTGAAGATCCCACGTGCCGCAACTAAGACTTGGCACAGCCAAATAAATAAATATTAAAAAAAAAAACTATGTAGGGTCTCCATGTGCATTTTAGAAGGCCGAAGGGCACATGTTGCCCCCAAACCTGAGGCAGAGTTGAGACATTTCTCCCCATCCCAAGCACAGTTCAGTTGCTCAATCCTGTCCGACTGTTTGCAGCCCCATGAATTGCAGCATGCCCGGCTTCCCTGTCCATCACCAACTCCCAGAGATTGCTCAACTCATGTCCATTGAGTTGGTGATGCCATCCAGCCATCTCATCCTCTGTCATCCCCTTCTCCTCCAGCCTTCAATCTTTCCCAGCATCAGGGTCTTTTCCAATGAGTCAGTTCTTCACTTCAGGTGGCCAAAGTATTGGAGTCTCAGCTTCAGCATCAGTCCTTCCAATGAATATTCAGGACTGATTTCCTTTAGGATGGACTAGTTTGATCTCTTTGCAGTCCAAGGGACTCTCCAGAGTCTGTCTTCTCCAACACCACAGTTCAAAAGCATCAATTAGTGGGCTCTCAGCTTTCTTTATCACCCAACTCTCACATCCATACATGACCTCTGGAAAAACCACAGCTTTGACTAGACAGACCTTTGTCGGCAAAGTAATGTCTCTGTTTTTTAACATGCTGTCTAGGTTGGTCATAGCTTTTCTTCCAAGGAACAAGCGTCTTTTAATTTCATGGCTGCAGTCACCATCCATAGTGTTTTTGGAGCCCAAGAAAATAAAGTCTGTCACTGTTTCCCCAAGCACAGCCTGGGCTTATTCAATATAGCTACAGCACCAACCGGCCCGTGGCAAAGATGCTCTGGTCCTCAACTTGTGATCCTCACAGCACCCAGGAAATTTCCTCGCACAGGTAGACCAGTTAAGTCACATCAGGCTCAGTGGAGAGCTCAAGCTCAGGGTGACAGTATTTCTTAGAGTCCCAGATTTACTTGGGGGCCAGGGGGGTTGCAATGAGAGAAAAGGTGAAGCCTGGTTGGAATATGGAAATCTACACTGACTCTCCACACTGGGCTGTGAACAGCAAGTAGCCGGGAGCTACTCTTTAGTTGCAGTGCCCAGGCTTTGCATTGTGGTGGCTTCTCGTTGCAGAGCATGGGAGCACATGGGCTGCGGTAGTTGAAGCTCCCAGACTCTAGAGTGTGGGGCTCAGTAATTATGGTGCACAGGCTAATTGCCCTGCGGCATGTGTAATCTTCCCGGACCAGGGATTGAACCTATAACCCCTGCATTGGTAGGCAGATTCTTAACCACCGGACCACCAGGGAAGTCCACCTTTCTATTGACTTAAAAAATAGTCACAACCTAAAAGTTGAGAGTTATGTTTTATTCGCAGGAAATTTTTAGGACTTAAACCAAGGAGGCAGTAACTCAAGTAATCCTGAGAGAACTGCTTCAAGGAGGCGAGCGGAGGAGCCAGGTTATATAGAAGCTTTGCAACAAAGGGTAGGTAGTCTGAACATCAAAAGATTATTTTTACTTATTTATTTTAATTGGATAGATTATTGTTAATTAAAGAAAACCAGACAGCCCAAGTTAAGGAATTCAGTGCTTTTCTGTGTATGGGAAGATGCAAGAGTCTGGGCTCATTGCTTTCATATGCATCTCAGCTATCCTGGGCCAGTATTCTGCGTTTTTCACATCCTAAATTCCTCAGGATGCTTTTGAACTCTGGTGTTGGAGAAGACTCTTGAGAGTCCCTTGGACTGCAAGGAGATCCAACCAGTCCATCCTAAAGGAAATCAGTCCTGAATATTCATTGGAAGGATTGATGCTGAAGCTGAAACTCCAACACTTTGGCCACCTGAAGCGAAAAATTGACTCATTGGAAAAGACCCTGATGCTGGGAAAGATTGAAGGCTGGAGGAGAAGGGGATGACAGAGGATGAGATGGTTGGATGGCATCACTAACTCGATGAACATGAATTTGAGCAAGCTCTGGGACTTGGTGATAGGGAAGCCTGGCATGCTACAGTCCATGGGGTTGCAAAGAGTCAGACACGACTGAGCAACTGCTGCTGCTGCTAAGTCGCTTCAGTTGTGTCCAACTCTGTGCGACCCCATAGACGGCAGCCCACCAAGGCTCCCCTGTCCCTGGGATTCTCCAGGCAAGAACACTGGAGTGGGTTGCCATTTCCTTCTCCAATGTGTGAAAGTGGAAAGTGAAAGTGGAAAGTGAAAGTGAAGTCGCTCAGTTGTGTCCGACTCTTAGCGACCCCACAATCCCACGGACTGCAGCCCACCAGGCTCCTCCGTCCATGGGATTTTCCAGGCAAGAGTACTGGAGTGGGGTGCCATTGCCTTCTCCAACTGAGCAACTAAATTGACTGAAATTCCTCAGTGCTCACTGTAGAGTGGCTACAGCCTAAGGGCTGCCAAATCGTGCAGGTATTCTTCTTGAATGCCCTTAGGGCTCAGGAATTAGCTTTTGGAGGTCCTGAATCGATGATGACAATGGCATCCTTGTTTACTGACAGGACAGGAAATATTCCATTTCTCATTTCTTTCTTTCCCTCTTTCTTTTTGGTATTTGTCTATATTCTGGAATTAGAGGGAAATGATATGTTATTTAAAAGGCCACCTGTAGTTCAGAGATGTGTGTGTGAATTGTTCAGTCATGTCTGACTCTTTGTGACCCATAAACTATAGCCTGCCAAGCTTCTCTGTCTGGAATTCTCTGGCAGGAATACTGGAGTGGGTTGCCATTCCCTTCTCCAGGGAATTTTCCCAATCTAGAGATCAAACCCAGATCTCCCACACTGCGGGCAAATTCTTTACCATGTGAGCTACCTGGGAAGCCTGTAATTCAAAGATACTCATTACTAAATTTCATGCATTTGTCAATGTTTTTCTATGTATTTGGAAAACTTACTGTTTATATAGTGTCATATCTTGAATTCTTTGCTTGCATATTCCTAAAAGTCTTAGGCGTCACTTTCCATGGCTTCATGATAATAGAACACTTAACCACTCCTTCATTGTGGACATTTAAGCTGTTTCCTTTATGCTTTATGTAAATATCACAGTGATAAGCATATTTGCCCACACAATTTTTTTTAATCTGTATTTCTTATTTCTTTAGAATAGTGCCCCAGAAGTGGAATTACTGGGTCAAAGAGTGTAAAGCTCTTTAAGCTTCCTAAGACATGGTGCAAAAATAATTTGTAGAAAAGGTTTCACCAATTTACAAAGTCACTGTCTTTCAATGAGCCTTGTAGCTGCCTCATCATAGAGAAAGGCAAGCTTTGAAGGCATCCTTGGAGCTATGTGGCTGCTTCAGGGAGGCGAGAGGGTTCCTCTGGCGGTTCTGTCTTGGCTCCCCCTCCGCGGGCAGTTTCCTAGTTCTTAGAAATTTTTCTTAGGATCATTGGGAGGAAAAAAAAAAAAGGCCCAGGAGTGTTCGAGGTAATGGCAGCGTTGAAGGGGTGAGGGTAATCGTTATGTTTGAGAAAGAGAATTTGTCAACGAGAATCCAATTCTTGGACATCCTTCACGGAGCTATCCATCTAATCCAAAGTGACCTTTCAGAGACGGGAAAGATAATGAAAGGGGAGGCGGCAATAGGAGAGGAGTAGGAGAGGGCCTCCAGCTGGAAACCGGCGGCCCCTTTAAGACCCAATTCGAGCCCTGGCCCTTTAAATCCGTGTCAGTTTCCCCTGACGTCAGCGGGCGGGCCGGCAGTCCTGCTGTTTACCGCCCCGCGGCGTCGCTCACTCCCCGGAGTTCTGAGCGCCGAAGCCGCCGCGTCTGCCCGCCCTTAAAGGGCCGGCGCCCGAAAGAACTGGCGGCGCCGCGCGGCGTCGGATCGCTACCTCCTATCACGCCCCTCGCCCTCAGACTCTCCGCCCCTTCGCGGCCGGCCCTGCCACCGGCTTCCCCTCCCTCCCTCGCTCCCCCTTTTCCCCGTCGGCGTCTCCAGGCTCCCAGCAACCAGCTGCCTCCCGGCTGTCACATCCCCGGCGGGCGCCCACCGAGTCTCCCGGCCGTGTTCGGCCCCTGGCGAGCTGGGGCCCCTTCCTGAGGCCCGTCACCCTTCCCCCGGCCCTCCAGCCCCCAGCCGCCCCGTCCCCTCCCTGGTCCCTGAGAGCGCGTCTGCGGCTCCAGGGAGGGGACGCTTCCTAATCTCAGGCCGGGGTTAAAGTTCTGGTCCTGGTGAGATGCTGGAAGCTGCGGCCCAAGCCCCAACCCGCCCTGGAGGTGTCCTGTCGCTTGCCACCGCCGCCGCCGCTGCCACTACCACCCTGCCGGGGCCATGTTCGCCCTGGGCTTGCCCTTCTTGGCTCTCTTGGTGGCCTCGGTCGAGAGCCATCTGGGAGTTCTGGGGCCTAAGAACGTCTCGCAGAAAGACGCGGAGTTTGAGCGCACCTACGTGGATGAGGTCAACAGCGAGCTGGTCAACATCTACACCTTCAACCACACCGTGACCCGCAACCGGGTGAGGGAAGGGGCTGGGCTCCGGGCTGGTGGCGAGTGGGGCGAGCCAGACGACCAGGGCTCTGTCAGTTCCCAAGAACAGCGGCCCCTCTGGGTTTTCCAGAACCACACTGGACCCTCTTGCCAGCAGTTTCCTCCTGTGCTGGGGATGTTTGTTCTGAAGCTACACCTGGACGGGTTTCTGAAGTTGCCTCATTCCCCCCTTCTCTTTTTGATCACTTCCTTTCCATCAGCTGTAGTCTGAGCAGGACTGGCCTTGCTCCCTACCCAACCCCCAGAATCTTGACAGTGCTGTGGGTCTGGGAGCAAGGAAGCAGGTTTGCTACTGGGCTTGGCCCAGAAAACCCCAAGAGGATGAGACTGGCCCAAGCTGAAAGACTCTGCCCAGGGGTTGGGGCTTGCTTATGGCTGAGACTCCCTGGGGAAATGAATGCAGGACTTTCCAGGCTGCTGTAACTGCTGGGACCTTCCCAGCCCTCATCCTCCCTTGGAAAGCCAGATGGCCTTGTAAGTTGAAGGTGGTGGGGATACAGCCAACCCCAGGGTGGGTGGGAGGGGAGAGGGAGTTTGCCTACCGTGGAGAAGCTTCCCCACTCTGATTTCTCTTTCATTTCCTCCCCACCTGTGAGCTGAGCACCCGGCACAGCTGGGTCTGGGAAGTTCAGACCCAAGGTGGGGCTGAAATTGGGAGAACTCTTGCCCCAGCCTGGCTGATGGTCTCCGACTCAGCTCTTACCGGGACTGGATTTACTAAGAAATAGTGGAGTTCAGAATGGGAATCTGATTTTTTTTTTCCAGAATAGGGAGGTATTAGGTTTTGATGACAGGCCAGGATCTGCCTTCAGTGCTTGGTTGTCTGAAGTTTGATCGCATCCAGCTTAGAGTCCTGTCTATGTTTGCCCCCATATGTGAGGTTACCCATAAGTGGGGTTACCCTGAGGGCTGTGGCCTCTACCCCTCCGGGGAGTGCTGCCCTGAGTTTGGGTTTCAGCAGCCCAATAACAAGCATTCCCAAGATTCATTTAATTTTATTCTTTTTCTTTAAGCTCTAAGTGTCCTATATCCTTTCCTTCATAGTGCCAAGAGTGGCAATCTCTCCATTTTATAGAGGGGGTAAGGTGAGGCTCAGAGATATGAAGTGACTTTCCCACAGCCCCAGCCCTTGGTCGGAGCTGAGGATAGAAGTTGGCCTTCTTGGCTTTCGACAAGTCCTGTTTCCCCACCTCCCTGTTTGTGGCCTGTGGCCACCAGATGAGTTGTGGAATAGCAGATTTCCTGACTCACAAGGAAGGAGGCTGCAGAGCACCCCAGGTCTCCATTGTGATTCCTGTCCTCTCTTCTAAGTCCCTCCTGGATGCTGGGGGCCGCTCTGGCAGAAGCAGTGTGTGTGTGTGTGTGAGTCGCTCAGTTGTGTCCAACTCCTTGCGACCCTGTGGACTGTAGCCCGCCAGGCTCCTCTGTCCATGGGATTCTCCAGGCAAGAGTACTGGAGTGGGCTGCCATTAGGTGTTTCCCCCAGCCCAACCCGGATGGGAAAGCTCAGAGTGGTCTGCGGAGCGAGGGCAGAGCTCACGGTCTCTGGAGCCATGTGCTCCCCGTGACAGAGTTAGAGCCAGCACGGGCTTGACCGAGGTCCGTCTCCATGTGCCCTGTAGACGGAAGGCGTGAGAGTGTCCGTGAACGTCCTGAACAAGCAGAAGGGTGCTCCTTTGCTGTTTGTAGTCCGCCAGAAGGAGGCAGTGGTGTCCTTCCAAGTGCCCCTGATCCTCCGAGGGCTGTGAGTAGGACCTGGGCGCTGGGTCGGGGTGGGGGTGGGTCTTCTCAGGCCAGGCCTTGATCGGAACCTCACCCGCACCCTTGTCCAGGGCCTCTAACCACCCCGGCACTCCTCTGTTTCTCCTCGCAGTCCCCTAAGACAGGAGGCTGGTCAACAGCAAGAGGGCCAAGCCAGCTTGTCAGCCTCGCGGGGGTGGGGTAGGGAGGTGGTGGGACCGGGGTGGAGGAATGGAGGGCCCGTCAGGTCCTGACTCTGCCTCGGGCCACAGGTTCCAGCGCAAGTACCTCTACCAAAAGGTGGAGCGAACGCTGTGTCAGCCCCCCACCAAGAATGAGTCCGAGGTCCAGTTCTTCTACGTGGATGTGTCCACCCTGTCACCAGTTAACACCACGTACCAGCTCCGTGTCAGCCGAATGGACGACTTCGTGCTCAGGTCTGCAGGGGAGAGGGAGGGGGCGTGCGGGACTGCCCTCCTTCCCAAGCTCTGGGAGTGATGGTGTTGGGGCGGGGGATGGCTCTTCTCTGCCCCACAGGACCGGGGAGCCATTCAGCTTCAACACCACGGCAGCGCAGCCCCAGGTAAGGCCTCCCTGTCTACTGCCTCTCAGGGGGAGAAATGGGGAAGCTTGAACTTGGGGGGTGGGGGCGGCCAGCAGTCTTTGCCAGGAGTTTCAGGTTGGCTGTACTCTCCATGGAGAATTCTATAGAGATGGGAGCCCTGGTCCCAAGGTGGTGGGCAACAGATGGCCTGGGAGGCGCAGAGACATGGGCTTGGATGGCCATCTCTCCTATTGCCTCCTGGGTGCTGTCCTGCATGCCCAGCTGAGGTTGAGGGGAGCGGTGTGTGGGAAATGGCGCTGCTGCTTGTGGTCAGGGCCTCTCCCTGCAGAGTCTGCACTGCCCGACCCTGGGAGGATTCACACCCTTCCCTTTAGAGGGGCAGAGAAAGCATCCTCACGGGATGGGGCTCTCCCTGCCCTCCCTATACCCTCAGTACTTCAAGTATGAGTTCCCGGAAGGAGTGGACTCAGTCATCGTTAAGGTGGCCTCCAACACGGCCTTCCCTTGCTCAGTGATCTCCATCCAGGATGTGCTGGTGAGTCAGTGGCTCTTTCGCGGAGCGCCGGGACACTGCTGAAGAGAGGGGGCGGGGCCCAGGACCCTGTCCATCTGTCTCTGCCCTCCTCCCCCTGCAGTGTCCCGTGTATGACCTAGACAACAACGTAGCCTTCATCGGCATGTATCAGACGATGACCAAGAAGGCGGCCATCACCGTGCAGGTAGGAAGCGCACGTGGCCCCATGGGGAACACCGCCAGGTGGTCCGCCTCCTCAACCTCGCTGCTTTGCCCCTGCCCCGTCCCTAACCTGCCACAGGGCTGTCTTGGTGTGTCAGTCCCCAAGACGTTGGGTCCCCTGGTATTTACAAGTATTGAATCTCAATCCCAGTGGTCTCTGGGGATAGGAGACAGCAGAGTACCCTTTATGGCTATCACATCTGCCCCATTCCCTGCAACTGGCTGGTGATGAGGGCTGCTCTTGGCAAAGGCTAAAAGCTGTGCTGGGGCCAGGGAGGGGGAGGCATATGTTCACCTCGTGACATCTCGTTGTGCAGCTGATGGAGGTACCATGATCCCTCCACTTTTTCTTCTGACTGATGCTCAAACTGTAGTAGGGCCCCCATGGCTTCCACAATGGTGGGCATACCCACATTTGCTCACCTGGCAATAATTTAGGTGCAGGGTTTGGGCTCTGAAGTCAGATGATCCTGGCTGTACCACTTACTGGCAGTGCGACTCCAAGCTAACATCCTACAGGGATGATAGTACCTACTCGTGAGGATCTTTGTGAGGGTTAATTAAGATAATATATATGCCAAGCGTTTAGCATAGGGTCTGTTCAGAAGAGGGTGGGGATGGTGATGACAAATGGTGACGATGATGTGATGACAACAGTCTCATCACACCACCATCGTCCTCACCACCGTCACCCTTATCACCGTCATCGTCCTGCAGCGCAAAGACTTCCCCAGCAACAGCTTTTACGTGGTGGTGGTGGTGAAGACTGAAGACCAGGCCTGTGGGGGCTCCCTGCCTTTCTACCCCTTTATAGAAGGTACTTTTTGTGCCCTGGGCCTGGCTGGGGGTGGAGAGGGCTTGGGCTCTTCCTGGGAGGTAGAAGAGCCTGCATGGCTGGTGGATCTGTTGGGATATAGGTTTTTGGCCCTAGACTCGTCCCGGCCTGATCCCACCAACTCTACCCAAGCTCCAGGCAGACGCTCGTTTGCCATTTTGCCATTTTACTTCCAGATGAACCGGTCGATCAAGGGCACCGCCAGAAAACCCTGTCCGTGCTGGTCTCGAGAGCAGTCACGTGTGAGTGTGGGTGGCTGAGTGGGGATGGCCTGGCTTCTGGCTCCTCTTTCAGGCCTGGGGTAGGGAGTGTTTTCGGAATGGGACGGGTGAGGAGGACCTACCCGAGCAGGCTGACAGGGTAGGAAGGAGTGTTCTTGGCAGACTTCATGATGAGAGCACGGTGAGTGCCAGTGTAACGCACTTCAGAGCATCCATGAGTGAAGAGATTGCGGGACTGAGTTCTATATCTGTGTCTGCCTTTATAGGCAGGGTAATCTCATTGAGCCTCAGTTTCCCCATCTCTATAACAGGAGTACTAGAATCTGTTAGTCTCTGTTAGTCTCACTAAGTCGGTTCAGCAAAACTGGTCGGTCCTACAAAATTGGTAGGAAACTTCCCGGCCCTTTAGTCAGGCTCAAAAAATATTTACTGAGTGATTGAATAGAGAGAGCCCTTTGTAAAGTGGAATGTATAAGGTAAACGTAAGAGATTGTGACGGGAGGGGAAAGCAGCTGCCTCGCCACGCAGAGTCCTCAGCACGTTGTCTGAAGCCCCTTCTGTGGGCTCAGTACCTGTGCTCCACCTGTGGTCCTTGGGGCGCCCCTGCCTAGAGCCTGCTGCCCTGAAGGGTGCCAAGGGCTTTGAGGAGCCCAGGACGGTCTCTGTGGGAGGTCAGGGTGGAGAAGGCCTCCTAGGGGACACAGCGCCTCAGCTGTGCTTTGAAGATTAAGTCAAGGAGAAAGAACTAGAAGAGAAAGTTCTAGTAGAGAGAGGTGCTTGAGCAGACAGGAACCATGTCGAGTCTGGTGTATTGTCTGCACCGGCTGGGCTATTCCACCAAGCGGAGATGTGGGAGAGATGAGGCTGGGCCCGTGTGACAGGCAGGCTTGGAAAGCGTTGGTCTGTTTCCCTGCCCGCTCCCCTCCCTACAGCGGAGGCCTACGTTGGCGGTATGCTCTTCTGCCTGGGCATATTTCTCTCCTTCTACCTGCTTACCGTGCTTCTGGCCTGTTGGGAAAACTGGAGGTAAAGTGGAAACGCTGGACCCTCCCCTGCTCCGGGGTGGGTCAGGCAGGGGATGGGGGGAAAGTGGCCTGGCCAGATCTGAGCGCCCTCCATGGGGCAGAGAAAGGTGGGTCCCTGTGAGGGTCTCAGGTCCCTGGGCCTCTCCTCTGGAGACCAACCCCTCCCCCTCAACCTTCTTCCCCAGCAGGGAGACCCCACATTGCTTCTGTCCTGGGAGAACCCCTGGGGTCATGGAGGGAGGCCAGGGCTGTGGGATGGAGAGGGTGGAAGGCGGGCCAGCCCAGCAGAGGACTGCGCCTCCTCCTCCCCTTCTGGTTTGCCTCTGGATTCTGTCCTTGCAGGCAAAGGAAGAAGAGCCTTCTGGTGGCCGTGGACCGAGCCTGCCCAGAAAGCGGTACCTGCAGAGGGTCTGGGTGGGGAGGGCTCTCTGCTTTGTGGTGTGGAGGGGATATCGGTGGATGGTGCCCTTGGGGGCTGGAGGAGGCAGGGGCTTTGGGATGTTCAGATAGGGAGTAACAGCACAGGTGGAAATGGGGCTGGGACGGAGTGCCTCTTGGTCTCTAACACGCCTGTGTTAAAGGCCATCACTTGATTCACTCCGTGCCTGGGTCTGCATACCCGGTCTGCCACTTCAGATAACTCAGCTCACCTTGTCTGGGATTATTAACCTTTCGTTCTCTTTCCCTTTCTTCTCTCCTGCTCTCTCTATCTTCCCTCCTGCTTGGGACCTTCTCTCTCAGCTTCTCTTCTTGGTAAGCTCCAGGCGCTGTGGGCAGAGGAGCTGGCATCCAGAGTGGGCGGGAAAGGGAAGTTTTTCAGGGAGGTCTGTGTGGGACCCAGGCTGGCGATGCGGGCCTGTCCTTGCTGCTGGTGACTTAGATGGTCAGTTCCTTGATGCTGCAGTCTCTAGGGAGGACAGAGGGCGTGAATGTTTCTACTGGGGCGGTCGTGGTGGTGGCGGGAGGGCACTGTGTTTGCTGGAACTATAGCCGCTTGTTCTTTGCTGCCACCGTGGTCCTCAGCATCTCTCTTCTCTGGAGTCTTCCTGCCCTCTTGTCCCTGGCTTTCAACCTGTCTCTGCTGCCAAGGCTAAAGGTCCCTGACTTCTCCCTGCAGGTCACCCTCGGGTCCTGGCCGACTCCTTTCCTGGCAGCTCCCCCTATGACGGCTACAACTACGGCTCCTTTGGTAGGTGTCAGCGCCCAAGCTTGCTGGTCACCACCTCCAGTGGCCTCCTCAGCGGCCCCCGGGGTTGGGTCCAGGGCCACCTGCCCTGAGGTCTCTGCTACCGGCCTCACCACTTACGATTCCCCTGCAGAGAACGGTTCTGGCTCCACCGGCTCCACCGACGGTCTGGTTGACAGTGCGGGCCCCGGGGACCTATCCTACAATTACCCGGGTGAGTGGGCCAAGTGCGGGAGGGCTGTGTGATGTCGGGCTGGTGCTAGCTGCTGTTGCGTCTTCTGCCAGCTGCTGGAACCAGGGAAGGGCTTGCTGTCTCCCTGCCTTCTCCTCCCTCATCCCTTCCTTCTTGGCCCCCGCTTCCCCGCTAACTCTCCCTTTCCTTTGAAGGGCACGACCAGTTCAAGCGACGCCTCCCCTTTGGCCAGATGCGGCAGCTGTGCATTGCCATGGGTAGATGTGGGGAGGGTGGGCGCTGCTCTGCCAATCAGCTCCTGCCAGGGCAGTTGACTGGAGCCAGGAGGCTCGAGGACCAGAAAGATGCTTTGTGCATGGCTTGCCCGTCTAATGCCAATAATTGCTAGCTCGTGTGTCTTTTGAAATAGGCAGGCACTGGCCCCTGATGCTGGTGGGCTTGCACACCTGCCATCCCCAGGCCAGATGTTGGTCAGCTGTTGTGTTTCCCAGCGCCTCTCTTGCTGGCCTGCTGGGGCTCGTGGGCAAGGGTGTTACGTCTCAGCCTCTGGGGGTTTTGGTCAGCAAGGTTGTGGGAGGAAGCTTCTGATGACGTGAGAAAAGAACAGGATGAAGTGGCTGGTGCTCTTCTTGGAGGCAGCCTGCCACCCTTGCCTGCACCCCAGGGCTCACTGGGTCTTTTCCCAGCGGGGGCCACGGCAGTGTCTTCTCAGAACCCACACGACTGGGCCTCTTCTAATCAGCATGACTTCTGCTGATTCAGTCCTGCTGCTCATGTCTGGGGCCTGAGGTCTGCTCAGTGTCCTGGCCTGGAAGCCCTAGCCCAGTGAGGGGCAGGGCTCGAGCGTCCCTGCTAGGCGGACTGTTTGCCGAGCCTGTCCTGGCTCCCCTCCAGGACTTGGGAGCCCCTGATGCCTTCTCCCCAGGCCTGAGCCCACCTCCACCCCCACTCTGAGCCCACAATTTGCCTGGTCCCACCACCTAGAAATTGTGACAGTTGCTGCAGATCTTGGGTTCAGTGCCTACCTGGTAACCCTTTCCCACTTTCTCCCCCAGACCCCCCGGGCACTCGACCGCGACTGGACTCCATGAGCTCTGTGGAGGAAGATGACTATGACACTCTGGCCGATGTCGATTCAGACAAGAACGTCATTCGCACCAAGGTGTGAGCCCAGGAGGGCTGGCCCTGCTTAACAAGGAAGCGAGATTCTGTGTTCAGCCCCGCATAGGCCCCTGCCCCCACCACCCCCTGCCCGTGGCATGTTAGGAAAGCAAAGGGAGAGAGATCTGTTAGGACAGCATAGCTTCTGGAGAAACTGACTCGGCTCCCAGGCCTCTGGACCATCCGAAACCCTGGCCAGTGGGAAGGAGGTCCCCCTTGTCCTCCTCTACTGGGGCAAGAGGGCCTTCCAGGGCGGTGGGGCAGGGGGCTCACTCCAGCTTCTCCCCACGTAGCAATACCTCTATGTGGCTGACCTGGCACGCAAGGACAAACGTGTCCTGCGGAAGAAGTACCAGATCTACTTCTGGTGAGCGGGTGGGGCGGGTCAGGGTGGTGGGGTCTCGGGCTCTCTTTCTGGGTGCTGCCAGCTCACCAGCGCTCTCCCACTTCCCAGGAACATCGCCACCATTGCCGTCTTCTATGCACTTCCCGTGGTACAGCTGGTGATCACCTACCAGACGGTGAGCGGGCGGGGCCCATGCTAAGTGCCTCTGAGCAGCTGCCACAGACTCTGGGGCGTTGCCCAGGCAGAGCCTCCCAGCCTGAGGCTCTGGAGCAAGCCCAGGTCCTAGGGTTCCAGTCCCAGCTCTGCCTTACCACCTGGGTGGCCTTGAGCAAGTCCTTCAACCTCCTTGAGCCTCAGTCGGTTCATCTGCCAAATGGGGGGCAGCATGCTAGCCCTGATGGCACCTCCCCCAGTTTGTGGGGATTTTATGAAACGGAAGTGGTGAGAAAGTAAGTCTCAGTTTCCCTTCCCTCTTCTCTGTGCCGTGGGGCAAGAGCCTGTCATGGTCATGCCTCAAGAGTTTTCAGCCACACCTAGCGAGGAGGGCAGTGACTGTGCTAGAAGTGGGGCTCGCTGGTGTTGTGGGCACACGCCTGCTGGCCGAGGTGGCACCCCCCCATCCGTTGGAGAACCAGACGGGTGGTGCACAGGCTGTGGCCTGAGTCAGGAGAGTTAGGAGCTCCCTCTCACCCCACCCTGTTCTCGCTCCCACTGCAGGTGGTGAATGTCACAGGGAACCAGGACATCTGCTACTACAACTTCCTCTGTGCCCACCCGCTGGGCAACCTCAGGTGGGAATCATCTTGCGATGCCCCCTTTTCCCATCTCTCGGTGAACCGGTGCAAGGGGCAGGGGCTCTGTGAATGCCCACCTTGAGGGTGGGGAATGGGCCTGGGGCCTGAGGTTGAGACAATGCGTCCCGTGTCGCCCCTTCCAGCGCCTTCAACAACATCCTCAGCAACCTGGGGTACATCCTGCTGGGGCTGCTCTTCCTGCTCATCATCTTGCAACGGGAGATCAACCACAACCGGGCCCTGCTGCGCAATGACCTCTGCGCCCTGGTGAGCAGCACGCCTGCCCCACCCACCCTGGCCTCACTCCAGACCCTTGCTAGCAGGCATGGCCCTGCCCAGCCCAGCTCAGCCCTGCCCATCAAAGCCCAGCCCTTCCTGAATCACTCTCTCCCTGGCCCACTCCTCTCCCGTGATCTCCCTCTTCAGGGCCCCTTCCTTCCTCCTTTCCCACCTCACTGCCTCACCTTCTCTCTCACGCTTCCCTTCTCCCTCCCCAACAGGAATGTGGGATCCCCAAACACTTTGGCCTGTTCTATGCCATGGGCACGGCCCTGATGATGGAGGGGCTGCTTAGCGCTTGCTATCACGTCTGCCCCAACTACACCAATTTCCAGTTTGGTGAGTGGGGCCTCCCGCTTCGCTGGCTGAACCTAGAACAGGGACCTGCCTGACTTTGCCCTCCCCACTCACTGGCAAGGATTGAGATCCCCAAGATGCAGCTGTGTAGGAGACTCCAGGGCTGGAGGATTTGCGTGAACCTACACCTTGTTGTTGCTTACTTTCTAAATCTTGTCCGGCTCTGCAACCCCATGGACTGCAGCACGCCAGGCTTCCCTGTCCATCACTATGTCCTGGAGTTTGCTCAAAACTCATGTCCATTGAGTTGGTGATGCCATCCAACCATCTCATCCCCTGTCACCCTCTTCTCCTCCTGCCTTCAATCTTTCCCAGCATCAGGATCTTTTCCAATGAGTTTGCTCTTCGCATCTGGTGGCCAAAAGTATTAACACTTTGGCTTCAGCATCAGTCTTTCCGGAGAATATTCAGGGTTGATTTCCTTTTGGATTGACTGGTTTGATCTCCTTGCAGCTTAGCTTGTAGAAAATAGGTGTCTTAGTGCCATTTCGGGCATCTGTCAAGTCTTTTCTATGGAGAAAAAGATAACTAAGACACACTTCCTAATCTCTGGGTGCTTGGACTGAGTTGTCCTTGTCATCAGGGGAAGTCAGACTGTGGGTGACAGCCCCAGGGGCAGTAGTGTGGCGTGGGAGGAACAATTAAGGAGCCAGCGTTCAAGTGCCAGGCTGCCACCAGCTCTCACTCCGTGGCTATAATGAGGTGTGGGGGCTGGGGTTCCATGCTGGGGCTCAGTGGAGGTTTCTGCAGCTCACGGCCACATCCATCCCTCTGCCTAGACACGTCGTTCATGTACATGATCGCGGGGCTCTGCATGCTGAAGCTCTACCAGAAGCGGCACCCAGACATCAACGCCAGTGCCTACAGTGCCTATGCCTGCTTGGCCATCGTCATCTTCTTCTCCGTGCTGGGCGTGGTGAGGCCCCAGCCCACTCTGCACACACCCCCGCCCACCACCCCTGCCGGAGAGACCCCCGCTCCCTCCCTAGGGTGCCCTCCCAGCCTGGCATGGCTGCCAGCCCAGCTCCTCCAGAAGAAGGGCAGGCTGGGGCGGAGGGAGGGGGCTTTCCCCTGCGCCTCCTCACCCTTGCCCTCGGGTGCCCCCACAGGTCTTCGGCAAGGGGAACACAGCGTTCTGGATCATCTTCTCAGTCATCCACATCACTGCCACCCTGCTGCTCAGCACACAGCTCTATTACATGGGTCGCTGGAAGCTGGGTGAGGGCTTGCCCAGGGCCTGCTGGGGTTGGGGGCCTCGGGGACCTGGCCTCACAGGAGACTTTGGGGCTCTGCCCTCTCACGGAGACCCCGGAAGAATCACCGGGCATGGAATTCATGAGGCCTTGGCACAGCTGTGCCCCTGAAGGCCCTGGGCCCTGTCGGCTGGCACAGCACAGGGGCCGGGACAAAAGGGTGCCGGGCCTTTGAGCAGCTTCCCTTCTCGCAGACTCAGGGATCTGCCGTCGCATCCTCCACGTGCTCTACACGGACTGCATCCGGCAGTGCAGCGGGCCTCTCTACGTGGTACCTGCCCAGCTCCCGAGCCCCTCCTCCTCTGTCTGCACTCCTTCCTCCAGTGGGGGGTAGGGGGTGCGGAGCAAAGCTGATTGCCAGGGGTGGGGCCCGGTGGGGGCTGCTGACTTGGGCCTCCCTCCCCTTCTCGCCAGTCTCTCAGCCCCGTTTCTCTGCTTCCCTCCAGGACCGCATGGTGCTGCTGGTCATGGGCAACATCATCAACTGGTCACTGTGAGTCCAGCCATCACCTGCGTCCCCGGGCGGGGTGGGCAGCTGCAGACTTGGCCAGCCGCTGGCTCCTCTGGGGGCTGTGGACAAATATGGGCACGAGAAACGGGGGCCCAGGAGACAGGTGTTGGCCCCTGGGGTTCTAGAATCTTCTGTGGGCCTCTGAACCCCACCCCACATCCTCATAAAACACAGGGTAGGGGCGGGGTGAGGGAAGCCCCTTCCTTGCTCTCCGTCCCCTGCTTCACCAGCTGGCCCTCCCTCCTGCCAGGGCGGCCTACGGGCTCATCATGCGTCCCAACGATTTCGCCTCCTACTTGTTGGCCATTGGCATCTGCAACCTGCTTCTTTACTTTGCCTTCTACATTATTATGAAGGTGAGCGGGGAGGGCTGAGCCTGCCTGGGGCAGCACCGGGAGGGAGGGGGAGTCTTTCTGTCCTTCTCCATCTGTCCCTCTCCATCCACTGAGTTTTGAGGAGGGGAGAGGCTAGTCCCTTCCACTACTCGCCGGAAGCCCACCACATCCTCAGACTTGTTTCCTGAGCCCCTTCTGTAGTCTCAGTACAGCCCATGAAACTGGTAGCACTTCAGGACACAGCTGGCAAGAGTCCAGTTCCGCACAGAAAAGGTTGAGGAGGTGGGGCTCGCTGAGACTGTGGTGGGCTTGGGTCTCAGAGGGCCAGGGGTTTCTACAGGGCCCTTGTGCCATCCAGTGTGAGAGGAGGACCCAGCTGTATCCCCTGGCAGACAGGGGCACATGGAGGCCCAGCCAGGGTGGACCTCAGGGGTGAGGACACCCGGCTGCCAGCGTGGGGACAGGTGAGGCTCTGGGGTGATGGGATGGATCCGAGAAGGCTTCCTAAAAGGTCCATCCTGAATGCCTGGGAAGCATCCTGAATGCCTGGGAAGCGGCTTGAAGGGCAGGCAGGAAGTGGGGCGGGGCCTCAGGCCCGTCTCCCACCCCCACCCCCTTACCCCCATGCTCCCCCGGTGAGGCGGGGCCTCAGGCTGATCTCCCTGTGTTCCCCCAGCTCCGGAGCGGGGAGAGGATCAAGCTCATTCCCCTGCTCTGCATCGTCTGCACCTCGGTGGTCTGGGGCTTCGCCCTCTTCTTCTTCTTCCAGGGCCTCAGCACCTGGCAGGTGAGTAGTCCTCCTGCTACAGGCTCATCGTGAACCCACAAACAGGTCTCTTTTCAAACCTGTTTGTGAGCATTGCCAGTGCTCTTTAACAGCCACTTTTACATTTAATCCTCCTGACACTGACCATGTCAATGGTGGAGGTATCCCCATTTTACTAATGCGGTAGCCGGGCCTCAGACAGACAAGTGACCTGCTCAGGGTCATACAGCCAGTGGTGGCACCTCTGGGGTTTGAAGCCAGAGATGTCAGGTTCTTCCCTCTGCTCATAGGGCACCTGCTGTGATCAGAACTAAGTCTGGCATGATCTCTGCCTTTGAAGCAATTTTATTTTTTTTTGGCTACACAGCACAGCTTGTGGGATTTTAGTTCCCTGACCAGGATTGAACCCAGGTCCTAGACAATGAGCGTGCAGAGTCCTAACTAGACCACCAGTGAAGTCCCCTTTGAAACACTTAAAATCTAGTTCCCAGGGACAGAAAGACTGTGAGTTCCTGGCTTGTCTCTGCAATATGATCCACAAGATGAAGGGTAACAGGGAGGACAAGTGAGGGGATGTGCAGGAGGCAGAGGGCAGAAAGACTTCTGTGAGTTAGGAGGCCCAGGAAAGCTTGTTAGAGGAGGCGGACCTTGCTCTTGGCCTTAAAGACTCTGTGGCCCAGAGGCACCATGACTTGAGTAATGAGACAGAGGCAGCTTTGGGGTCAATGATGCATTCGCTTGGGAGCGAGTGGAGATGGTGAGCTCCTTGAGGACAGACCAGGTCTTTCTTGATCATCTCTGCGCCCTCAGTGTGTGGCACAGACACAGTCCAGCCAGTGTTGGCTGGAGATGGGGGAGAGAGCATGGAGGACCATGAGGTGCAGGTGATGGCTACTGTTGTCCTTGGGCAGGTTTGTCTGATCTGACTTGAGTGTTTCAGACAGAAAGTGAGCTGGAAGAAGCCCTGGAGGACTGATTGGTGCAGGGGGCGAGGTCTAAGGCAGGGAACCAGTTAGGAGCCTTTGGTGACCTGCTAGCTCTGCAAGGGCATCAGGACCAGTGCCCTTAGGGAGAAGTTTGCAACTAAAGGCCAATTCTTAGATGTGGGAGATAAGGCAAGGGGTGAGCCTGAAAGAGGGTGCTCGCTGGCCTGAGGCTGGAGCTAGCATCAGAGGTGCCCTCCAGCAGATGGAAGTGGGTCTGGCTTGGCCTCGCGCAGGCAGTGTCACCAAACAGCTCTCCCTATTCCTCTCCAGAAAACCCCCGCAGAGTCGAGGGAGCACAACCGGGACTGCATCCTCCTCGACTTCTTTGATGATCACGACATCTGGCACTTCCTCTCCTCCATCGCCATGTTTGGGTCGTTCCTGGTAGGTGGGGGGACTGGAGAGGGGGCAGAGCAGGCCTCCCATCCCCTGTTTGACTCCGCATCCGCCCTCCAGGTGTTGCTGACGCTGGACGACGACCTGGACACCGTGCAGCGGGACAAGATCTACGTCTTCTAGGGGGGCTGGGCCCCCTTGCTTCTCTCATGGAGCCCCGAGCTCCTCTGCCTCACCACCCGGAGGTTCCATAGTGCCAGGGGCCTGAGTCCCAGCCTGCCGCCCAGTGCCAGGGGCTGTGGGACAGCGAGGTCCAGCCCAGGCTTGGGCCTGGGACAGTCACAGGGTGACCTTGAGCCTTGCTCCTGCCCTCTGCCAGGGATGAGGCCTGTGCTCCTTCAACCCCGAATGTTGGCCAAACTGCTGCTTTCTTCTCAGTATTGGGGCCTTCCACGGGTCCCAGTCCATCAGCTGTCCGATTGTCGTTCTGCAGGAGGAAGGAGGGAAGCGTTGCCTGCCCATTTCATGGCTCGCGTTCTGGCCATCCTTCCCCTTCCCCCTTGGCCTGGACCCAAAGCCCACCCTTCTTGCCCGAGCTTCCACTCCAGGGCCCGCAGTCTGGGGCCTGATTCTCTGTCCTGCACCAGAGTTCACTCCACTTCTCCTGGGTCTGCGCCTGCCTGCCATCACTGCCCTCTCCGGTCAGCCAGGATGGATGAGGCTGTCAGATCTGGGGGGCTGGCCGGCTGGTGCTGGGCTTTTGGTGCTAAGGCCTGCAAGGGATCCTGGGCAGCGCTGCCGCCTCTCTCTGACCTGCGCTCAGGGCTGGTTCTTTAGCAACAAGGGACAAAGCCTGCAGCGTGGGAACCGCCTGTGATTGAAGAGCTGAATTCGGAGGTCTTTCATGTGCCGTCAGCCCCCAGACTGATGATGGCACCCAGTGACTGATGTTGGCAACCAGGATTGGAAGGAAAAAGCAACTCAGTCCTTTCCTTTCTTCCTCTTTCCAGGCCCTTAGTCCTGCCAAGCCCCACTTGTGGGCCTTCCAGTGCCATTTGACACTGCCCAAGAATGTCCAGAGGCGAAGGAGGGGCGCTACAGAGAGCACAGCTCCTCCACGGCCGCAGGAGCCCCAGTGCCTGTCTTAGGGGCTCAGGGAAGGGACATGCCCTTCCCCTCTGTGTCCCTGGTCCAGCCTCACTCTGGGACACAGGGCTGGCTTCTAAGTTTCCGTCCAGTCTTCAGCCAAGTTCTGTGTTACACACACTTGCACACGTATGAAACCTTGCGTTTACACTGAGTTGCCCCAACTCTGGTTCCCCTGGCCGCTCTTTCGCCCTACTTGGTCTGTTCCAGATGCCAAGGTTGGGAAGATCAGGTCGGGCCTCGGCCTTGGGGATGGGAATGTGTTTTATTCTTCTCAACTTGTTTTTATAGCTCTCCCTCGGGCTGGGGAGGGGCGGAGGGTCTGGATCTTTTTTCAGAGCTCCGTTTAATGTCTGTTTCCATGCTATGGTTGCATTTCTGTTTTCTATGAATGAGTTTGCATTCAATTAAAGAAACAACCAGATGCAGTCCTTGGGCCTGTCTCCTGCCCCCTCTTTCTGGATGGAAGTGTTGAGAACAAGGGCTGGGGCCGGGCTCCTCCATTTCCCAGGTCTTTGGTCTGCCATTCTCTTCCAAGCCCCAGACCTGTGGGGAATAGTAGTCCCTTGACAGCCTCATGTTTTTTCTCTCCTGTGAGCAATGGCATCAGTTTAGTCAACCTTTACCAGAGGCCTGCTCTGTGCTGGGTGCCGTGAGTGGAGAGGATCGTGTAGGGAAAAAGCCATAGCTATGGCATTTCACCTGGCAGATGGGGGCAGCCTCTGCCCATCTGGTTCCCAGCCACCAGTCAGGCCAGCTTCACTTCTTAGCTGAGTCCCTCTCGGCTCAGCAGGCTGCAGGCACAGGGCAGTGCTCCCTCACCTGACTTGAATGGACAGGTGGTGCTTAGGGAACCCGAGATGGAGTGTATGGTGGGGGAGTGCCCACCGCGCAAGCTCCAAAAGGGGGGACCTTCGAGATGACCCTGGAAGGCGATTTAAATTTCGGCAGCCTAGGGAGGACAAGATGAGGGGCGGGGCGGGGCGGGGCGGGGGCCGGGGGTAGGGTGGGGCGGGCTTTCGAGGAGGAACCTGGTGAATTAAGGACACAACTCAAAGTCTAGAGGGCTCCTCTTTAGCGGCTCCCTAGCTCCTCTCCCTGCTCTTCCCCGCAGGTGCCACTGGGGGGCACTGTACTTCTGCACTGCTAGACTCTGGCGTCCCGAGCTGGTTGTGCAGGAAAGGCCTTTCCTAGTGGTGCCGGGTGGTGGATGTGCAGTGTGTGGTGGAGTATTAGCTCTTCCCTGCCAGGCTGCCCAAGGATGGAGCGGTGCCACAGCAGGCAGCCCAGAGCCCCCACCGGGTGCCCCTTTCCTTTCTTCACTCCCTATCCTTCGCTGAAGCGAGATTTGAGCGGGTCTCCTTTCTTGGGTGATGGGGTTGTCTGTTTTCCAGAGGAGGTAGAGACTGTTTGAAAAGGGGCAGGGTGGGAGGGCTTCCCTGGTGGTCCAGTGATTAAGACTCTGCCTTTCCACTGCAGGGGGTGCAGGTTCGATCCTTGGTTGGGGAATTAACATGCCAGATCCAATGAAGATGCCACATCCAATTAAGATGCCACATGCCGAGCAGCACTGGCCATAAATAAATACATAAACAAATACATCAAAAAAAAAAAAAAAGGAGGGAAGGATGATAGAAGTCTTTGAGCCTCCAACCCCAGTGTTGGTGCTTCAGGCCATGCAGACCCTCTGGATCGGACTGAGCTGTTGCTGAACCCCCCAGTCCCACCTCCAGCTAAAGCGTGTGATTTAAAACCCACCCCAACTGCGAACTCTCAACCTGAGCAGGTGCAGCTGGAAGGGTGGGTCTGCCGGCCTCTCTGGCTCCCACATGGCTGGGGGGTCGGCAGGGATGCCCAGGTTCTGCCTCTCAAGACTCACCACGTGGCCTTGGGTAAGACGCCCTCCGAGCCTTTGTCTCCTCATTTGTAAAATGGGAGAGTAATTATGCTGTCATGATGCAGCAGCTATGAGTATCAAATGAGCGCGTTTGCAAAATGCCTGGCACGTAGCCTGGTCCTCGGGAAAGGTGAGCTCCTGTCTCCCGCTAGGGCTAAAAGCCCCAGAAGGAGAGAGTGGCTGGTTAGTCCCCCACAAGCCTCAGGGAGGGGTCCCCCAACCTATTTCACTGGACAGCCCCTCTTGAATTTCCCCCTCCCCGCAAACCCGGAGGCAGGGAACAGTGTCAGAGGAGCAACCCTAAGTCCAGACGGCAGGGAAAGCCTTCGTGGTCCTGTCCATAAAAGGCTTTTCCCGGCGGTTCCCCGCCGGCAGAGCGGCCCCGCCCCCGCCGGCTCCATCCCCAAAGCACGCAGAGAATGTCTCGGGCAGCCCCCGGTAGACTGCTCCAACTTGGTGTCTTTCCCCAAATATGGAGCCTGTGTGGAGTCACTGGGGGAGCCGGGGGTGGGGAAGGAGCCGGTTTCCTCTGGACAGGAGGGGGCCGGGGCGAGTCAGCGGGGGGGGAGGCTGACATCACCGCCGTGGCAGCCCTTTAAACCCCTCACCCAGCCAGCGCCCCATCCTGTCTGTCCAAGTCCAGACAGAGCTCACGCCTTCCTGAGAGCCCCGAGGAACCCCTGTAAGTGCATTTGTCCGGGGTCTGGAGGGGAGTTGGGCTGGGGCTCAGCAGTTGGAGGTCGCAGTGGGTGTATCGCAGGCAGAACTCTCGGGCTCCCAGGCAGGGGGAAGCCCACCCTCTTCAGTGTGCACTCCCCACCTCCATCTGCAGAGGTGGTCCTAGCTTGCTGGGTGGGAAGGGGTTACTAGAGTCCCGTACCTCTTAGACTGGGCAGCCTTGAACCCAATTGAGATGCCCAGGGAGACTTTGCTGGTGCAGAAGGATTGATGGCGGAAACCTGGGAAACTGGGGTCAGGGAGGCACCCCATTTTCAGCCATAGTCACCCTACGTGTGGTGTGATGGGCTCAAAGGTGGAGTGGATTTAGACCCAAGGCTTATTGTCTGCTATCCAGCCAGGCCAGGAGGATGTCGGAGGAGGTGAAGGGGGTGTGTGGTACACCAGGGCTGGAGCGCAGTGACCCTCTGCTGGGTCCCCAGGTCCTGAGCAGCCTAGGAGAGGCCCTGGGTAGCCACTGAGGAAGTGGGACACAAAGCTCTTGTCTTCTGGAACTGGCTAGGGTGGAAGGATGCAGGGACAGTAAGAGAACCGACTCTCCAGGCACGCAGCTCCCTCCATACCCTGAGGCGGAGGTCACCCACCAGCAGAGGATGGGGGTGGCCTGCCAAGAGCCTTGGCCTGACTGCCTGGGCGGTGCAGACAGGGCCAGGCAGGGCCTGCTCCTGAGGTCTGGCGTTTCCTTTAGTGGTTGTTTTTCAAAGGGTAGGTGGGTAGGACAGGTCTCCCCTGACCCCAGAATTTAGTCAAGCCACCGCTCCTGTGCTTGTCCTGTGTCCTGTTTTGTTTGTTCTGAAGACAGGGGGGCACAGCAGTCCAGCAGAGAACCCTGGTTTTCCGGGTTCCGGCTGGGAGGAGCTGCCCCCGCCTCTTGGCAGCTGGGCTTGTTTTTTTTCTCCGGGGAGGGGAGGCTGATGGAGCCACAGGGCAGGGGTGGGGGGTCAAGGCAGAGCCTCAGGCTCCCTGTCCATCCTGTCCTAGGAGCCTTTGCCTGGAAAGACCCTGGGTGGGCCGCTGTCTCCCCTCACCCCTCCCCAGCAGCTCCAAGGTGGGCCTGGAGAGGCCTTTGTCAGAGGGCCTGGCAGGATTCTTCTTGGAACCCTCCGCTTTCAGGCTCTCCACCAGGAGGGAGGAGGGTGGGGGTAGGGTGTCTTTCATCTCCCTCCCTGGTTCTGATCAATCCAAATGTCGTCTCTCGGGGCTGCAAGTTTGTGTCCTTGTCACTGTGAGCCCTGCCACCTTGACTGTCCCGAATCTCCTGAGGCTGGAAGCTGGGGGTGGGAGACTCACTCTGCTTGGCCCCTGTTCCTCATGGGCCCAGTGCGAGGTCTGGGGGTGGGGAGGGGCAGAAAGAGGGGAAGAGGGGAGGGAAAGGCAGGACATAGGAGATGGGGGCTGGGGCCCCGACCATGGGGTGCCTCCTGCCTGCCTGGGATGGTGTGGTGAAAGCTAAGAAGAGGCGGGTGGGTGGGAGGCCTGGATGAAGGATATGGGCTGAAACCCCCTGGTCCCAGCTGCTGGTGTGTCTTGACCCCAGTGCTTCACCCAGGAGTCCTCGGGAAGCAGGGATGAGACACAGCAGGGTGGGGAAGGGAGGGACTTGGCCTTTGGGTTCTTTGGCATCACTGGCTGGGATGCTCTGAGAACCACATCCTCGGAGGTGGTCCAGCCCTCACTTTACAAATAAGGAAGCAGACTCAGGGAGAAGTGAGGGGCCAAGTGGCTGGAATTTAGAGGAGCCTTTCTCTTGTTTTCTTCTCCCAAACTTTGCAATCCCCTCAGGGAATATGATTATGAAGAGGGGTGGAGCCTGGAGCAGGAGAAACTGCTTTTTACCGATTGGTCAGGGGCTGGCTTTCTTGGGTCACTACCAGGAGACCGGCTCTGGGGGCAAAAGACCAGCGTTTTAAGGATCTTCACTGAGGGACAGGCCATGTGTTGGGTCATCACAGACAGGGCCTTCTGGAATGTTCCCAGTTCTCTGGGGTAGATATATTATCCTCCCTGCACAGACGGGGCATGAGAGCTCAGGAAAGCCGTCAGCCATGGGGAAGGAAGGGCCGGGCAAGTGGGTTTTGGCAGCTTAGCTGGGACCCTGTGAAGTAATAATGTCCACTGCCTTCCATGGGAGTGGGGAGGAAGAAGGGCTCAGCTCTGACAGGAGAGGGAGTTGGGGGAACACGGTAGTGACTGCCTCCATCCTCAGACCATGCTCTCCCTCCCAACCTCTGACCTCTCGGAGGCCAGGGAATGGTTTGGCCTCATTTGATTCCTCTTTCAAAGGACTCTTCCGATGAGCTCTGGCGCCACGTGATACCTGAGGCCAGCTCAGGTTCCTCCCCACCGGTCACACCCAAGCCTCCTCAGCAGCCTCCCTGCTTGGCCCTGCTCCCGCTGCTCCCCTGCCACTTGTGGGCGCTCCTGAGTGGGGCCAGCCCTGGGCCCTAGGGCCACAAGTTGGGGAGGTCTTCCCTGCTTTGCTTGGCAAATGCTGGGCTCACGTCCCTGGAGAACTCCGGCTTTGTGGTTACTCAAGCTCCCACAGTGGTGAGAGCCTGAGTTCACCAGGCGGGGTGGTGGGTGCACCAGCTGGCAGCCCTCGCACATCTGGCTCCTCTGGGGAAATACAACTTCTTGGCCAAAAGCTCCTGGGCTTTGCTGGCTTCCTAGCTCTTACCAGGGGTGGGAAAGCTTCAGCCTCTGTAGCTGTCGGCTGGAGGCTGAGCTGAGCTAGCAAAGAGCTAGAGTTTTGGGGTTCCTGCTTCTGGGAGAACTGAGAGTTGGAGGGAACCCCATAACTTGAGGCAGAGGCACCAAACCACCTCACACCTCACTGGACAAAGACATCTGCTGGCTTCATTTTGAGGGTCAATGTGGTCTCTTCCAAAAGACCTCTCCAGTGCCTGTCACCAATCTTAGCAAAGAAAGGGTGCTCTAGACCAGGGACTGTTAAACCCATAAATGCAGCCTGTCATCTGTTTGTGTAAATAAAGTTTTATTTGAACCCACCCATGCTCACTTGTTTACATATTGCCCAAAGCTGCTTCGAGGCTACAATGGCAGGGACTTTATGGCCTGCAAAGCCTAAAATATGACTGTCAGTAAAATGACTATCTGGTTATTTACCCAAACAGTTTACTAACTTCTGCTCTAGACTGCCAAAAATCTAGTCTCCAAGTTCAGAGAGGCTTCCTGGACTGAGGGGACGAGCTAGCCCAGGTAAGTGCCGTGGAGCTAGAGTGGTCTCCCCACTCCCCTGATCCTCAGAGCTGGAAGACAAGACCTGCCAGGCACCCGTGACAGCAGAGCTGTTCTCTGACTCCCTGACCCCCTTCCTCTTCTGGCCTGTGCTGCTTTAGCTCCCCGCCAACATGGCCAACAAGGGTCCTTCCTATGGCATGAGCCGGGAAGTGCAGTCGAAAATCGAGAAGAAGTATGACGAGGAGCTGGAGGAGCGACTGGTGGAGTGGATCGTAATGCAGTGCGGCCCCGATGTGGGGCGCCCCGACCGCGGGCGCCTGGGCTTCCAGGTCTGGCTGAAGAATGGCGTGGTGAGTGACACCTGGGGCAGGGGCCGGGGTCGTGCCATTGTGCCACCGTCATGGGGCAGGGCCCCCCACCCCCACCTCAAGCTGAGTCCTCAGCTGCCTTCTTTGCCTGGCAGATTCTGAGCAAGCTGGTCAATAGCCTGTATCCTGATGGCTCCAAGCCAGTGAAGGTGCCCGAGAACCCGCCCTCCATGGTCTTCAAGCAGATGGAGCAGGTGGCTCAGTTCCTGAAGGCAGCTGAGGATTATGGCGTCACCAAGACTGACATGTTCCAGACCGTTGACCTCTTTGAAGGTAGAGAGAGGAGATGGGTGGATGAGGCAGGTGTACAGGAGGCGGAGGCAGGGATGAGGGATGATCCAATCTGCCACTATGACGGGTCTGCACAGCAGGAGTGGCATACACCAGGAGAATCCCATTCCCATGGTGGGATCTCTGCGTCCCCTTCGATTTCAGGACCACCTTTGCCCCTGGGTTGGCCATCTTTCTGAGGGGCACAGGCTGGCTCTGCCTTGGATTCTGTTTACACAGTCCTAAAGGCTGTCTCCCCTCCCCTCTTCCTACTCACAGGCAAAGACCTGGCTGCGGTGCAGAGGACCTTGATGGCCCTGGGCAGCTTGGCAGTGACCAAGAATGATGGACACTACCGTGGAGATCCCAACTGGTTTATGAAGTACGTGGCCACCAGGGGTTCCCTGCATGCTAAGCTCAGGTTTCTACAGGAGGGGGGCTAGCCGGTTAGTGCAGTGGCTACAGGAAGCAGAAAGCCAGAAAAGGTACACAGTGAGGGTCTAGGGTGGGGGAAGTGGGTCCATAGTACATCTTGACTCCTCCCTTTCTACCCTCCTGTCTGAGCCAGTCTTCCCAGCCCGTGCTGCGGGGCAGCTGCAATAAGGAAATGAGAGCCGTGAAAGGCGGGAGGGGATGGCATCGGGCTAGGAGTAACAGAGGAAACCAAAGGCAGATGGCAAACACACAGTCCCGGCAAGTCTTTATCTTGGTTCCTCCTTTCCTAGGAAAGCCCAGGAGCATAAGAGGGAATTCACAGAGAGCCAGCTGCAGGAGGGCAAGCATGTCATTGGCCTACAGATGGGCAGCAACAGAGGGGCCTCGCAGGCTGGCATGACGGGCTATGGGCGGCCCCGGCAGATCATCAGTTAAGAGGGTGAGGGCCGGCGCCCAGCCCCACCTTTGCCCAGCTCGCTGGCCACAGCATCCTGCCTCGCCCGCCTCACACACAGCCGTGTAGTTCCTTCAGCCCCGGCCAAGCTTCGAGGCTCCGTCACTGAGCAAAGGTGACTGCACTTGGGCAGCTTGCCCCCACCCCTCAGCCTCAGCCCAACTCCTGACCCCAAAGCACTGCTCCCCCGGCCCGCCTCCCAGCTCCCCCACCAGCTCTGCCTTCCCCCCATCCTGGGCTGAGCAGGGGAGACGTGGGCTGGTGGTAGCCTGGGCGTGGGCAAGTCCACTGTCCTCCTTGGAAGCAGATGCTCATAGAAGGAGACCCAGCCCAACCTCCCTTGATTTTTTTTTTTTTTGCTGGAATATTTGGGGGGTTGAAATTCAAAAAGAAAAAAAAATATACATAAATTTTTTTCTCAGGCCTGGCTGCCAGAGTCTGATTTGCCCTGGTCGCTTTGGTTCTGGTTCCAGAAGTAAGAGCGAGGGACAGTCAGGCAGCTCGGGTTCTCATGTGTTCCACGATTTCAGGGGGTGGAAGAGGGGCATGGACGACAGTTCTGAAGGGAAAGAGGGGCAGCTTGGTGACTTGTGTTAGCTTTGGCTAGGTGGTCGAAAGGAGTGGGCATAGGGCGACACTGTGTGGAAGGAAGGTTTTTATTTTGGAAAAGCTGTGCAGAAAAAATTCAACAAAATGTTGCTGTGGAAAGAGAAAACCAAATCGTAAGCATTAAAAAAAACAAAGTTCCAAAAAACCAACTCGCTCAGAGGGGAGGAGGCCAAGAATGGGAGGAAGTCGCAGCCTGCCAGGCAGCCGGCCGGCCTCCGGTGGGCACGGCCATTTCCCTGAGTACTTTGCAGAGGAAGATGGGGTGGCAGACCTGCTGAAGATGCCCCAGTAGAGCGGCCTGGGCCTGGGGGCCGTGCCCATCCACAGCCCCGCCAGGTGCATTGTACTGGTCCTTCAGGACAAAGGGGTCAGGGGCGTGCTCAAGGTGGGCTTCTGCTGATCAGGGCTGATGCAGGCAGCTGCTTTCAGGGCACATGTGCTGAGTTAGGGGCTGACTGCCAAACCAACATGGCCAAGTCCAAGGCTGAGGCTGGACGGTGAGGGGCAGAGAGGAAAGGGCTGCCGTTTCTGTCCCCGGGGTCGTTAAACAGACAGGCGTATCTGGGGGCTCTTTCCAGCTTCCACCCCTAAGCCCTCTTCCCAAGGGACCCCAGTGACATTTCTGCTGAGATGCTCTTCTGGCCATGTGTGCTGAGGGCCTGGGTGACCCACACTGCTGGCCTGCCCTGGAGAAGCAAGGAGAAGCACACTGCTGGCCTGCCCTGGAGAAGCAAGCCCTAGTCCGTCGTCTGAGACCTTCTCACCAAAAGCTCCTACTCTGTTGGAGGAAGGCTCCACGACTGTTGCCAGCCTGTTCTCTGGCACTGCTGCTCTGCTGACTGGACCTTCTGCAGGCCCACGCCCTCCCTGAGCATGGTCTTTAGCCAGAGGGCGTCTTCAGGCCTCTGGTCCCAGCTGGAAGCACCCGGACTGCTTTCTGCCCAGAGCTCCCAGAACTAGGAAGCAGCTTTCCACACTCCTACAGTCTTAGGAAGTGAGAGCCCATCCCACGGTGGCTGTCAGACCCCAGGTCAGCACATCTGCGCCTCCTTCCCCTGCAGCAGGTCTGGGGGCAGGAGCTGAGGGACGTCCAAGGCACCCCTGCTCTGGGACAGGCTCCAGTCCCCCTGATCCAGCAGGTCTGGGGCGTGGAGCCTTGAGGTGGTGGGAGAGCCCTCGCTCTCCAGCCCCACTCCACCTGGATCCTGGCTGCTGCAAAGGGGCATTGATTCTAGTTCTGTCCCTTCCTCCTTGGCTTTCTGGCTTCGCTGGGGCCAGTGGCACGGTCCACTCCGACAAATTGGGCGAAAGGCCACATTCCTCTGGCTCAAGTATACTTCCAGCATGTAGTAAATGGTCCAGAAGACGGTGAAGCAGCCAATCAGCACCAGGGTCTGGGGGAAAGGCAAGAACCTATGTAGGGCTGCTCTCCCGGAAGCCTGCAGCCTTTCTCAGCCCAGAACAGTGGGCTCAGAGAGTCTCTCTCCTTCTGGGGGTTGCCTCTCCCACCCCCAAGCCACACCCTCTGTCCCCCGCTACAAGAGAGTTAGCCAGGAAAATGGGGACCCAGGTCTGCCCAATGCATCGCTCCCAAGATGCCTTGAGTCACCCACCGAGGACAACACCCCAGGGCACCCCTGCCTGCCCGCACCTTGAGAGTGTTGGGGGTGATGGTATAACCGTCTTCCTCGGGGATGTTCAGCCCAGGTGGGCAGGGCAGCGTGAAGCCGTCGTGCAGGTATTTCCCACTCATGGCACTTTCTAGCAGCCTGTGGAGCAGAGAGGAGACAACGATGCCCCACTCAGCCTGGTTCCTCTACTCGCCTGCCTTGCCCATCCTCCCGCCTGCCAGCTGGACAGGGCGAGGTCCCACAGCAAACGGGACACAGGAAGCGGAGCTCCCTAGGTGGCCTCCCCATCCTCCACCCCCAAGTCCCCAGCCCTCTGACGCCCACGGCTACACCTACCTCTGTCTGTCTCTGATGTCTACTGGACTCCACACAGAGCCATACAGGGTGAGCTGCCATTGCCGGAGGACGCCGGCCTGGGATGTCTCGTCTCCTAGGGCAGCAAGCAGGGTAGTCCGTGAGCCTGGCCTCACGGCTGGCCAGATGGCAGAAGGCCCGCCCGCCCTGCCACCCAGAGGGACTCAGACCGCATGGGTGGGCAGCCACAGTCATCTAACTCTGTCCCACTGACCCCGGGGTTCTGCAGACCTGCCTCTCGGGTGCTCTTGGGAATGGAAAGGGGAGGGTGAAAGGGAGCACTCCAAAGCTAAGAAATTTTTCCTCTTTCATGTTTTAGGGTTTTAGCTGGGATTTTTCTTGGAAAAAAAAAAGTCCTGCTAAATTAAAGGTCTGAAGACCACCTGTCTGGTGAGGTACACCTGAGAGTGAAAGACTCTTTGCGACCCCATGGACTGTACAGTCCGGGGAGTTCTCCAGGCCAGAATACTGGAGTGGGTAGCTGTTCCCTTCTCCAGGGGATCTTCCCAAACCAGGAAATCGAACTGAGGTCTCCTGCATTGCAGGAGGATTCTTTACCAACTGAGCTATGAGGAAAGCCTGATGTATACCTAATTTGGGGGAAATTGGGAGGGTTGGGTTCAGTTTCCAATTTTCTCCTTAAAATACTGTATGATTTCACATATGTTACTTCAAATCTTGGGTGGACCTCAGTTTAAAAAAAAATGGTGAAAATTAGTCCTGCCCTTACCTGCCTACCAGGGCTGGCCGCAGGATGGTTATATGTGAAAGAACTTGAAATGTGGTTTCAACAAGGAATTTGTGTTGCTATCCTGAGGAAAAATGGATCAGTCACTTTGCCAAGGAAGATGAGAGGTAGTATTAATGAACAATTAACGAACAGGTCTCAATGCCCATTCTGTGGACGGGGCATACTTCTTGGCAGCTACCCTTATGGTCCGATGGCACCTAGGTGTTCCACCTGGGACACTCTCTGTGGGGACTCTGAGATCCAGAGGAACGGACGACACTCGTGAAAGGCGGGGCCCTGGCCGGGAGGCAGGCAAGCTTACCTACGTCCCTGATGACGAGTCTGTAGGTCCCTTTCGCCCTCTCCCCCCAGCACCGCACCGTGGAGAAGGTCCAGTCATTGAAGCCGTTGGGATCCCTGGGGCAAGGACACAGGAGACAGAGGAAGGTGTGGAGCGGGGAATTGACCCCTTTGCCCAGGAGCACTTTCTTACTGTAGTAGCAGCTATGGTCTGAGCTACAGCCAATCAGGAGGGTGCCACAAGGGGCCCTCAAGTGCTGGCCCTTGCCCCGGGATGATCTCAGGAGCTGAGGGGCGGGCACGTGTCAACGTGGTGAACTGGAAAAAGCAAACGTGGAGAGCACACCGACCAGCTTGGGAGTCCCGTAGATCTAGGCTCACTGTTACTCTCTCAGGCGCTTACTAGGCCTCTGACTTGTTTCCTCACTTGTAAGAGGAGGTTACAAAGTCTACTCTCCATCGTCTTTCTCTTGGTCGTGCAGAGCGGTAGGTGGGATCTAGTTCTCTGACCAGGAATTGAACCCAGGCCCCCTGCACTGGGAGCACAGAGTCTTAGCCACTGGACTGCCAGGGAAGTCCCTCTGCATCGTTCTTACAAGGACTGAAGAAAACATTCGTAAAGTGCGGTGCCGAGCACGCTGTAAGCACTTGAACAAAGCAGGTCACAAAGCCAACGCCAGGGGAGTTTAGGACAGGGCGAGTGTCTCCTCCCAGATCTTTTCCTGGACAAGGCCCTCACTGCAAAAAGAGCTCAGAAGGTAGGGGCACAAGTACGTACGAGTCCAAGCTGCGGGGGGCGCCGATAAGGGACATCATGCCACTGGGGCAAAAGAGCTTCACTTCCAAGCTGCCACGTCGTGGGTGGGTGATGGAGACAGTCACGGCCACGTGCTCCAGGGTCTTCAGCCCCGACATGTCCAGGTCCATCCTGCTGACTGTGGGAAGTCAGGCTGGGCAGCTGGGAAACCAGCCCCACAGATACTTACGCCCTCACTTCACCCCACCAAACACAAAGGCGTATACAAGTACCTTCGGCAACCCTGACTGAACCTTGTGTACACTAGGAAAGGGAGTGCCCTTGCTGATTTCAAGTTTATAATTTAGAGTCCAGTCGGGAAGGCAACACATAACCAAGACACAAGACAAGAAACAAACGGAGCCATTTCCAACGTTCATTCATTCAAAAAATAATTTCCTCAGTACCTTCTACATTTCAGGCACCGTACTAGACACTGGGAATGTAAAGATAAGTTGGATATGGCCTCTGCCTTCTACCTGCAAGTGGAAAATGACGTCATATGAGGTCCACATAACTGATGCCAGAACAGAGATGAGGCAGACAGGTTTAGGCCTCAGTTGTGAGACACACTCTGAGGAAGGGAGTAAGATTGGTAGAGAGTACTGGTAGAGGTACTCTAGAAGGGAAAACGGCACACATACAGGCAGAGGTAGAAATGACCAAGTTTCATGTTGAAGGAAACACATGTTTTGGGGGGGAAAAAAAAAACACTACTGAAGTGATGGGCTTCCCTGGTGGTCCACTGGTTAAGAATCCATCTGCCAATGCAGGGGACACAGGTTTGATGCCTGGTCCAGGAAGAGTCCACATTCTGTGGCGCAACCAAGCCCGTGCGCCACAACTACTGAGCCCAAGCACTAAAACTACTGAAGCCTGTGCACCTAGAGCCTGTGCTCCGCAACGAGAGAAGCCACTGCGATGAGAAGCCCGTGCACCGCAACGAAGAGCAGCCCTGCTTGGCACAACCAGAGAAACGCTGGCACACAGGAATGAAGACCCCATAGAGCCAAAAATACACAAACAAAAGATGAGTTATGCATTCAAAAAAACGAACAACAACAAAAATCCACCATACTAGTGATGTGAACAAACTTCAGCGACATTGTACTGAAGGGAAAAAAGCCAATATCGAAAGGACACACAGCGCAGGATTTCACTTACATAATACTCATGAGTAACACTACCTGTAGATGGACAACAGGTGAGTGGCTGCCAGGCGCTAGGGGTGGGGCAGAGGGTCGGGTGTGGCCGTAAGGGGTGACAGGAGTCCTGGGATGGGACGGCTCTCGATACTGATTGTGGTGGTGGTTACACAAGACTGCACGTGGTAAAGCTGCACAGACACACTCACACACATACACACTCACAGAGAATCTATGTCTAACTGGTAAAATCTGAATAAGTTCTATGAATTGGACCAGTATCATTTTCTTGGCTTTCCTATTGTTCTAGTCTAAGACATTTAACACCAGGAGAAGAGCGCATAGGACTTCCCTGAACAGTTCTTTGCACCCTCCTGTCAATCTACAATTATTTCAAAATAAAAAGTTAAAAAAACAAACTAGTGAAGTATTAGACTCAGTTGAGGAATATTAAGAAATTAGGCTGCGATGAGAAATGACTCTTTCCAAGACAACTTTTCTTCCATTAATTCAGGCCAACAGGCAAAGCACAGAGCAACACCCAATTCTACAGATGAAGAAGCTCAGAGAGGAGGTGAGAGACGACGGGCACGGAACCTCGGATGGGAAAGGCTTTAACATTTTTATTTTAAACAAGCAACTGCGAACTATTAGAGATTACTGTGCAAGGATGGAGTTTTTTTTAAAAAGTGTTAAAGGGAGGTTACTCCTAACAGCTGTGGGTAGGCTGAATTGGAGTAGAAAGAAGAAACAGGTGACAGGAAGACCAGCTAAAACAGCTGCTTGTAGTCTAGGGGTGAGGCAGTGTCGGCATGGATAGCTGGTCAAAGAAGAAAGAGGGGGGAGTTCCCTGATGGTCCAGTGGTTAGGAATCCGAGTTTTCACTGCTGAGGGCCCAGGTTCAATCCCTGGTCAGGGAACTAAGATCCCAAAAGCCGTGCAGCACAGCCAAGGTAAAAAAGAAGAGAGGGAAGAAAGGGCTCAGGGCTTCCTGTGGCCCCACTGTCTGTCCTTCCTGTTCATCCTGGCCTCCCACTCAGTCCCCCTCTCACTGGGCTCACGTCAGGGAGGAGGGCCACCACCCATTATCAGACAACACCAGTGTTCACGGGTCTACCTGTCCAACGCCATCTCTTCACATCCCTCTCCTTCCTCGACTCCACAGACCTTTCTCCACCTCACGTCAGCACAGACTTCCACGGCCAGACCCCGGGCCTCGTCCTTATCTGGCACTGCTTCACTTCTGAATGGGTCAGTAACTTCCCTTGTGGGATTTATTACGTAAACAACACAAATTAGAACAGTAGTTGAGCAAAAATGAGAACAAAAAAGCTCCTGCAAATTCTTGATGCTGCGTTGGTAAATACGCACTGAGCCTTCTCACTGCGTTTGTCTGTGTGCACGTGTGTCTTTTCTCTCACTCTTGCAACTCATGGAAGCCAATGTTCCGCCTTCCCAGAAAGCAACCAGCTGTCCCTTCGCTTTCTCCGCTACCTTCTTTTTTTGGCTGCACCACGCGGCATGTGAGATCTTAGTTCCCCAACCAGCAATCAAATCCGCACCCCTTGCAGTGGAAGTGTGGAGTCTTAACCATTGGACCATCAACCAGGAAAGTCCCTCCACCACCTTCTCGATTCCTTTATTTTCTTGCTCCTCAAGATATCCGTCAAGCTCCTCTTCCCTAACCGCCTAAGATCCCACAGCTCCTCTCTCCAACATGTTCTTATTTACATTCCCTTGTTTTCTTTTCCTTTCACAGTAACTATCTGGCAAAAGGCCAAAGCCGGATCAGACCAATTATACAGTCTCTTGGCTGGATTTTCTTGCTTACGCCTTTCCCACTACAAAGGAAAAACAAACCCTCTCTCAACTCATCACTTGTGCCTACTAGTGCCAAGAGCCTGGGCTCTGGAGCCACCCAGCCTGGGTTCAAATTCCAGGTCAGCCATTTACTAGCTGTGAGAATTAGTTTCCTTATCTGTAACACGTACCCCTTATATGGTTCATGGTTAATCATTTTAAGATATACCCTCTGTCTCCTGTTTTCTGCTGTACCTGGGGGCTCCGGGCTCAGGAGAATAAACCTCCCAACTCCTGCCTAGATAAGGAAGGGGCCACCACTTGGCTGCTAAGCATGGGAGAAGGCACCCGGGCGTCCACCTTTTAACTGATGCCTAGTTCTATTCTCTTACCTCATCTTTGTCCTCTGAAGTGCATGGGGCCTCCGAGTCCTGAGCCCTTTTTTTGGCCCCATCGCATGGCTTGTGGAATCTTAGTTCCCACACCAGTGAATGAACCTGGGCCCTGGCAATGAAAGCTCAGAGTTCTAACCACTGGGCTGCAGGGAATTCCCAGCCCCGAGTCTCTGGAAATTCTGTGGCATAAACGAGCTTGTTGCCTAGGATCACTCTTGCAGGCATTTGGTTTGCAATTTTCTTAGCCCTGCTCACTTCTCCATTCATGCTCTATCTTCCAAAACCGTACTGCAATCTCTACTTTGCTGTGATCTCTTCTCTCATTCTCCTTGTCCTTGTGCTCATTCCACTTCTATTCCTTTACTCTTACTTTGGTGAGGTTGTACATATGTACATTTATATATGTGAAGTTTACATACATATAAATTTTTACTATGCATGTAGGTGTGCTTAGTCACTCAGTTGTGTCCAACTCTTTGCGACTCCATGGACTGTAGCCCACCAGGCTCCTCTGTCCATGGAATTTTCTAGGTGAGAGTACTGGAGTGGGTTGCCGTTCCCTTCTCTAGTGTACCTTATTGACCCAGGGATTGAACCTGGGTCTCCTGAATTGCAGGCAGATTCTTTACCGTCTGAGCCACCAAGTGACACATTACAAAGCATAATAGAACAGAATAGAATCCTAAAAGAGACCTGAGCGTGCTCGTCTGTGTTAGCATGTGTACAGAGTGGCATGCTATATGCATTCACTTATTGGTGTGTACAGGGACTTGGGTAGCCATGCATGTGAGAACATGAGAATTATGTTATTAGAATTGAGCCAGTATATTAAATGAGTTAACCCTTAGGCCAGTGCTTGGCACATAAAAGGCATTTATCTTTTTTTTGGCTGCGCTGCATGGCATGCAGGATCTTAGTTCCCTGACCAGGGATGAAGCCCGTACCCCCTGCATAAGTGCGGAGTCTTAACCACTGGACCACCAGGGAAGTCCCAGAAGCACTCATCTTAGTTGATGGTGATCATCATATTATTATTTTACCTTTAGCAACATGGGATCTCGTTCAACCACCGCTGAGAAGATCCCAGGGCTTTATTTGCCCATAATCTTACGGAAACTAGAAAAATCTCTATCCTTGTCACTATCCTTGTTTAGGGATCAGAATAAGAGATGTCAATCTAGGAATCATTTGTGGAGAGGTGGCAGCTAAAGCCATAAGTACAACTGGGCCATCGAGGATGAAGACGTACAGGGAGGGTCAAGAACATGGCATGAGTCTCAGAAGGAACTCATGGTTTGGAAGTAGTGAGGTGAGTGAATAGAAAACCAAGTTCCTCAGGCCAGCAGAGGACCATGGAGCAAAGCAGGCCACTGGAGCCACAGGACGAGCTGGGAAGAGGAGATGGAGGAGAGGGAAGGCTGACACTCAGGCCTCGTTAATCCGGTCTGATAACAGGGCTAAGCGTCATCGACCGAGATGAGCTGTGAGCTGGCCCCGGGTCTGAGCCTGAGAGGGGCACCTCAGAGCGATGAAGTAAGTCTTCAGCAGTGGAGAGAGGGTGATATAGGTGAGCAGTTGCTTTGGTTAGTTCATTTGAAAAGGTTACTAGCTGGAGGCAGGCAGGGGCTTAAAGGTGTTTCCTAACAGATGTGCTGAGGGTGTTGGAAGGCAGAAGGAGCAATCAATGGGGAGGGAAAGATCTGGAGCCAGGAAGGAACAGGACTGAAACATGGCTGGCGGGGGATGGTGGTAGCCAGCTGGGGCTGCAAACAAGGATAAAAGGGTATTTGCAAGAGGTGTTCAGGAATCTTCTGTAAATACACACAGGCTCCCTTGTGTTTGAGATCCGCCTCCCAAGCCCCACCCTCTCTCCTGCCCTCCAAAGACATTTCAGACCCAGAGTCAGAGCTAAAGGAACCAAGGGGCCCTCCTGCCAATGGGGAGAAATGACAACCTGTCTTGCTCTAGAGCTGCCCTGCCTGAAGGTGGCACCGGCCACATGTGGCTATTTAAAATCAATTACTGGGACTTCCCTGGTGGCCGAATGGTTAAGAATTTGCCTTGCAATGTAGGGGCCATGCGTTCAATCTCTGGTCGAGGAACTAAGATCCCTCGTGCCATGGAGCAGCTTAGCAGCACAAATAGAGAACATTTCCACCATCATAGAAAGTTCTCTTGGTCACCACTGCTCTAGAGTCTTGGAATTTCACCTCCTTTCCATAACAGGAATATTTACTTCCTTCTATCTTACAAAAAAGTTCACCTGCCAGCCCTTGGACACTGACTTGCCCAGGTCTTGGTGGGAAAGACTATCACTTGGCCATAGGGGAAGAGGTTTGCTGACCGTCCGGGACTGAGTTGCTCAGCTCTACGTGAACTGGACTGACTTCCTGCAGCCTCCAAGAATGCCCATGAGTCTGGACCTTCAGTTCTGTCTGGAGTCACAACAACAGAGAGGAAGACATCTTTGCTGACCCTGGAGATCAGCAGACTGCTGGCTGCCCTCCAAACCCATGAAGGGCTCCATTAGCAAAACTCGCTGAGTCTACCTCCCTTCTCTCTGTCTTTCTCTCCCCTACTCCAACTCCTGCTCTCCTCCTCCCAGGACAATCTGTCCTTCTTTCTCCTGCTTTTTCGTGACAAACAAGTAGTTTCCAGATGCCTCTGTATCGAGGGAAGTTTGTCAGACATGCCGGGGGAACGTCCCTGGTTAGTGGGAGGCAGAGGATGATGAAGTTGAAAAGGACCCTAACCCGCTTCTAAGCTGACTACCTCACTTGATGGATGTGACTGTGGGTTACTGTTAATTAAATGAGAGACAGCAGCTCTGGATAGGAGGTAATAAAAGTTAAAAGATGTACTGTCTCCAAGACATGTGAGTGCAAAGCCCTGAGGTTCCTACTTGAACTGCATTCCTGGGAATGTTCCTACACTCTTCTGCCTTGGCTGATGCTTTATGCCCTTTCCAAGATAGCATTCCTTTTACGGAAAATGCAATGAACCGGGCCCATGGATTTCCTTCCACGTAGAGGGGAAACTGGGCAAGTGCTGGACATGGTTAGGGAGAGAGACAACGGAACTCTTCCCACCCAGGGGAGCAGCCCCAACCCTCCCTTCTACGCTCCCATCTTTGGCCATCCCTCCTTGTGGCCACTGTGCTGGCCTCATCACTTCCTAGGAGGGTGGCAACAGCGAGAACAAAGCTCCACCTGGGTACAAAGCATGACATGCTTCCGACTTTACAAAACACAGTGGAGAACTCTGCTTGTCAAAATTCCTTGAGGAAAAAAAAAATCCCCAAAGAACTGGAGGGATGGAAAACTCTCCAGTGGCAACTCTGGGGAGTCCGCAGAGAGAGGATCCTCTAGCACGGCTGAGTACCCCAGCCCAGCCGCCCTCTTCTCTGGGAAGGGTTTCAACCTCTGGGCTCAACACGAGACCATGTCTCGGACTGCCCACAGACAGCCCTCACCCCTTCAGACAGTCCCATCGCCCCGGGTGGGATGGAGGTGGAGGCGGAGGGAGGACCACTCCAATCTAGAGAGCCCTCTGGGGACTCCTCTGTTCTCCCCCAACAGGTTCCAGCTGATTCTGTAATTAGACAAGCCTGAGAATCAAAGGGAGACATTCCCAGCTCCTTCACTTCATCCAAAGCCCACTGGGCTGCAGAGGATCATCTGGCAAGTTCCTAGCATGGAAGTCAAAGGAACATCTTTCGACTTGTGCCTGTCTCCCCAGGTTCTGGCCCAGCCCTCCCACCAGCCTTCCTAATAGCTTGCTCGGCAGCTCCCTCCCACCACCTGTAACTCAGGAGAAAGGTCTCTCAAGCAGCCAGGGGGCCAGCCAACTCAGAAGCAGCAACATGTCCTAAAATGGTCAAAGAGAACGCCGCAGATCTGGCTGGAGCTCAGCTCCTAAAGGAAGGGGCAGGACCAGCAGGAGGACGAGTCTAACTTCTCCATCACCCCGCCCTGAGCCTCTGGCCTAGGATTAACCCCCTTTCTGCTGACCGCTTACCATTCCACAGCACCTCCAGGGGGCGGGCGGACAGTGGGATCGCCTTGTTCTCTTTCAACACAGGGCTGACGTAGGAAGCTAAGTAAGGGACAGATGTCCAGATCTGTAAAAGGAAGAGGGGGCAGCAAATGAACAAACGGACAGACCTCGCACAGCCAATCTCGCCTACCTGACCCCTAGGGCTGCACTTTTTATTTCTCCCTTAATCATCACTGTCTTTCGCTCTGCAGACAACCTGGACTGCTCCCTACAGCATCACAACACGGAGCCAGGGGACACAGGCAGATGGGGAGCTGACACCCTGAGGGCTCCACGCAACACTGAGGTCTCATTTACTCTCCTGTCAGTTTAAGAAACTTTATAGAGTGTTGAGCCTGCTTCTTCGTGGGTAAAATGGGTCTCGGGTGAATGAACATCTATTAAGCACCTACGACATGACGGGCAGTGTTTCAGGCATTAGGCCCGCCCCCCTCGCCCCCTCCACGCAGGACAGCCATTCACCTTGGCGGCGTTCACAAGTCTCCAAGCGTTGAGCAGGCCGAATCCGTGCTGGTGGCTGTGGCTGAAGCCGGCCTCATTGGTGATCCAGTCCGCGTGGCGGTCCTCGTACTGACAGCACAGGGGTCCTGGTGAGCCTTGCGGAGTTTAGGTTTCCTGACTCACCCTGATGGCTCTTCCAGCCCAGACTCTCCCACAAAGGCTGCTAGGAGGGGACTCCCCGAGGAAAGCTGGGACAAAAGGGCAAAGCCCCGTGATGTCACCAGCCCAACGGCCTGTTTACAGAGGGACCTGGGAGCCCGGCCAGAATGCTCCTTTGCAGGTGAGATGGCCGCAGGACAGGGACAAGTGAATTCAGGTCTGTGGTCTTGGTGGGGTCTCCACACTGCTTCAGTAGGAATGCAACTCTGGGAGACACTGGCACCTAATGCCTGGGACATCTAGAATCTGAACCTCCTGATACCTCCAAGCCCTCGGGACCAAAACTCTGAGGTGGGCCAGGCCAGGCCGTGCATCTGCCTGTGAAGCGCTCACCCGGGTGGCCGTGAAGACGATGATGTGCTGGACGTCACGCCACGTGAGGCAGGGCCGCACCTGCAGCATCAGGGCTATCATGCCAGCCGCTAGGGGCGCGGCGGCCGAGGTCCCTGTGTGGCCCTCGGTGCAGCCGGTGCCCTTCTGAAGGTCCCAGTCGGTGGTCACCTGGGAAGCAGAATGGGGGGGACGGGGGCTGGTTAGGGCCTGCGTTTCCAGGGCAGTGGGGGAGGGGGCAGGGCAGGGCCTCAGAGCCAGCGAGCCTCCCGGGGACCTCTGCGTCTGGCCGGTCAGGAGGAAGGAGATTCTTCATCCTCCTGGGCCTTACAGGAGAACCTCTGGAGAGCTGAGAAAAACCAGTTACTCTGAGGGTCTTGGCTGCAGTGGCGTGGAAAGGAGGTGGAGAGGGGAAAGGCCTCATGTGTCCTGATTCCTGCTCAGCTGATGATCCCTTCCCCAATCCCCCCGCCCCTGCAGCCGTGGAGACAGAGGAGCGGCCGGGGAGCTCCAGGGCCCCCAGCTGGAGCTGGAACAACAGTGACGGCAGCGGGCGAGGAGCTCTGGCTTGGCAGCTCAGAGACGGGGCTGGCCTGATGTCAGGGTGAACACAGGGAGTGTGTCCCAGGGAGAGGACAGCGTCCCCCCTCGCCCACTGGTGGGCTCAGCATGGGCGGAGCATCTGCTCCAGGGAGGATGAGAATGTGGAAAGAACTGGATGCCAGACAGGTGCCGTGTCCCTCCCCCTCTCACCTCCCACCTCAGGACTGCAGGTAGAGAAGGGGGACCTGAGGCACTTGGCCCTGAGGAGGGAGGTGGCCCACCCTGGCCTGTGGCGATCGATGGGCCAGGCCACCTCCCTCCTCAGGGCCAAGTGCCTCAGGTCCCCCTTCTCTACCTGCAGTCCTGAGGTGGGAGGTGAGAGGGG
>NW_011495071.1:6670219-6686812 GCF_000754665.1 Bison bison bison
GTGAGAGGGGGAGGGACACGGCACCTGTCTGGCATCCAGTTCTTTCCACATTCTCATCCTCCCTGGAGCCACACAGGGTGGAGCCGGGGAGGGCCCTGCCTGAATCCACTGCAGCCCATGGCCCTCTGGATCTAGCAGGTGGTGCCCATGCTAACACTAGAACATCTTTTCCTTCCAGGCTTCTCTCCTGGGTCAGATACCAAGGTGCTACCTTCTGCCAAGAGCTGCCCTTTCTCCACCGTCCTTGCTGTTTGCCTTCCAGCTGTTATAGCAGCTGCCAAGACATGTCATTTCCACTCAGATGCCGTGCTCTCACAGAAGAGAAGGGAAAAACTCTTCAACTGGAACTCTCAATGAGGGTGGGAAGCCTGGTCTGTGCCAGGGAGCAGATTAATTTTTTCCTGTTAAGGAAACAGCCTCACAGTGACAGTCTAGTGTGGAGCCGGGAGGCTGGTAAACTTGCCTCTGGTGGCAGGAGCCCTGGGCAGCAGACGGTGGGGTGGCGTGTCCCTCCGTGCCCGCCCTGGGGGAGGCAGCCCCACCAAGCTGGTCATTGAACAGAAACTGGCAACTGGTTTTCAAGACGGACAACCCAAAGATGGGAGGTTGGCTGAACAAACTCTCTTTGCATTTCTGGACAAATTATAGTTCAGATAGAAAGTGGTGGGGGTGAAGCAGAGTTGAATCCGGAGGAGAAAAGACAGGTGCCCCAGAACAAGGGGATCTCATATGCCCGGTAACTTCTTGGGCCCCGACTGTGGCTGGGATGAGCAAGAGTCCTGCCAGGATGTTCCTGCTGTTCCTCCCCCTCTAGCCTGGCCTGGGCTGGGGGTGGGTGGTGCCCCTCTGCACCCAGACTCCTGTCTGTTAAGCAAAGCCTCCTGCCCGCTTACTTTAGCTCATTCCCTTTTTTCTTCTCCCAGGGTGGGGGAAGGGGCTGGGGTCACCTGGCCCAGAGCCTTGGAACATTGTATTGACCAGAAGTCATTGAGCAGCAAAAACAGAATTTCAGTTTGGGAAAGAGAATTTGACCCAGAGGCAGCAGCCCAATTCCCAACAGCCCCAGAGAGTCCTCCCAACTGCGAGCCACTGGAGGAATGTGACACCGGCTGGCTGCGGCCCAGCCCTGCCCCAGAGCCCCCCGTCCCCAGGTCACTCTGTTACGGGCATCGGGACGGGCAGGGAGCTCTCAGATGACGGGC
Source organism: Bison bison bison (assembly GCF_000754665.1). Lineage (NCBI taxonomy): Eukaryota > Metazoa > Chordata > Mammalia > Artiodactyla > Bovidae > Bison > Bison bison. The sequence continues at coordinate 6,671,422 of NW_011495071.1, forward strand.
TGGAGCTGAGCCAGCTGGGGATAGGCACTGCACTCTGAATTCCTTCACAGGTTCCCACAGCTTGAGAAACTCCACTTGCTTGCTCCAACCTCTTGTTTGCTGTGACTCCAAGCCCAGCTCTAAGGAAAGAGCTGTCTCTGGGGTTGACGGGGACATTCCAGACTCCTTTTCCCACCCATGTGGTGCAGACAACCACTAGCTTTACTCCTGAGGATGAATAGGATCAGAACTCGCAGTATTTACGTAAGGACTGCATAGCAACGCAATGATGATGCATAGCAATGCAATGATGATTTTTTTTTTAAGCCCATAGAAATTAGGCAAAGCCCGTATTCTACCAAAGGAAGACATTTCAAAAGTTCTTTCATCCATGTGTGCTCAGAGTGATTCCTATAAAACATGCATTATTTGTTAAGTTAAAAATTTAAAGATGAAGGAGCTTCCCTCATGGTTCAGTGGTAAAGAATCTGACTGCCAGTGCAGGAGACACAGGTTCAATCCTTGGGCTCAGAAGATTCCACACGCCTCGGGGCAACTAAGCCCTTGCAGCACAACTACTAATCCCGCACAGTGCTCTGGAGCCTGGCAGCTGCGTACTGGGCCCATGTGCCCCAGAGCTTGTACTCTGCAGCAGGAGAAGCCACCCTGGTGAGAAGTCCAGACACTGTAACGACAGAGACCCCCACTTGCCAAAACTAGAGAAAAGCCCGTGCAGCAAGGAGGACCAGCACAGCCATACATAAATAAGGTTTTTAAAAATTTAAAGATTAAAAACCCTTTACACAGATACATTTAGAGTCTTCAACTCCATTCTACCAACAGGGGCAGACTCTTAGGGAAACAGATCTGCTAGGGAAGAGGATCCCGAGAGCAGGGCTGGGGAGCAGAGGGCCGGTGGGTGGGGCAGAGCACTCACGATGCTCCGGAGCATCTTGTCCCCGCCGCTGAAGGTGACCGCCAGCATGGAGGCACACTCCTCGGCGTAGAAAGGCATTCGTCCCTCCTCGTCCACAGCACCTGGGGGAGGAGCAGGGAAATGGGAGTGGAGGTGAGGGTCTGAGGACATCAGACTCACCTCTGAGTTATCGTTGAGGGGTTGGTCCTGGGCTTAAAACATGATCTCAGTGGTCCAAGTCCTTCAAGTACCCACACGCCTCCCCGAGACAAGTGGTCTCAAACGGCAGAGGGTAGTCTGTGCCGAGACCATTCTTTCAGCAGACTGCAGGGGGTGGCCACTCGACACGGACTCATCCATTCACACATGCGTTTCTGTTACTTATCGGTCATCTACCGCGAGTCACACACTGTGTGAGAGATAGGGATTGTGGGGAAAGGCCACAGACCTGATCTCAAGGAGCCCATGGTCAGGGGAGGTCAGGGAAGTAGGTACAGGTGGGATGGTAAATGCCTACAGCAGGCAGCATAGGTAAAAGGCAGTTAATTTAGGCTGGTGTGGCAGGGAGGTCAGGGAACGTTTCAAGCAGGAGGGAAGTGACCCGTGAGAAGAGAGGCTGGACCAGAGGCCTAACCAGCTGTGGTGGCGGAGGTGGGGGCGGGGGGCACGGAGGGGGTTATCTTAGATGATGGGTAGGAAGTGCTCCCGGGAACAACTTATAAGGAAGTCCTGACCTCCCCTGAGAGCAGGGCTGGTTCTTCCTCACTATCAGAGTCTGAAGAGAGACTGTGCACACACACTCAGACAGACACATGGAAGCTAGGGGCACACCCAGACACATGGTCCCCTCACCCCTGAGGGACACCCAGATACACGGTTCCCTCACCGCTGAGTAACACACACCCACATACACGGTCCCCTCACACCAGAGTGACACACACACAGACACACGGTCCCCTCAACCGAGTGACACACACACAGACACACGGTCCCCTCAACTGAGTGACACACACACAGACACATGGTCCCCTCACCCCTGAGTGACACACACACACACGGTGCCCTCACCCGAGTGACACACACACAGACACACAGTCCCCTCACCCCTGAGTGATATACACCCAGACACACGGCCCCCTCACCCCTGAGTGACACCCAGATACACAGTTTCCTCACCCCTGAGTGACACACACCCACATACACTGTCCCCTCACACCTGAGTGACACATACCCCCACACCCAGATACATGGCCCCTCACTACTGAGTGATACACACCCAGACACACAGCCCCGTCACCCGAGTGACACACACAGACACATGGTCCCCTCACCCCTGAGTGATATACACCCACACGGCCCCCTCACCCCTGAGTGACACTCAGATACACGGTTTCCTCACCCCTGAGTGACACACACCCACATACACCGTCTCCTCACACCTGAGTGACACACACCCACACACCCAGATACATGGCCCCTCACCCCTGAGTGACACACACCCATACATGGTCCCCTCACCCCTGACACACACACCCAGATACACGGCCCCTCACCACTGAGTGACACACACCCATACGTGGTCCCCTCACCCCTAACACACACACCCAGATACACGGCCCCTCACCCCTGAGTGACACATACCCATACGTGGTCCCCTCACCCCTGACACACACACCCAGATACATGGCCCCTCACCACTGAGTGATACACACCCAGACACACAGCCCCCTCACCCCTGAGTGACACCCAGATACACAGTTTCCTCACCCCTGAGTGACACACACCCACCACATACACTGTCCCCTCACACCTGAGTGACACACACCAGATACACGGTCCCCTCACCCCTGAGTGACACACACCCAGATACATGGTCCCTTCACCCCTGAGTGACACATACACACACAGTCCCTTCAGCTCGAGTGACACAGACGCACATCCAGATACATGGTCCCCTCACCCCTGAGTGACACACACCCAGATACACAGTCCCTTCAACTCTGAGTGACACGCACCCAGATACACTGCCCCTCACCCCGGAGTGACATGCACCCAGACACACGGTCCCTTCACCCCTGAGTGACACACACCCAGACACACGGTCCCTTCACCCATGAGTGACACACACCCAGACACACGGTCCCCTCACCCCTGAGTGACACGCACCCAGACACATGGTCCCTTCACCCCTGAGTGACACGCACCCAGATACATGGTCCCTTCACCCCTGAGTGACACATACACACACAGTCCCTTCAGCTCAAGTGACACAGATGCGCACCCAGACACATGGTCCCTTCACCCCTGAGTGACACATACATACACACACAGTCCCTTCAGCTCGAGTGACACAGACGCACATCCAGATACATGGTCCCCTCACCCGAGTGACACACACCCAGATACACAGTCCCTTCAACTCTGAGTGACACGCACCCAGATACACGGCCCCTCACCCCTGAGTGACACACACCCATACATGGTCCCCTCATCCCTGAGTGACACACACCCATACATGGTCCCCTCATCCCTGAGTGACAAATACCCAGACACACAGTCCCCTCACCCCTGAGTGACACACACCCAGATACACAGTCCCTTCAACTCTGAGTGACACGCACCCAGATACACGGCCCCTCACCCCTGAGTGACACACACCCATACATGGTCCCCTCATCCCTGAGTGACACACACCCATACATGGTCCCCTCATCCCTGAGTGACAAATACCCAGACACACAGTCCCCTCACCCCTGAGTGACACACACCCAGATACACAGTCCCTTCAACTCTGAGTGACACGCACCCAGATACACGGCCCCTCACCCCTGAGTGACACACACCCATACATGGTCCCCTCACCCCTGACACACACACCCAGATACACGGCCCCTCACCACTGAGTGACACACACCCAGACACATGGTCCCTTCACCCCTGAGTGACACACACCCATACATGGTCCCCTCACCCCTGAGTGACAAATACCCAGACACACGGTCCCCTCACCCCTGAGTGACACACACCCATACATGGTCCCCTCACCCCTGACACACACACCCAGATACACGGCCCCTCACCACTGAGTGACACACACCCAGACACATGGTCCCTTCACCCCTGAGTGACACACACCCATACATGGTCCCCTCACCCCTGAGTGACAAATACCCAGACACACAGTCCCCTCACCCGAGTGACACACACCCACACGGCCCCTCACCCGAGTGACACACACCCAGACACACGGTCACCTCACCACTGACACACGCACCCAGATACACGGCTCCTCACCCCTGAGTGACACACACCCAGACACAGTCCCTTCACCCCTGAGTGACACACACACAGATACATGGCCTCTCACCCCTGAGTGACACACACCCAGACACATGGTCCCTTCACTCCTGAGTGACACACACCCAGACACATGGTCCCTTCACTGGAGTGACACACACACACACACGGTCCCTTCAGCTCGAGTGACACACACACACACATCCAGATACATGGTCCCCTCACTCCTAGGTGCCACACACAGAGATACACGGTCCCTTCACCCCTGAGTGACACACACCCAGATACATGGTCCCCTCACCCCTGAGTGACACACACACAAATACATGGTCCCCTCACACCTGAGTGACACACACCCACATACACGGCCCCTTAGCACTGAGTGACACACACCCAGACACATGGTCCCCTCACCACTGACGCACACACCCAGATACACGGCCCCTCACCTCTGAGTGACACACACCCAGATACATGGCCCCTCACCTCTGAGTGACACACACCCAGACACATGGTCCACTCACCCCTGAATGATATACACCCAGACACATGGTCCCTTCACCCCTGAGTGACACACACCCAGACACACGGTCCCTTCAGCCCTGAGTGACACACACCCACACAGTCCCTTCAGCCCTGAGTGACACACACACACACACAGTCCCTTCAGCTCAAGTGACACACACACATATAGGTACATGGTCCCCTCACCTCTGAGTGACACACACCCACATACATGGTCCCTTCACCCCTGAGTGACACACACCCAGACACACAGTCCCTTCACCCATGACACACACCCAGACACACGGTCCCTTCACGCTTGACTGACACACACCAAGATACACGGTCCCCTCACCCCTGAGTGACACACACCCACACACATGGCCCCTCACCCCTGAGTGACACCCACCCACATACATGGTCCCCTCACACCTGAGTGACACACATCCACACACACGGTCCCCTCACCTCTGAGTGACACACACCCAGACACATGGTCCCTTCACCCCTGACACACCCAGATACATGGTCCCCTCACCCCTGAGTGACACCCAGATACACGGCCCCTCACCCCTGAGTGACACACAACCAGACACATGGTCCACTCACCCCTGAGTGACACACACCCAGACACACGGTCCCTTCACCCAAGTGACACACACCCAGACACACGGTCCTTTCACCTGAGTGACACACACCCAGACACACGGTCCCCTCATCCTTGAGTGACACACACCCACATACACGGTCCCCTCACATCTGAGTGACACACACCCAGACACACTGTCCCCTCACCCCTGACACACCCAGATACATGGTCCCCTCGCCCCTGAGTGACACCCAGATACACGGCCCCTCACCCCTTAGTGACATGCACCCAGATACATGGCCCCTCACCCCTTAGTGACACACACCCAGACATATGGTCCCCTCACCCCTGAGTGACACAAACCCAGACACACAGCCCCTCACCCCTGAGTGACACAAACCCAGATACATGGCCCCTCACCCCTGAGTGACACACACCCAGATACACGGCCCCTCACCCCTGAGTGACACACACCCAGACACACAGCCCCTCACCCCTTAGTGACACACACCCAGACACACGGTCCCCTCACCCCTGAGTGACAGACACCCAGACACACGGCCCCTCACCCTTGAGTGACACACACCCAGACACACAGCCCCTTCACCCCTGAGTGACACACACCCAGACGCACAGCCCCTCACCCCTGAGTGACACACACCCAGATATACGGCCCCTCACCCGAGTGACACACACACACACACACAGTCCCTTCAGCTCAAGTGACACACACACACACCCAGACACATGGTCCCCTCACCCTTGAGTGACACACACCCAGACACATGGTCCCTTCACCCTGAGTAACACACACCCAGATACACGGTCCCTTCACCCCTGACACACACCCAGACACATGGTCCCTTCACCCCTGAGTGACACGCACCCAGACACAGTCTCTTCACCCTGAGTAACACACACCCAGACACATGGTCCCTTCACCCTGAGTAACACACACCCAGACACACGGTCCCTTCACCCCTGAGTGATACACACCCAGACACATGGTCCCCTCATGCTTGAGTGACAAATACCCAGATACATGGTCCCCTCACCCCTGAGTGACACATACCCCGACACATGGTCCCTTTACCCCTGAGTAACACACACCCAGACACATGGTCCCTTCACTCCTGAGTGACACACACCCAGACACACGGTCCCTTCACCCCTGAGTGACACACACCCAGACACACAGTCCCTTCACCCTGAGTAACACACACCCAGACACATGGTCCCTTCACCCCTGAGTGACACACATACACACAGTCCCTTCAGCTTGAGTGACACACACACATATCCAGATACATGGTCCCCTCACCCCTGAGTGACACGTACCCAGACACACGGTCCCTTCACCCCTGAGTAACACACACCCAGATACATGGTCCCTTCACCCCTGAGTGACACACACATATACAGTCCCATCAGCTTGAGTGACACACACACACACACACATCCAGATACATGGTCCCCTCACCCCTGAGTGACACACACATACACACACTGACATACTTGGTCTCCTCACACACACATCCAAACACATGGTTCCTTTACTCTTGAGTGACACACACATATACACACTGAGATACATGGTCCCCTCACCCCTGACACATACACACATACACATACATATCCAGATATATGGTCCCTTCACCCGAGTGACACACACTGAGATACACGGTCTCTTCACCTTTGACACATACACACACCCCCCAGGTATACAGTCCCTTTATCCCTGAGTGACACACACACAAACAACCAGATATAGTCCCTTCACCCCTGAGTGACATACCACACACTCACTGAGATACATGGTCCCCTCACCCCTGACACACACCCAGATATACAGTCCCTTCACCCCTGACACACACATACACACACACTGAGATACATGGTCCCCTCACCTCTGACACACACACACACACTCAGATATACAGTCCCTTTACCCCTGAGTCACACACACACACACACACACATACCCGGATACACAGTCTCTTCACCCCTGAGTGACACACCACACACACACACTGAGATACATGGTCCGGTCACCTCTAAGTGACACACACACCCCCAGATACAAGTCTCCTCACTGCTGAGTCTCTCTTTCTCTCCCTCTCTCTCTCTCACACACACACACACAACGTGAGCACCCGTGCGCTGTGGGACCACTGGGCCCCCTACCTATGGTGACAGTGTAGATGGAGTTGGCATAGCCATCGTAGTTGCAGTTGTCGTTGTGCTGGCCCCCATTGCCACTGGCCACCACAAAGATGCTCCCAAAGCCCTGGCGGCCAGCGATCACCCCGTGCTGCAAGGCAGCCTGAGGAGCAAAACACCCAGGTCAGCTGAGGAACTCACAGGAAGACCCCACCTACCACGCCACTCGCCCTCCTGTCCCCTTCTAGAAGGAAAACAAAAAACCGCAAGGGCATTGGACAAGGGAGAAAGAGACTTAAAGATGGATTTAAGAGGGTAAGGGGGCTATTAGTGGAACAACTGCTTGATGGATGTGCTCTGCTTATCAGAGAAGGTGGGCCAGAAATGCGGAGCTGAGCACAAAATCAGAGCAAAGCACTGCTCCATTCTAAGAATGTCCCCCTCACCCCTTCACCCCAGGGCAGGAGTGCTGTTCCCAAAGGAGCGGTCGGGGCTACAAGGCAGGTCTGGGGGAGGGCGGGAGCACTTCTGGGAATGGGATGACGAGGGTGAACTTGGTCCCCAAGGTCTCCACGGTTCCCAGCTACCTTGCCTAGCTGGTGGGGTCCATCCACTGTCTTCCCGTCATCGTCTGGTCCCCAGCTGTGGAGAGACACCCAGTGGGAAGAGCCAGGGCCAGGCCGTGGCTGCCCACCCAGCCCAGCCTCGGCGGGCCATCCCTCTGCCCCACGCTTCCCCTCCTCCCAAGGGCTCCAGCCCAGGACTCGTGTGATGAAAGGACGTAAGAGTCCAGCCCTCACTCCAAAGTGGAAAACAGAAGGACGTGCTAATGTTCTTGTCCTTGGAAACTTTCCGAGTTCAGGACTACTCTAACCTGCTCCTAAAAACCCCTTCTCAGGTCCCCAGGGAGTACAGAGTGGTGGAAAGGGATGAGAGGCCACCCCTTCCCCACCAAAGAAGCTAATTCTAGGCCTGATGGCAGAGCACCTGCGAAGGAAGTAGACAACCTGTGTAAGGTGTCTAGGAGTTCTCGGTCCTTTCTCTACATGTGGAGGACGTTGTCTATCTACAGGAGATACTGGCTGGGGAAGAACAGGCTGCCATTGATGCCGCGCCAGCAACCCAACCTCAGCTCCTGCTTATCAGCCACCCCCTTCCTGCCAGATCCACAACCTGGAGCTGCCCCTGGGTGGGGGCAGAGGGGCTTTGCACTGGGTATTCAGCCCAGTTGTGGTAGGACAGGAATCCTAAATTTCTTCCAGAGCATTACGAGTTTATTAAATAAACTCAAGGCGGGATGGAACACTTCTTGTGTGGCAACCTGATCACTGGGGTGACTTGGGGCTTAAGACGGAGAATCCAGAAGCTGGGGGTCTGGAGAAATGATGGCAGTGGACTTACAGGTTGTACCCCATGGGAGAGCCCCCCACACACCGCTGTTCTCTGGTGGGGGCTTCGCCCGGTGCCCCCGCCTCTGGACCCTTCACCTCGCTCCTGGCTGCGCCTCACCTGCAGCTGTAGATGTCGTTGATCTGGTAGTGTTTATTGAACGCCACAGCCTCCATGCTGTCTGTCAGGGGTCCATCCAGTACCCGGATACCTAGGCAGTGTAGGCCATACCAGCTCCTCAGTAATGCTGGTCTCCTAGATGGGGAGCCGGGTGGTTGTGGGGGCCCCCTGTGGAGACTTAACTTTTCTAAGCGCTCTCGGATCTTTTGAATCTTTATATCACGTGCATGTACCTGGCCAGAAATATTTTCTAATGTAATGCTAAATCTTAGACTTTACGGATCCTGGGGTCTGGTGGGCAGAGGCATAGGCTAGAAGGTAGGGAATCCAAAGTTCCCTTTTTTCAGGCATCCTCTATCTCATAAAACACTGCAGCGATGCCTGACACAGATGGTATTCAACAGATGGTTCTCAGCCCATTGCTCCTCCCACGGATGTCTAGTCTCACCTTCTAAGACCGGGCAGGTCACATCCTGGTGGAGCTCTCAGAAGGGACCTGGGCTCCCTCCCTCTGTAGTCTCATTTACAGAGAGGGCTGCTGTCCCCTGCTGGACTATAGGAGGAATGCAGCCACTCTGTTCCAGCCTCGTAAATGCAGGCTCCAAGCGTTTATGAGAAATCACCAGGAAGGCGTCTGCATCCATTCCCTTCACCCTCTGCCTTGATGGACAAAGACCGAGAGGCCAAGGGGCCATAGAACCACCCCAGTATGGGCCAGGGCCACTCAGCTCTCTTGAAGGGATTGGAAGCAGACAGTGACCATCAGCAGGGGCGGGAGCTAGAGAGCTGGGAGAAGGGAGAGGGGCCTCCACAGACACACGGGATCAAGAAAGAAGGGGAGATGAGGAGGCCATTGGTAAACCATGAAAATACAATATCATGGATAAGTAAAAGGGGCTATCATTACAATGAGCTGAGCACTGATGGGGCATAACCATGATCAGGAAAAGGGAAGTGGGGTCTGAGCAGGTGGCCTTGTACCTCCATCTCTCATCCAGCTCATTTCCACGTTCTTAGCTGTTTTATATAGTCGTGCGTGCTCAGTCGTGTCCGACTCTTTGTGACCCCACGGACCATGCCAGGGTCCTCTGTCCATGGAATTTTCTAGGCAAAAATACTGGAGTGGGTTGCCATTTTCTACTCCAGGGGATCTTCCTGATCCAGGGATTAAACCCACATCTCTTGTGTCTCTTACATTGATTGACAAGCGAATTCTTTACCACTGAGCCACCTGGGAAGCCCTTTTTGAAGTGGGGTTTGCTGCTAAAAACATGTTAGAAACACCAAAGCACTGAGAAAAAATCAATGAGCGATCTGTCCTGCAGACACCTATTTATAAGTGTACCCTTTGCTTTCTGCTGTGTGTTGAAGGGGAAATAAAGTCGTGTTGGAATTCAAGGAGGAGGGACAGAGGATGAAGACAGCAGTCACAGCAGGGCCGGGGGGTGTACTGAGGCTGGACTGGAAGTACCTGCTATGCGGCTCCCGAACGCTACTCCCACCGCACAGAAGCTGTTGTTGGGCACGGCAGCAATCTCGCCCGCGCACCGCGTGCCGTGGTGGTTGCCATTCTCCAAGTCCGGGTGGGGCATGGGGTCAGGGTCATTAGAGTTGAGGTCATAGCTGCCCTCAGGGCTCTGAAACATGGCAGGGGAGGAGGGGGGAGATGCCGTCACTCACTGGTTCCAACCGGTCAGCTCTTGGAGCTCAGGGAGAGAGAACTGGGGGTTTGGGGCTCTGAGCCAACACTGCGGGCCCATCTCTGCCAGGCACACAGGCGGCAGAAGGACAGGACACCTAGGGCAAAGCTGAGAAGTGCTGCGTGCTGTGCTGTGCTGTGCCAAGTTGCTTCAGTCGTGCCTGACTCTTTGCGACCCCATGGACTGTGGCCAGCCAGGTTCCTCTGTCCATGGGATTCTCCAGGCAAGAATACTGGGGGAGTTTGCCATTTCCTTCTCCAGGGGATCTTCCTGACCTGGGGACTGAACTTGAGTCTGTTGGGCCTCCTGCATTGGCAGGCAGGCTCTTTAGCGCCAGAAGTGCTATAGCTCTAGGCAAACTTCTCTCTTGGCCAATATTATAGAAATATGCCCAGGAGCTGCTTCCATGGTAAGCCTGGGATAAAAGAGGCTTCCGGCTACTTAAAGGGCAGGCTTTATAGAGGGGGAGGCACTGGGACTTGAGTGGAGAGGGAATTTGCCTAGGGCTACTCCTTACTTCCCAGGGCAGGGAGTGGCAGCAGGATCCAGGAAGTATCTCTCTGCTGAGCTGGAGCCTGTGATCTAGCTGCCAGGCACAAGGCTGCCTGGGGGAGAGGAGCAGATGAAGAGCAGCATCCTACCTCCGAGGCCCTTCCCTCCGGCCCAGTGAGAGGTCACTGGGAAAGGGAACAGGCCTGAGGCAACATCAAGAATCAGGTAAGGCCAGGGGGCGGGACTGACTCCAGGGCCACTCACGTAGTTGGGGGCGATGTCCTCGATGGTGTGCTCCACGCCGTCGTCCACGACCACCACGGTCACCCCGCGCCCGGTGACATTGCGCTCCCAGACACCCGTCACATTGATGTCCCTGCCGGGGCTCCGCCGGTTATTCTGGGGGAGAGACGGGGTCAGGAACTGCTCTCTGAGCCTTGGGAGTCCAGTGATGCACAGCACAGCCCATAGGGAGACAAGTATAGCGAGCAGCCCCTTCGTACTCTTGGCCTCTGTCAGGGGGCCAGAGAGAGGGATGGACAAACAGGGGTAGGTGGGGACGGAGCCAAGGAGGGAACCTGTGAGAGCTCTGCCACAGCCCAGGTGTCCAGGAAAGCTTGGCATCACTCATGGGCAACAAGGGTGAAAGTGACTAGGGTTAAGGGCTGGGTATTAATATGCCGTATGATATACACTGGGGCTTCCCAGGTGGCACTAGTGGTAAAGAACCCACCTGCCAATGCAGGAGACATAAGAGGCACAGGTTCAATCCCTAGGTTGGGAAGATCCCCTGGAGGAGGGCATGGCAACCCACTCCAGTATTCTTGCCTGCAGAATCCCATGGACAGAGGAGCCTGGTGGCTACAGTCCATGGGGTCACAGAGTAGGACGTGAGTGAAGCGACTTAGTATCCACTGCACGCATGATATACATTATATTAACATTGTATAATATAACATTACTAGCTAACCCCTGCACAGGCATGATATACATTATATTAACATTGTATAACATAACATTATTAGCTAACCCCACACAGGCATGATATACATTACATTCACATTGTATAATATAATGTTACTAGCTAACTCTTGTAAAGTGTTTCCCATGTGTCCAGCACACATACATTAGTTCACTTAACTGTAACCATTGCCCTCTCCATTAACAGAGAGGTTAAACAGTGCGCCCAAAGGCACAGGCTAGTCAGTGGCAGGCAGCCCAGGCGGCCTGGCCCCAGCACCCGCGCCGGGCACTGCAGTCCTCTGGCTCTCTGAGAGTGAGCACAGAGCACGTGGAGCCCGAGGATGAAGCCTATCATCGAAGCCCACGGAAACGTCTCCTCAAGCAAAGGATGGGAGGCCCCTGAAGAGTTAACACAGACAAATGCCCACAAGCACCGGGTACCCCTGCCCTAGCTGTCTGAAGCTGGAATCGGCAGGGCTGGACTCACCAGGTGCCACTGCTGCGGGTACTTGGGGTCATTGAAGTGGACGCCACGCTTGGTCCGCTTGAGCAGCCTCTGTTCTGAGTGCCAGCGCACAGCTTCGTGCCTGGCCAGCACGGCCTCCACCTGCTGCCGGATGGCCTTGACCTGCCGGGCCTGGTGATGCCCTGCTGGCTGGACCAAGAGGTAGTGCCCCTGGAGCTCCCCGATGCGCCCTGCGTTCATCAGCCCCGTCGCCTGGGCCAGAGCATCTGCCCGCCGTTCCAGCGACTCCTCTGCTCCCTCGCCTTCCGGACCATCCAGACGCACTGCCCAGCTTAGCCCCCTGGGGCCCTGGGCCCTGGGCCCACCTGCCCCCACCAGGCCCATAACCCAGGGAAGCAGTAGGAAGAGCCCAGCTAACTCCAGCCAGAGGCCCGTGGGCAGGCCCAGGGGGGCATCTGAGTGTGGCACTTTCTGCCTCCCTTTCGGCATCAGAGCAGTAGGCTGCAGACAAAGAGAAGGACATCAGAGGTAAGACAGCTGATAACAGCAGGACTCTCAGGGGGCGACCAAGCACCAAGGTACCATACCCGGAGACTCCTAACCCATGCCTTTTAAATCATTAAACGTGTGATCTTCTCTTTTCATTCACATTGATCTCTGACCAACAGGGATAAGCCCCTGGAGGGAGTGGGGGGCCAGAAGTAAGCCTAGTGGGTCCCTCAATGGCATGATTGTCACGAAACAATCAAGCAGGAGGTCCAGGTGCTAACAGGTACCACACTGCTCTTCCCCACTGTTGCCATCTTGAGCTCAGAAGTCGTATCGCTCCTGCCAATTCCTGGCAGCTCCATGATTGTTCTTTAGAAGAGACCCTCCTCCCTTCTTCAGAGGGGACAGAAATCTTTCCCCAGCTGACTTCTCAGACCCATCCGTGGTCTTGAGGGCTAACTTCCCACAGTGGGGCCCCATTCCCACCTGGACTCAGAGTGAGGCTGAGCTCCTGGTCTGGTTAACCACCTCACGCTCATTTTGTGCAAATGGAGAAAAGGCATTCCTTCCGCTGTGAGTAGCGGTGACTCCCAGCACAGACTGCAGACCTGTACACCCCAAGAAAACAAGAAATGGTGTCCTCCCAAACCCAGTGGAGCAAGCAGAGGCTAGCCAGGAACCCTGGGATCTGTGACCAAAGAAACTGCTAATGATCACTTGCAGGAATCTCAAATAGGTCACAGACTGGAACCAAAGTGGTATAGTAAGGCCAGATGGGTACAAAACCCAGAAACCCTACTTCTCATCCTAAACATCAGGCCATCCTCTTCTTTTTTTTTCCTAGATGCTGAGAGGAGGGCTTGAACTCTTACTCAAAACTTCTCTTGAAAAAGTAGATAGGGGACTTGCCTCCTGGTCCACTGGCTAAGACTCTGCTCCCAATGCAGAGGGCCTGGGTTCGATCCCTGGTCAGGGAACTGATTCCACAAGCAGCAACTAAAGATCCGGCATGCCACAGCTAAGACCCGGTGCAGCCAAAATAAATAATAGATAACTAAATATTTTTTTAAAAAAAGAACAAAAAAGTAGGTAGGACTGCTTCTTTAGAAGTCTGGGTGGTAGCTCATTTCCTGGTTTCTGTACCTGTGAAGGACGCCAGGGGAAATAAGAGTAGGAGGAGGCGGGGGGAAAATGGGGAAAAGTTCAGAATGCAAACAAAACTGAACAGGAATAAGAGGCAAGTGGGTGGGGTGGGGATTGGAAAGCACCACTGCAGGGCTTCCCTTAGTCACTAGCTCAGCAAGTTGTCTGTGAAGTGTTCTAAACCTGGAACTGCCACCCATGGCTTGACAGAAGGGCCAAATTAGTGGGCAAATGTGGGGACAGGGACAGGTGACTGGGCCGTGGGACAAGTGTGTCCCTACTGGTGGCTGAGCTCCTTCAGAAGCATCTGCTTTCTAGTGGGCTGGGGAGCAGGGGGTCACCTTGAGGCAGGGCTTAGTACCCGCACACATACCCAAGTGGATCAGTCTGAAAATATGGGTATTGTACACAAGTCTCTTTGGAAAGGGAGAAGGGAACCTCCGCCACCTAACATTTCCTTCCCCAGATCCACATATCTCCTTCTCTCTTAGGTTCCCAGGAAAATCCCTCCCTGCCCGATGGCACCCTACACTGTCCCAAGACACTCAGGTGTCCTTCCCAATCTGCAGGCCTTACTGAAGCAAAAGAAAATTCTTGTAAGATAAGTTGATAGCGACCCAACTGAGCAAGGCTCCTTCCGTCTCAGAGGAGCCCACAGATTTCAGGAAGACAGGAGAAACCTGACCACCACATCCTCCAGTCCTTCTGGCAGGGCAGGACTTGACCCCGCAGCTCACCTCCACCCTCGGCTTTTGGGAAAGAAACCTTAGCTATCATCTGAAAGCAGATCTCAACTTCGCCCCAACTAACTAGGCGTGTCTCTACAGCTCTTAGGTGCCAAGGAGGGCAGCCCGAGTCCAAGATTCCTGTTCCCAAGAGGCTGTCTTCCTCCTCCTCCTCTTGGGAAGCTCGCAACCTCTACAACCTGTTCCTAGAAATCAGGCTGCCTGCCAGAGGTCAGTTTCATCGACCGCTGGCCTCCAATGCCCGGTGCAAAGGGCCCCCTTCTCCTCAGAGGACCCGCACGATCTTGGAATCCTGGACTCCGTGGCCCCTTCTCCCTGGGCTCGCGCACGCGGGGAATGAAGGCACCCTCTGGGCAGCTCGCTCATTCTCAGACAGCGGCAGCAGCCGCCCCCACCCCCAGTTCTAGAGCACCCGGACTTCCAATGCCCCGCCCCCAC
>NW_011495071.1:6687180-6720934 GCF_000754665.1 Bison bison bison
TGCCTGATAACCTTCCTAGAGAGGGGTTCTCCCTCCGCCAGGTCTCAAGTCCTTCTCGTGGTCGCCATCTCTCAAGTCCCTGCGCCCGGGCGGAATCCACTAGCATCTTAGAGCGAGGGACGGTTTCCGCCAAGTCCGTGTCCCCCCGGTCCCCCACCCTCGGCCCCGACCGCGCCGACTCCGGCCGCCAGGGGGCGCCATCTGCGGCGGCGCGGGTGCCACCGCGGCCTCTCCTCTCCGGGGCCGAGCCTCGCCCCCCGCCGCTCGTGCCGCCGGAAGTGGGAGGTGTCGCGCGCGCGGGCCGGCGCTCGACCCCTCCCCCCCAGGTTCGACCGCCCCTCCCCCCCGCTCCGCCCGCTCAGGTGCGTCCCGTCCCTCCCCCGTTCGCTCCCGGGGGCGCGACGCGGGAGGTGTGTGCGGGGCGGGCGCGCGGGCGAGGGGCTGCGGCGCGAGGGGCGGGGGTCGAGGCTGCGGGGGGGGTGGGGTGTGTGTGGAGGGAGTTGCGGGGACGGGCATGGGGGTCCCGGCCTAGAAGTGGGACGCGGGGTTGGCAGCCTGACCGGGGGGCCGAGGGCAAGGTGCGAAGGGGGCTCTGGCCGGAGGGATCGGCCGGTAGGGCCAGCCCCGCTGTGGAGGGCGGCCAGGACCACTCGGCGTCGCTTCCCCCCATTGTCCCTTTCGCGACCGTCCCCGGATCTCCCCCGCTGACCCGTCGCTCTCGGCTTCGCCGTCTGGTCGCCGCCGGGTTGCGGTGCGAGGCTCCTCTTGGCCTCTTCGACCTAACGCCCCCCGCCCCGGCCGCAGCCTTCTACCAGATGTCCCCGTCCCCCTCCCCTCTGCGGCTCTCAGCCACCGAGTTGCACGTAGGACCCGTGACCTGTGGTTTTGCTGACCGGGCGCCGGGAACCCCCGGTCCGGGCTCCGATGGGGCAGGACATTTTGCACCTGTGAGAACAGTAATGGCGATCTGGGGCCCGTTTTTCTCCTGGAACCCTCGTATGATGGGGAAAACTGAGGCACAGGGGGACGATAGCCTGGGACTTAAGTGTTGACACAGGCCAGCCTCCATGCCTGCCCTATGCTTTCTTCGCGGGTCAGGGATGTACCTGGGATGCTATTAAAATAAAAACGAGATTTAAGCTAACCTTATGTTACACTCCCTCCTCCCATATTCTTTTTTATCTTTTCACCATAGAAGGCCATGAATTTGTCCTGCAACATAAAGGATGACCTTTTGATCTAAAAAAGGCCCCTGTCCCACTTCCCTTACTTGGATTACTGTTTTTCAGCTTCTCATTTTCATGCTGGAGTAACTGAGATTCTCATACTCTTTTGCACCTCCAGTAACTGAAGAGTGTACTTTCCGCAGTCAGTGGTTGTCAAACTTTTCCCATCTGTGGGGAACAGAGTAAAAGATACTTGGATTGCCCAATTAAATACTATTTTTTCTCTCCCACAAGAATACTTCCAGAAAACGTATATTAATGGAGAATGCTTTTAATGTGACAGGCATAAAATGATTTTAAAACATAAGATACCATTGATATTAGGCCCCAAATCACATCTTTTGTAAATGATATTAAGCAAGGTAGGTATGTGGATCATTTGGAGGATTCTCACAGTCTGTGAGACTGCATTTCTCCTAAACTGAAAAAGCTTTGCACAGGCATATATAGTGTTGTTTACACACACACATATATGTGTGTGTAATATATGTAATGATATATATAATGATGTTTGAGGATTGATGTCCCTTGGGGCCTATTGCATGCCTTGGCTCTTTTTATATCCTGTTGAGGAATACTCTGAAGTATTTTCTCCTGGAGCCCAGCTTTTTCTTTGTGTTTCTTTCCTGATATGATTCTGTATGGACATTCTGTCTGTATGGACATTCTGATGGGGAAAGATACATTTGTTTTGAAGTCTTGGAACTTGTAGCTGTAATTTGTTTCTGAATGTGCAGAGCACGATGGCAGCATCTGAGGTAGCTGGCGTGGTGGCCACTGCTCCCAATCCTCCGGAATCCTCTTCTAGTGTCTGTGCTTCCAAACCAGATGAAGGTCCCCCAGATGGTCTAAGGTAACGTGTGGACTCCTGACTGGGTAGATTTCGTTTGGGTGAGGGGCTTTGGAGATGGGCTTCTTACAGAAGTGTAGTTGGTCTTTCCCCTTTTTGGCTCTAGAGGCCTCGATGAAGCTTTTTTAAAAGTAGGGACTGTCTGATCTATATTTGTATATTTGGTACCCCTCATAGTATCCGACACTCAGCAGGCATGCTAATTGTTTGTTGAGTAAATATATTAGAATACAGCTGGTCAAACTTATTTGAAAATGCAAATATTTCCCAACTTCTCCTACATGGACTGTTTATTTAACTATATGTTTATATATTGTACCTGTATATTGTGTGTGTGTGTATATATATATACACACACACACTTAGTACATATGTATGCTTTGTATATGTATATGCACATGGATCTACATTTGTATTATAGATAAATAGATAGCTTTGTTAGTATGACTTACTACTTCATGTGTGTAGTTTGCCTTCCAACTAAACTCTTTGAAGACTGGAATTATGGTTAACCAGCCTTGGCATTTTATAGTGATTAAACCATTGTTATGTATAATGTTGTACTAGGTTGGCTACCTCAACACTTTTGTACAGTACATAGGACCTAATGCAATAGATAACAGTGTCCTAGCAGCTCTGTATGTGTTAATACATTTAATTCTCCTAACAATCCCAGGAGGTAGGTGTTAATACTATTATTCCCATTAACAGGTGAGAAAACTAAGACAGAGAGACGTTAGTAACTTGCCCAAGGTTACCATGCTGTGTTGGAGTCAGGATTTAAACTCAGGCTTGTCTGACTCCAGTGTACTTAATAAATAGCTATTTAAATGAAGAAGAGAGGTTTGTTAGTGGATAATGGGGACAGGAGTTAAGTAAAACCTCACCATAAACTTGCATCTTCATTTTATAAATAGTGCACTTCCCTGGTGGTCCAGTGGTTAATAAGACTCTGCCCTTCCAATGCAGGGGGCATGGTTTCAATCCCTCATCCCACATGCTGCATGGTGCAGCTTAAAAAAAAAAACAAAAAAAACAGGCACATACTACTAGTAATAATAATAGCAGCTAAGGTTTATTGAGTGTTTACTGTATGCCAGAACTAAACACTGCAGATGCTTTATCTCATGTAATCCTCACAATAATCCCTATTAGGTAGGTAATATTATTTCTGTTTTGCAAATGGAGTTAAATAACTTGCCCAGAGTTAAACCACTAGTAAATAGCAGTCAGGATTCACGCCTAGTTACTGTGTCTGTCCAAATTTATAATTTGTGTCCCCGTAGCCTGCTTGATCCCAGCGAGGAGTCAGCAAAGAGCGTTTATAAAGATTTTCATTTTACAAGATGTTCTCTGTTGTTTTATTTTGAACAGTAGGTACTATTTTGTTGTTGTGTTTGTTTTTGAATTTTCTAGAACAGTAGGTACTTGAGGAAAGAAAGGCATAATGACCTAAAGCCTCAGTCAGTGCTGGTTTGGAGTCCTTAAGGGTATCGGCGGACAAAATCAGTTTTAATTTTTCTAATGGCAAAAGAATTTAATGCATATATAGTCATTATTATTGGGTGAAAGAGTTGTGAATGTTGGATGTCCTTATAAATAGATTTTGAAGATCTCTCTTAAAAGCAGTATGTTAATGGTTGTGGCAGTCATAAAAACAGTTTTTCCAGTGTTATACATGTGTCATCTGGGATAAAATTTCTACTGGCAGCTTCAATTTTGGATTCAAAATTGTCTGTACTTCAGGCAACATGAAGTAGTGATGCTGTGCTCTAGAAAGCGGTTGAAGAACCTAAAAAGTGGTTCTGGTCAAAGATCTGTCTAGGGAATTTGAGTGTGAATTATTTTTGTGAAACGAGAGTGGAATAAAAACAGTTTCCAAATTAATATTTTATTTATTAAAAATATTATGTGTAACAAAAGTAGTACATGTACTTAAATGAAATAGTCTAACAGTAGGCTATTTCATCTGCATTCCCCCAAATTATTAAATTTGACACCCCCCAATTTCTGGGTCCCCAGAGTCATTCATGTGTGATTATTTATTGTGGACTGTCTCCAGAACCCAGATTCTTCACCACTGTGCTATACTCTGTGTGTGTGTGATCAAAATTACTGAATGGAAGCTAAGTTCCTTTTCATCCTGATAATTTGGAGGGGCTTGTATAGGCCAGTCTTGTTCTTCTAGTGGTTGTATTAAAAGTCTTATATGTTTCAGCCTCTTTAAGACTGGATGAAGAGTGAAACTTTATCTTCTGTTTTCATAGCCCCAAAGACCCTGCACAGAAGCATAAGAACTCGCCTCTGTCGAGTGTAAGTAACCAAACGATAACCAAGGAGAATAACAGAAATGCCCATTTGGAACACCCAGAGCAGAATCCTGGCTCATCAGCAGGTGACACTTCAGCAGCGCACCGGGCGGTTTTAGGAGAAAACTTGATAGCCACGGCCCTTGGTCTGTCTGGCGGTGGGTCCCAGTCTGATCTGAAGGATGTGGCCAGCACGGCAGGAGAGGAGGGGGACACGTGCCTCCAGGAGAGCCTCCCCCCCGCCACTCGGTCTCTTAAGGCAGGGTGCCATACAAAGCAGCTTGCCTCCGGGAATTGTCCTGAAGAGAAGGCCCCACAAGCCTCCATCCTAAAGGAAGGGAGCAGGGACCCAGGCTTGGAGTTCCCACCTGTGGTGCCTCCAGCAAATGGGGTTGAAGGAGTCAGAGTGGATCAGGATGATGATCAGGATAGCTCTTCCCTGAAGCTTTCTCAGAACATTGCTGTCCAGGTCAAGTATCAAGTTTCTACTACTAACATGGAATTCGGGCTTTTAATTTTTTTTTTTTTTTTTCGGAGGGCAGGAGATAATTCTTCCTAGTTGGTGGAGAACTGCTCTGTCTCTCTCTCTCTTTTTTTTTTTACTGGCAACTCTCATACTACTCTCATATGGTGCTCTGTGATAACTTCATTCTGTTGTTACTGATGTTCCATAAGTAACAGCCAGTATCTATCATGGCGACTAGGAACTTCATGACCTACATACAATCGCTTGCACTGAGTAACTGATGAGCGTAGGTCATTAGAATTCTTATTTCTCATCTTCGCACTTGCAGGAGGAATCCTTGTTTATTCTCTGACCTACATCTTAAGAAGTACAGTGTCTCCTGCCTTCTAGTGACTGATATGCTTTATCATAGAAAGAAGAATGGGCACAATAAGTTGTAGGAGGCCAAAATTCTTGTTTCAGCCTTGGGGTTGTCTTCACATCAGTTGTTGGGTCTCGTTCAGGTTATTTTGTGGGATAAGTGCTTAATGTAGCATGGATGTCAGAGGGCATTTGCCAGAGCTACAGTTCTCTTGCTGTGAAGCTGATAAGGAGAAAGAACAAAAAGTTAATTTCTCTGTTACTTGTGACAGATTTCTCAGTGAAAGGGCTATATAATTCTGCCTTTTAAAATGTCTCTGAACAGTTCTGAATGTAATTGTTTCTTTCTTTATAGACTGACTTTAAGACAACTGATTCAGAGGTAAACACAGATCAAGATATTGAAAAGAATCTGGTGAGTAGTTAAACTGTCATTGTTGGTATATGAAACTGTTAACGCGGAAGATCTAGAGTCACATCATCTCAATTGGAAAAGGCGCAGGAATCTCCTTTATAAAATCCCTGACAGATGATCAGCTAACTTCTGCTTGATTACTTCCAGAGATGGGACGCTTACTACTCACAAAGCTACATACGCATTTAGAAAATAGCTCTTACTGTTAGATCTTATTATGGGATGAGAACAGAACCACTAAAGCTTCTTGTTATAGTTCTCTCCTGAGCTACATAGAGTAAATCTAAAATGTTTTACTTGTTAGCCCCCAATATAGTCAAAGTGTTTTTGTTTTTTTTTTTTTAATGCCTTTTCCTCCTACCTTTCAGGTCTGAACCTTTCCAGGTGAAATGTCCCCAGATGTTTTTAATAGTCTTCTTTTCTTCATATATTTTTCAGCTTTTCATCATCCTGACTTCTTTTCCACCTCGACAGGTTCCATCTTCTCAATGTTTCTTTTAAAATGTGATCCTGAGAGCTAATGCACAGACAGTATAATTACTCCACAACACAATGGGACCCTTGTTCTCTCTCTCATTCGAGACACCATTTCTTAAGCTGACAGCAGTTTGTTTTGGCCATCTCATCACACCGTTGAGCTTGCACTCAAACTTCATCATGTCTTTTTCTTATGTATTGTTTAGTTGTGTCTTCTTATTTTATTCCTAGGTAATTGGTTTTTAAAACTTAGAGAGCTTCACATTTATTTTTGTTAAAGTGGTCCCCTTGATCTGTCCCTGGCATTTTGTGGCAAAAACTTCTACCTTGTATGTGTGGGAATATCTGAGCATATATTTTTAAAAGGAAGGATAATGTGCAGAAAGGCACCCTTGGTTCAGGAAGAGGTCTTTAGGATAAGATATGTTAGTTGAGTGGAAATAAGGAGGAAAACCAGTTAATATTTTGTTGTTTGTTTGTCTTTGAATTTTCTAGAACAGTAGGTACTATTGAGAAAAGAGTATATAAGAGGAAATAAAGAAGATATTTGGCACAAGTCAAAGAAATTGAGGGGCAGATGGAAAGAAGTCAGTTATTGGAGTGTGTTAACCACATGAGGCCAATAAAAACTTTTAAATAGAGAGAGCAACTCAGGAGTTATTTATAACAGGCAAGTAAAAAGATACCAGAGATGAGAGACCTGATGGCCGTGTGCAAGCTGAGAATGAGGCTAGAAGAGAACCTCCAAGGGGAGGAGGAGAAGTTGTCTTTTCTTGAGCACTTACTCTAGGCACTTTACATGTAGTATTTATTTGGCCCCCACAGTTGTAAGGTGGAGTTGGGATATCCCGACTGTATAGCAATTGAAGAGGCCAACTTAAGAAGTTGCAGATAAGCTTTACATCAGTCTGAAAAGGGTAGAGACTGGCAAGCCATTGGACTGAAAGAGGCCCAGGGTTGTGGTCTCTTTGGCTGTGTTTTTATAGGTGGTGATGTGGGCCAGATGCTTTATAAAAGGCAGTGAAACTAGTCAGGTATTAAGCTGGATGGCGATGCAGGAACTTTGCTCTTGTTTTATTTGCTACCCTTTTCATGCACTTGCAGTAATTGCCCACTGCCTGCATTTCAAATTGGGCCTGTGGGCTCTCAGAACCAATTAGCCACCAGTGAAACAAAGCAGCAGTGTGTAACCCTTTGGCTTGGAGAAGAACTGGATCAAGTAGTTTCCTCTACACCTCTAAGTCATCAATTTGCACGTACTAATAGTGTGTCCTTGAAACTTCTTTCTGTGAAGACTTGAGTTCTTTTTTTCCCCATCCTGTGTTATATATAAAGATGCATTATGGACAAAAAAGTTTCCATAAGAAAGTAAAGAGAGAAGAAAAGAAAAGAGTGCTCGTATTTACTAGTTTCATCAGTTGGTTCTTAACATTTTTTTTTCAACCTTTTCTTGGGTTAAGATCTTTCAGAATCTTTTGAAAACTTTGAATTCTCCTCTCAAAAAATTTTGTACACACCTATCCATAGGCCTCAGGTTCGGAAAACCTTTAAAGTTATGATGCTAAGGAGTCATCTGTTTAGGGAGCCTTAGTCACATTTCAGCACCTGGACTAAGGGCTAGCTTATCCCAAAGCTAAAATCCCATCTTGAAAGCTTCTGATTTGTTTTGTTTTTTATCATAGGGTGATAAGTTTCCCCTCATTCACTTCTTTTTCTTTTTTTCCCCATTCACTTCTAAAACCTTTCTTTTCTTTGAAAATAGTTATCGTCTAGTGAATGAATTCAGTTTAATGCTCTAAGTTTTACATGGGCTGCTGCTGCTGCTAAGTTGCTTCAGTCGTGTTCGACTCTTAGCGACCCCATGGACTGCAGCCTACCAGGCTCCTCCGCCCATGGGATTTTTCAGGCAAGAATACATGGGCTACCTTGTACCAAATGTGTTTAAATTGACCCTCTAAGTTTTAGTGTTCCTTTGAAAGCTAACCATTACTTTTCTTGATTTACTAATGTCAGGGAGGCAGAGCTGAACTGTGGCCCTTAGAAGCTTTACTTCTGCTCCTACTTTATGTGAGAACTTGCCAATTTGCCCGATCTGAATCGCAGGTCACCCACAGCACTGGTGGGTTTGTCAGTTTTTAGTGCTGATGACCAGTAAGGAATCCAGTTTCTGGATGCATTTTGAGTAAATGATCTGTTCTTTGTTTTTGCTCATTCTTCTTCTTAATAGATGATAAAATACCTTATTCCTCTTATACCCTAGAGCAGAGAAATAGTTTATATAAGAATCAGTTAGTAGAGCTCTTAGGCTTTCTAGGTGAGCTGGGCTCTTTTGTAACTGCTCCCCTCTGCTGTTGTAGTGTGAAAGCAGCCAGTAAACCGTCGGGTATGGCTACATTCCTGGAAAACATTTACTTAAAAAATCCGACGATGGCTGGATTTGGCTCATAGGCCACGGTTGCCACCCACATCTTAGTGCAGTGTTGTACAGCAGAGTTTCCTTTCACGATGGAAGTGTTCTCTATGTGTGCTATCTAGTATAGTAGCCACTACTCAAGCGCTAGGAGTGTGGCAAGGTGACTGAAGAACCGGATGTTTACATTTTCTTATTCTAATTACTTTAAATTTACTTACCAGACAGCATGGCTAGTAGCTCCAATATTGGACCCTGCAGCCTAAGAGCTGTGCTTCATGCCTTGAACAAGCCTACGGTGAATGTTTCTTGCAGTTAAATTGAGGAATTCAATTGCTTTTCTGTTGTTACCCATAGGATAAAATGATGACAGAGAGAACCCTGTTGAAGGAGCGTTACCAGGAGGTCTTGGACAAGCAGAGGCAAGTGGAGAATCAGCTCCAAGTGCAATTAAAGCAACTTCAGCAAAGGAGAGAAGAAGAAATGAAGAATCACCAGGTATCCTGCTTATATTAAAATTGGCAACAAGTAAAGCTATAGTCCCTAATTCGACTTTGTTTTCAAATTAATAGAAATAAAAAAGCAGTGTGTGTGTGTGTGTGTGTGTGTGTGTGTGTGTTTCAGTCTTGTCTGACTCTGCTACCCCATGTACTGTCCCCGCCAGGCTTCTCTGTCCATGGAATTCTCTGGGGAAGAATACTTGGGTAGGTTGCCATTCCTTTCCTTCTCCAGGGGATCTTTCCAACCCAGGGAACAAATCCAGGTCTCTTACACTGCAGGAAGATTCTTTACCATCTGAGCCACTAGGGAAGCCCTAGTGAGGCTAGTTTAAAATGACCTAAAACATACTCCCGTGTCCTTTGACTAAAGGATAACAATGTATTTGAATTAAAAATTAAAACAGTCCCTAGGAACAAAAGATGGAGTAAACAGATTTTATTGCACAGGTGAGCTGTAGACAGCATCACAAATCACCTCCCCGAAAGGCAATCTGCAAGTAACTTTTTAATGGTTATCATAGAATTTTAAGTATAAACAAGAACTTTGAGGGCATCTTATCCAAATTCTCACTCCTATTTTAGTTCAGAATATATTTATTTAATATATTTTGTTGATGTAATTGATTGCCTACCTGGAAAGTCACTTGATTAGATTCCTGTCTCATACTGTATTTAAAAATAAAATCCTAAGTGGATTAAAAATATACATAGAAAACTGAAAAAAAAAATTTTAAGTTAGAAGAAAATTTAGGAGAATATGTATGTACCTGGAGTTGCAAGAGGTCCTCTTAATCCAGGCAGAAAACCCAGAAGATTTTTAAAAATTAATTTAATTATATATAATTAAAATTTTTGATATGGCAAAGATACAGAAAACAGTCAAAAGATCAATATTAGACTGAGAGAAAATATTTCTAGCAGATCTGATGAAGGGTTTAAGATCCAAGACACTTTGATTCCTACAAATTCATAGTAAAAGCCAAATAGTCTAAAGGAACACCAGGAAAGGTTATTGTATTACTTTTCTATTGTAATAGTTTCCTATTGCTACTGTAGCAGATTGTCATGAATTTAGAGCTTAAAACAACACATTTATTGTATCAGTTCTATAGGTCAGAAGCCCAACATGGGTGTCACTGGGCTAAAGTCAAGGTATTGGGATGGCGGCCTTCCTTTCTTGGGACTCCAGGGGAGAAGACATTTCCTTGCCTTCCTGGCTTCTAGAGGCTGCTTGCATTCCTTGACCTGTGACCCCTTCTCCCTCTTCACAGTCAGCAATGTTGCATTTCTGTAACCATTCTTCCCTAATCACATCTTCCTCTGCTCAGGACAGGGAAAGTTTCTCTACTTGTAAAGACCTATTTGTGATTAGATTGGACCCACCCAGGTAATCCAGGATTCTCTCTCTATCTTTTTGTTAAGGAAGGTAACAAAGGTTCCAAGGGGTAGAACATGGACATTTTTGTGAGCCAGGGGCTATTATTTTGCCTACAATTATAAACAGTAATTCACAGAAGAGGAAAAGCAAATGGGGAATAAATATATGAAAATAAACTCAGCCTTACTGTTGTTGATTCATTCATACAACAAATATTTTCGAGTTCCCAATCTAGTCCCTGAAGATTTAGTGGTAAACAAAACATAGTCTTTGCCTTCATTGGATGTTTATTCCAGTTGGAGGAGACAGACGGTGAAAACAGGAAAAGAATAGGAGGCAGTAAAATGTTCATTAAAATTATTAGATACCCTTCCTCCCTCTTTCTCATGAGAGGGCAAAACAAAATAAGCTGTCAAGGGTAAGAAAAAATGAACTCTTTTTAAACATTGGTAGGAGTGTGAATTGTTATCAATTTTTTTTTTTTTAGAAAAGATACTGGGAATTGTCAATTAAATTTTAAAATGTGTATATACCTTGACCTAGACTCTTCATTATTAGAAGTCTACTCAACAGAAATAAAAGGTTTTTATGTGAAAGTATAGACATAGAATGTTTATTGTAGTACTGTTTGTAGTACAAGAAAACTGGAATAAACCTGATGGACGCTTTTAATAGAGTGGCTAAATTGGCTAAATACATGTGTCATGTTGTGTTATGCAGCTGTTTTTTAGTTTTGTCTATATTTGCTGTAAGTATGTTCATGTCAGGTAAACAAAGCAAGATGCAGAATAATGTATATAAAAGTACCTCATTATAAAAAAACAGAAAAGCAAAGAAATATGTATATAAGTACATGTGTTGGTGTGAGGATGGATAAAGTTGTGAAAGCATAGTACAAAACACTTTAACACATTGATTACTTTATGGGTGGAATTGGTGTGAATTAGAGATGACTTTGGCCACCTGATACAAACAGCTGATTCACTAGAAAAGACCTTGATTCTGGGAAAGATTGAAGGCAGGAGGAGAAAGGGATGACAGACGACAAGATGGTTGAATGGCATCACTGATTCAATGGACATGAGTTTGAGCAAGCTCTGGGAGATGATGAAGGACAGAGAAGCCTGGCATGCTGCAGTCCATGGGGTCTCAGAGTCAGACACAACTGAGCGACTGAATAAGAGATGACTTAAATTTATCACTTTTTAATTGTTTGACTTATTATACATGTAGTCAGATAATTTAAAAAGATCAGATAATCCCTACACATAATAAAGTAGAACCATAACAAAACAAAGCAAGACCATATTTGTTGGAAGAAACAAACTCCCACCCTGTGCAAGAATGCCTTTCTCAGCAGTCTTGACAGGTGTTCATTCAGCCTTTATTTGAGCACCAGTAATGGGGAGATTATTGCTTCACAAGGCAGTAAATTCCATTTTTGAACAGTTGTGATTGTTAGAAATTCTTTCTCCTGTTGAATTGATATCTGCATTATTACTTACTCCCTTATATGTAAGTACTGGCTTTTGGGACTACTCATGAACTAGATTCCTTTAGTTCATTTTAAATTCTCTGAAGTCAGTGTTAATTTGTGATAGTTGAAAGTAACCTTCAGACCAAAAGAACTAATTCATTTCCTTCTTTGTGTGTGACTATAATTGTGTGGGACTCAGGAGATATTAAAGGCTATCCAAGATGTAACAATAAAGCGAGAAGAAACGAAGAAGAAAATAGAGAAAGAAAAGAAGGAGTTTCTGCAGAAGGAGCAGGATCTAAAAGCTGAAATTGAGAAGCTTTGTGAGAAGGGCAGAAGGTAAATGATGCTGTTAAGAAATAAAAACGCTCTGTGAATGTGTGTTTGTATATAAGAGGCTAGTTCTGTTTGTGTTTCTAGTTCCTTTTCTTTCAGTCTTAATTTTTATTTGAAAAACAAGTGCCCAAATTAATATCCTATAGTAATTTTAGCTTTTTCATCAACCTATGTTAAACTTAACAAAAAGTGTCTCAGGAATTCATTCATACATTGATATGATAGTAGTGAATTGCTTGGTCCCAGGTATGATCAAGATTTTGGTATAAATCTAGCACCTGTTTCACTTCCTTAACTGATACTTTACAGTTTAGAAGATGAGACTACTTTGATTTGTATTTATGTTCAATACCAAAAGCAGATTTCAAAAGTAGCTTGTAAGCTGTTTGGAAAGCTATTTAATGAATCTGTGTCCTTTTCAGGGTACTGCAGTATGACTAAGGTGGCATAAAGTTTGGTCATAGTTTCAAATTTCCAAGTTTCTTCTTGTGACCTGTTTGGAAATCAAAATAGCTGTGAATACTGTGCTTTTACTTAAATTCTACTAAAATGCGTTTTTTATTTATCAAGAAATCTTGGCTTGCTAATGTGTCAAGATAGCTAAGTGGAAAGTAGCAGGTTCATTTGCCAAATCTTTTTTCAAGTATGTGAGATGGTAACTATGAAAGAACATTTTGGAATACCTGGGGAAATTTGAGTTTGGACTACATATTAGGTAATACTGTATCAGTGGTAAATATTTTGGGTGATTATGGTATGTGATTACATAGAAGGATCTTATTCTTCAGAGATACTTGCTGAAGTTTTAGGGGTTAAGTGTCATGATGTCTATAACTTTCAGATAGTTCAGAGAGGGGTAAAGTAAATGTGGCAAAAAGTGTAACAGCTGGTGGATCCAGATGAAGGGCATATATTTATTTATTTTTAGGACATATGTTTATTGTATTCTTCTATTAACTTTTATGTTTGTTTGAAATTTTCAGAGAAAAAGTTGCAGGGTAGATACAGGGAGGAATTAGTCAGGCAGTGAGTAAGGAAAAGGACATTGCAGGCAGGGGACCTACAGAGGAGAGAGAATAACAACTGAGGTTAAGTGGAGAGGAGTGAGGCTAGTGGAGAAGTCAGAAATCAGATCACAAAGGCTTACATACTTTGTTAAGGGGTTTGAGATTTTCCCCTGATAGTGAGAGACACTGAAGAATTTGAATTACTGGATAGGAAATTAGGATAATTTCTGATTGATATTATATAAAAATGAATTTACTTAATAGAAATCTGCTAAGTGCTTTGTACTATTTGAAGGTAGTCACTGCTTTATTAATATAACTATAATTTTTTAAGAAAGACAGCATGAATTGACAAAAAAGTAAAGGACCAAATATTCAGTTTAGTCATAAATTTGATTTTTCTCCTTGACACCTGGCTGCCTTACAGTGATGTCTTGCTTTTGAGGGGACACTTTCTAGTTCCCAGCTTCAAGATTATTGCTGGTATATTAGAAAGGGGAGGCTGCCAAGCTAGGTCTTTTCTAGGGCTAAACTTCTTTTCGAGCTTCCTGCCTTGAATAGTGACTCATCAAGAATAACAGCAAATAGGGCTGCTCTTGAATAAATATGGTGAGCGTACACTTTAAAAGACAACGTCAGTTGATTCAGAGGTAGCTTGGGACAAGTAGCAGAAAAATTGCAGTATCAAGCAAGATCCTTCTTTTTTTTTTAAATGCTTTGAGCTTGCATGACGAGCTTGTGATAGGTAAATAGCAGATCAGGGGAGTTAATGTTGGAAGCCTTACTTTTGATGTGATATAAGAGTTTATGCTATATTGAATTGACAGTGTGAATGAGGATTCCTTTTGGAAATTTCTCACCAAATGCTAGTTTGTTTAACTGATAGGCTTTGAAGTCCTAATAGCCTGTCTGGCCATCAGTAAGTTCAGTGAATGTTTCTTAGGTGCAAAGCAGTGAGCCAGACTGTTGCAACATCCTATATTTTGACCACAGCCTTCAGTCCTTCCAGCTTTCTGTCTTATTCCCCATAAATGTACACTTTGACCACATCAGATCCTCTTTCTTGTTTGTTGACCTCATTACATTTTCCACCAGTCCTCCAGCTCCCCGGAAGCGTTTCTTTACCTAGCCTGCTGAGACTCAAAGTCCATTACTGGAATTACTTTTATACCATTGCCATCAATTCTGCTGAGACTTGTTCCTTTCCCTTCATTTTTTTCATAGTACTCCAGTCCTGGCCCAAGTTAGCCACCTAATGTCTGTATTCTTATAGTTGGGCTGCTGAGTCTGCTGGAGGAAATCCTACCACTGTGGATCTTGAGGCCAGAATGAGTTTGACTTTCAAAAACACTCAGATAGATCCTCAGGGCTCCCTCTTCCTCTGAGGGCTGTCCCTAACTATTACTTCTCTTTCTAAACTTTCTGTCTCCACCGTTTCTCTCATTAGTTTTAGCATGTGAGCTTGCCTTTTATTTCACTGAAAAAATAGGGGCCACCGAGTAAAACTTCCTTCCGTTTCCTGTCAGTAGACGCATCCGTGCTTTCTTCCTGTTCTTGTATCTGAGTCTAAACTTTCTACCTGTGTGTGAATCCTGTTGCCTCTTGTTTCTCCCAATTTTCCCTAACTGGCACCATACCCTCTTCCAAGGCCTCAGCGGAAGAAACAAGTCATTCCACATTCCTGTCTCTTAGCCCCTCTCTACCACATGTGCTTCACCATGTCCTGTAGGTTCTGAACATTAGGGATCCCTCTCCATTCACTCTGCACTCTTACTTCAGGTTTCTATCCCTTCTTCTAGGTCTGAAGCAGGCTACTGAACTTTCTTTGCCTCCATTCTCGTCTGTCTAGTACACAGCTTCCATAGAAATCTTTCTAAGATGTGGATCTGAAAATGTCATTTCCCAGCTTAAAATCCTTCATAGTTCCTAGGGTAAAGTTTAAACTCTGTATTTAGTATAAGAAGCCCTTAATTATCTAGTTCCTGTTTATGTCCCTAGCTTATCTTTTGGTGGTTTTGGCTTAGTTGCTCTGTCTTGTCTCTTTTGTGACCCCATGGACTGTAGCCTGCCAGGTTCCTCTGTCCGTGGGATTTTCCAGGCAAGAGTACTGGAGTGGGTTGCCATTTCCCACCTTCTGCAGGGGATCTTTCTGACCCAGGGATTGAACCTGTGTCTCCTGCATTGGAAGGAGGATTCTTTACTGCTGAGCCACCAGGGAAACCTGCTATACTTTTTAGCACCCCCCACACCACCATTGGAGAAGGAAAAGGGAACCCACTCCAGTATTATTGCCTGGAGAATCCCAGGGACGGGGAAGCCTGGTGGGCTGCCGTCTATGGGGTCGCACAGAGTTGGACACGACTGAAGCGACGCAGCAGCAGCAGCAGCAGCAGCTATGAATATTCATGTACAAGTGTTTGTGTGATCATATGATTTTATTTTTCTTCGGTATATTCCTTGGGATAGAATTATTGGGTTGTTGGGTAGTAGGTATATGTTTAGTTTTATAAGAAAAGGCCAGACATATTTCAAAGTTTATATGATATTTTATGCTCTATTACAATGTTTGAGAATTCTGGTTGCTTCATATCCTTGCCATTCAAATGACTGTGCAATAACTATTTCATTGTGGCTTAATTTGCATTTCCCATTAGTCATTAGGGTTCCCTGGTGGCTCAGTGGTAAAGAATCTGCCTGCAGTGCAGGAGACCTGGGTTCGATCCCTGGGTTGGGAAGATCTCCTGGAGGAGGGCATGGCAACCCACTCCAGTACTCTTGCCTGGAGAATCCAATGGACAGAGGAGCCTGGCGGGCTATAGTCCATGGGGTCACACAGAGTCGGATGCGACTGAAGCGAGTAAACAGCAACAACAGCAGTGACTAATGATGTTGACCACTTTTTCCGTGTGCTTATTGGCCATTCATTTATCTGTTGTTGTGAAGTGTTCTGTCAGATATTTCTCCATCACCACCTTTCTGCAGGGCAGAGGTTGAGGTTTTGGCCTTTTGTAACTGTGTAGTATAAGCTTGTTACATATTCCAAATATAAGTCTTTTGTTGGTTACACGTTCTGTGAAAATTTTATTCTACTCTGACTTATCTGTTCATTTTAAAATTGCATCTTTTGGTGAACAGAAAATTTAATTTCAGTGATATCTATTTTATTACGTTTTCATTTATAGTTATTGTATTTTCTGTCCTAAAAAACCTTTGCCTACTCTGAAGTAGCAAAGATGTTCTCCTCTGTTTTCTCGTGGGATTTTTATCATTTTAGCTTTAATATTTATGTCTGTGATCCATCTCAAATTAATTTTTGTGTATGGTGATGAGTAGGGGTTGATGTTAATTTTATCCAGTTGTTTTGGTACCATTTGTTGAGAAATGTTCCTTTCCTCATTGCGTTGCTTGACACCTTTGCCAAAAACCAAATGGCACCTTGAGTCATTTATATAAATAGTGGGTTTATTCTGGGTACAGTACCAATCCATTGCATTGATATATTTGCCTATCTTTATGCTAAACCATAGCATTGTGATTATTATCAGTTCAGTCTGTTCAGTCGCTCAGTCGTGTCCGACTCTTTGCGACCCCATGAATCGCAGCACGTCAGGCCTCCCTGTCCATCATCAACTCCCGGAGTTCACTCAGACTCACGTCCATCGAGTCAGTGATGCCATCCAGCCATCTCATCCTCTGTCGTCCCCTTTTCCTCCTGCCCCCAATCCCTCCCAGCATCAGAGTCTTTTCCAATGAGTCAACTCTTCCCATGAGGTGGCCAAAGTACTGGAATTTCAGCTTCAGCATCATTCCCTCCAAAGAAATCCCAGGGCTGATCTCCTTCAGAATGGACTGGTTGGATCTCCTTGCAGTCCAAGGGACTCTCAAGAGTCTGTTACAGACTTATAGTAAGTCATGAAGTCAGAGTATGCAAAATCTTCTGCTTTTTGTTCAAGATTACTTTGGATATTTTAGGTTGTTTGCTTTTATGTATATATGTGTGTGTGTGTGTCTGTGTGGGTGTGTATATTTGTATGTATATGAAGCAGCTTATCGGTTTCTATAAAAACACCTGATTTTCTGAGAGTTCTTAATATGAATGGATGCATAATTTTGTCAAATGGTTTTTCTGTATCTATTAAAATTATCAAATATTTTTTCTCCCATATTCTGTTAATATAGTGAATTACATTGATTTGTTTTCAAATGTTAAACCATTTCTCCATTCTTGGGATGCATCCAAGTTGAACAAGATATATTATTGTTTTTATGTATTGCTGAATTTGACTCACTGATATTTGAAAAGGATTTTTATGTCTGTGTTAATTGAAACTTTCATAGTGTTAATTGTTGAAACTTAGAATTATCCTTTAAGTTGAAAAAATGAAATTTTAGATATAATTTATATAGAATAAAGGTTTTCTATATTTTTTATTTTAAAATATTTAGTTATATCATTTGCTGAGGGGGCAGTGTTAAAATCTATGTGATTATAAATTTTTCTCTTTTTCCTTTTAATCCTGTCAATTTTTGTTCTTATATTTTGAAACTGTGTTGTTAGATACATATACAATTATTATTTGTTCTTGATAAATTGTCTTCATCATGACATTGACATTTTATCATTATAAAATGTCTTTATCTTGGTCATAATCTTAATGTTTATTTTATGTAATATTGATATAGGTATTGCAGTTAGATATGCTTACTCTTTACATAGTATATATTTTTCCATATTTTACCTTCAACCTATCAACATATAATTTTTTTTTTTTTTTAATCTATTCTGACAAGGTTCCTTGTAGAGGCTCTTAGTATATTTGTATTTAATACAGCTAGTGATATGATTAGATTTAGGTCCACTCTTTACTGTGTAAATTAAATATTAACTCATTGACTATTCTGTAGAATTCTATTTTAATTTGGCCTTTTTCACCCTGAATACACATCTATTTAATTCACTGGCAAAATGCATCATAAAAACAAATTATGTGCCTGGTGATTATACCATATTAGAAAGATTTATAATTTTATTGGATAAAGTATTTGGGAAATTTTCATAGTCTTAATTGCTGAAACTTAGAATTATTCTTTAAATTAAACAAAAATTTTTTGCATATAATTTACTTATAATAAAATACCCTTATTTTAAATTACATTTTGATGAGTTTGGCAGATTAATCACACATGTTAATGCTAACACAGTTAAGGTATAGCACGTACCATTACCCTAAAATATTCCCTGTATTTCTTCTTAATCACTGCTTCCTCCCCTCCATTCCCAGGTGAACACTTTCCTTCTGTATTACTATATTATACTTATCTTTTCTAGACATGTGTCTCACCCTATTAAGAAAAAAATTATTTATTTGACTGCATTGGGTCCCAGTTGTGGTACTCAGGATCTTTAGTTGTGGAATTCAAATTCTTATTTGCAGCACATGGGATCTAGTTCTCTGCCCAGTGTTCGAACCCTGGCCCCCTGCATTAGGAGCACAGAGTCTCAGCCACTGGATCACCAGAGAAATCTCGTCACTTACCACATTTTTGAGATTCATCTATGATGTTGTGATGAATGTGAACTATATTAATAGTTCATTACTTTTTTAAAAAAAGACTTTATTTTTTTTTTATTGTAGTTTGAAGTTTACAACAAAATTGAGAGGAAAGTAAAGAGATTTCCTATATGCCCCCTGCCCTCACACATGCACAGCCTTCCCTTTATCAACGTCACTCACTAGAGTGGCACATTTTTTACCAAAGGTGAACCTACAGTGACACATCATAATCGCCCAAAGTCCGTAGTTTACCTTAGGGTTCACTCTTGGTATTACACAGCCTATGATTTGGATAAATGTATGATGACATATATCCGACATTATGCAGAGTATTTTTCACTGCCCATGATTTGGATAAATGTATGATGTCATATATCCGACATTATACAGAGTATTTTTCACTGCCCATCCTCTGTGCTCTACTGGTTCATCCCACACTCCCCTACTGATTTTTTTATTGTCTCTGTAGTTTTGCCTTTTCCAGAATGCTTTATAGTTGAATCATATAATATGTAGCCTTTCAGACTGGCTTCTTTCACTTAGTAATATGCATTTGAAAGTATGCCTTTTCATGGTTTGATAGCTCATTTCTCTTTAGCATGAAAGAGTACTCCATTGTTTGAATGTACAATAGTTCTGTCTTTATTCATCCACTGCAGGATAACTTGCTTGCTTCCAGGTTTTGGCAGTTATGAATAAAGGTGCTGTAGATATCCATGCACAAGTTTTTGTATGGACGTAAGTTTTCAGCTCTTTTAGGTAGATATCAAGAAGTATAGTGGCTGGATTGTATGGTAAAAATAAGATTAGTTTATAAGAAACTGCCAAACTGTCTTCCAAAGTGGCTGCTGTGCCACTTTGCTTTCCCAGCAGAAACAAATGAGCGCTCCTGTTGCTCCACATCCTTGCCAGCATTTGTTGTTGTCAGTGTTCTAGATTTTGGCCATTCTGCTTGGTATATAGTGGTATCTCATTGGTGTTTTAATTTCATTTTCCTGATGACAAGTGATATGGAGCATCTTTTCACATCTTCATTTGCTATCAGTATGTCTTCTTTGGTGAGCTGTCTGTCAGTCTTTGGCCCATTTTTTTAAATCTTTTTTTTTTTAACTGAGAGATTATATTTTTGATTTAATTGTATTCTTATATTTTTGGCTGTGCTGCATGGCCTGTAGGATCTAAGTTCCCCAACCAGGGATTAAACCTAGGCCAGGACAGTGAAAGCCCGGAGTCCCTACTCTAGACCAGCAGGGAACTCCCCTATTGTTTGTTTTATTGTTGAATTTTAAGAGCTCTTTGTGTTTTTAAGATAACGTTCCTTTGTCAGATGTGTCTTTTACAAATATTTTCTCACAGTCTGTGGCTTGTCTTCTCTTATTCTTGATACCGTCTTTTGCAGAACAGAAGTTTTTAATTTTAATGAAGCCTTATTTATCAGGTATTTCATGGGTTGTGTCTTTGGTGTTATATCAAATTCATTTAGTTTTCTCTGATGTTATCTTCTAGGAGTTTTACAATTTTGTGTTTTACATTTAGGTCCATGATCCAGCTTTTGTTAATCTTTGTGAAAGGTGTAAGGTCTGTGTTTAGATCCATTTTTTTGCATGTTGATGTCCTCTTCTAACGGGCTTCCCAGGTAAAGAACCAGTGGCTCCAGTGATAAAGAACCTGCCTACCAATGCAGGAGACATAAGAGATGCAGGTTCGATCCCTGGGTCAGGAAGATCCCCTGGAGGAGGATATGGCAATCCACTCCAGTGTTCTGGCTTGGAGAATCCCATGGACAGAGGAGCCTGGCAGGCTACAGTCCATAGGGTCACAAAGAATTGGACAGAACTGAAGCCACCTAACATATCCACATCTAACACTATTTGTTGAAGAGACTCTTTGCTGCATTTTATTGTCGTCACTCCTTTATTAAAGATCATTTGACTGTATTTATGGAGTTCAATTTCTAGGCCCTCTGGTCTGTTCCATTTATCTCTTATGAACACCACACTGTCTTGATTCTATAGCTTTATAGTAAGTCTGGAAGTCAAGTAGCATCAGTCTCCCAGTGTTGTCCTTTTCCTTCAGTGTTGTGGTCTTTTGCCTCTTCTTATAAACTTTAGAATCAATTTGTTGATATCCGTACAATAACTTGCTGGGAATTGATTGGGATTGCACTGACTATAGATCAACTTGGGAAGAACTGACTTTTTTCTTTTTGGCTGTGCTGGGTCTTTGTTACTGTGAGTGATCTTTCTATAGTTGTGCCCAGTGAGGGCTACTCTCATCGTTGCAGAAGGTCTCTAGTTGCAGTGGTGGACTTCTCATTGCGATGGGTTTCTCTGGTTGCAGAGCACAGGCTCTAGGTGTGTGGGCTTCAGTAGTTGTGATGCTCAGGCTTGGTTGTCCCACGGTATGTGGCATCCTCCCAACCAAGGATCAAACTGTCCCCTGCATTGCCAAGTGGACTTTTAACCACTGGACCACCAGGGAATCCCCCAAACTGACATCTTGACAATGTTGAGTCTTCCTGGCCATGAACATGGAATATCTCTCCATTTATTTAGTACTTTGATTTTGTTATCAGAATTTTTGTCATTTTCCTCATACAGATCTTGTACATATTTTGTTAGATTTATGCCTAAATGTATGTAATATAAATGATATTGTGTTTTTAATTTCAAATGTTCACTGTTAACATTTAGAAAAGCAGCTGACTTTTGTATATTAGCTTCATGTCCTGCAACTTTGCTTTAACCACCTATTAGTTCAAGGGTTTTTTTTGTCTATTCTTTTTAATTTTCTACATAGACGATCACGTCATGTGCAAACAAAGACAGTTTTATGTCTTACTTTCCAATTTGTATACCTTTGGTTTCTTTTCCTTACTTTATTATATTAGCAAGAACTTCTAATATAATATTGAAAAGAGATGGTGAGGGGGACATCTTTAGCTTGTACGTGATCTGGGAAAAGCTTCCCGTTTCTCACTCTTGAGTATGATGTTAACTGTAGATTGTTTGTAGATAATCTTTGCCAAGTTGAGAGTTCTCCCTATTCCTAGTTTACTGAGTTTTTATCATTAGTGGGTGCTGGATTTTGTCAGATGCTTTTTCTACATATATTGACATGATCATTTTATTCTTCTTTTTTTAGTCTTTTGATATGATGGATAATTTTAGTTGATTTTTTAATGTTGAACTAGGCTTGCATACCTGGGATAAATCCCACTTGGTCAAAAATCCTTTTTTTTTACTTTTTTTGTATTTGATTTACTAGTGTTTTGTTGAGGATTTTTGTGTTTCTGTTCAGGAGAGATGTTGGTCTGTAGTTTTTTTTCTTCTATTATTTTTGTCTGGTATTACATTAGGGTAAGATTGCAGAGAATTGGTTTAATTTTTTCCTTAAATATGTATTAGAATTCACCAGTGAACCCATCTAGGCCTGGTATTTTCTGTTTTAGAAGGTTATTAATTATTAAATCAATTTTTAAAATAGATATAGGTGTTCATTTCTTTTTTTTTTTTTTGTAAATTAATTTATTTAATTGGAGGCTAATTACAATATTGTAGTGGTTTTTGCCATACATTGACATGAATCAGCCACGGTTGTACATGTGTTCCCCATCCTGAGCCCCCCTCCCACCTCCCTCCCCATGCCATCCCTTAGGGTCATCCCAGTGACCAGCCCTGAGCACCTTGTCTCATGCATCAAACCTGGACTGGCAATCTATTTCACATATGGTAATATACATGTTTCAATGCTATTCTCTCAAATCATCCTACCCTTGCCTTCTCTCTTTTTTTTTTTTTTAATTTTATTTTATTTGTAAACTTTACATAATTGTATTAGTTTTGCCAAATATCAAAATGAATCCGCCACATACTGAATATAGTTCATTGTGTGAATATCTAGCAATTTGTTTATTCAGTTGAAAATGTTGTTTTAATATTAACTGTCTCCTATAATTTAAAAAAATTTTTTTAATTGGAGGATAATTGCTTTACAAGGTTGTGTTGGTTTCTGCCATAGAACAATGTGAATTAGCCATAAGTATACATATGTCCCCTTCCCCTGAGCCTCTGTCCCACCGCCTTCCGCCATCCCACCCTTCCAGGTTGTCACAGAGCACCAGGTTAAGCTCCCTATGTTACCCAGCAACTTTCCACTAGCTATCAGTTTTACATGTGATGATGTGTATGTTTAAATGCTACTCTCTCAATTCACCCCACCCTCTTCTATTATTTCTGATGAGAACTCAGTAATGGTTGTTTTGTTTCTTCTGTGTATTGTGTCACTTTTTTTCTATGGTTTTTTTCAATATTTTATCTTTGGTTTTCAGCAGCTTGACTTTGATTTTCCCAGGTATGGCTTTCTTCCTTTTATTCCTGTTTCAAGTTTTCTCGGCTGCTTATTCTATAAAGTTATGTATTCACCATATTTGTGAAATTTTGACATAATTTTCAAATACTTTTCCTGCCTCATTCCCACCTTTGCTTCTGAGACTCCACTTTAACATGTTAGAACTTTTGATATTGTCCTGTAGCTTATGGAGACTCTTTTATTTCTTTCTAGTTCTTTTTTACTGTTCATCATATTGGATAATTTCCATTTATGTATCTTCAAATTTACTTTTTTTTTTTTGGCCATGCCACACAGCATGTGGGATCTTAGTCCCTTGACTAGGAATCAGACCTATGCCCCCTGCAATGGAATTGCTGAGTCTTAACCACTGGAGTGCCTGAGAAATCCTACTTTTTATTATATCATTTCCAGTTTCCAGTATGCTGTTAAGCCCATGCATTAAATTTTATATTTCCAATATTGTATTTTTCAGTTCTTTCATTTCCATTCAGTTCTTTTTTTTTTTTTTAAGTTTCTCTTTCTCCACAAAACTGTTCTTATGTATTCACTCCTTGTGAACATATTTTTCTTTATGTTCTTCTGCATAGTTAAAATAAGTGCTTTAAAACATTGCCAGCTAATTCTAGCATCTTGGTCTCCTTGGAGTCCTTTCCATTGATTGCTCATTTTTCTTGACCAGGAGTCAGAGTCAAAGCATTATTCTAAATGAGAAACCAGACACAAAAGGTATGCACTGTATGATTCTGTTTACATGAAGTTCTAGAACAGAAAAAACTATAGTGAGAGAAAGCAGATCACTGGTTGTCAATAGCTCAGGGTGGAGGGAAGGGATTGGCAATCATATAGTAAATATTGAGGTTTTGCAGACCACACAGTCTCTGTCACAACTACTCAACTCTGCTGTTGAAGCATGAAAGCAACCATAGACAATATGTAAACAAAATGAGTATGGCTGTGTTCCAATAAAACTTTATTTGTAAAACCAGGTAGCAGCCAGAGTTTGATCTACAGACCATAATGTGCAGACCCTACTTTTGAGTATGGATCATGTTTCCCTTTTCTTTATATATTGGTAATTGAGGGTTGGATCCTGAATATGTGAATAATATGTTGCAGAAACTCTCGATTCTATTGTATTCTTCCATGAAATCTTGTGGTTGGTTTATTTTTTTTTAATTTATCTCATCAGGCTATTTTCTAGGCTTAAACATAATACATACCTGCTTGGTAGGCAGCAGCTGTGGTTTCTGTTCAGTTCGTGTATCTGTAGATGGGCTCCTTGGAGTCCCCTCTGTGCATGGCTGGTTCAGGGGTCATCCAGAGATCAAATCGATTTATATGCAGAATTGGGGCCTCCCTGGCCATGGCTTTTATCTTTTGGGGATTTCTCCTTCACTTTCCAGCTGTTATGGTAGCTCCCAGTTTTATCCTTTTTGTTCTTGAACTAGTAAGGCTTCAAAATTTCTATCTCAGTTTTAGTTGTCATCACAGAGCTATCTGTGGTTTGTCCTTAGATGAATGGTGATTAGCCATAAAAACCAGAAAACAATAATGATGTTCACTTCTTCCAGTTGTCAGGTCTTCTGGTTTTTGTTTGTTCTTTAGTATCTTTAGATAGGTGCTTTTTTACATTTTGTATAGAACTTATAGTTTTTTATCTGCAGAAATCGTTGGCCTAATATTAGGAGCAACTCTGACAGGCTGAATGAATCCCAAGCTGGAATCAAGATTGCCGGGAGAAGTATCAACAATCTCAGATATGCAGATAATACCACTCTAATGGCAGAAAGTAAAGAGGAATGAAAGAACCTCTTGATAAGGGTGAAAGAGGAGAGTGAAAAAGCTGGCTTAAAACTCAGCATTCAAAAAGCTAAGATCATGGCATCTGGTCCCATCACTTCATGGCAAATAGATGGGAAAAAAGTAAAAACTGTGACAGATTTTATTTTCTTGGGCTCCAAAATCTCTGCGGATGGTAACTGCAGCCAGGAAATTAAAAGACACTTGCTACTTGGAAGAAAAGCTATGACAAACCTAGATAGCATATTATGAAGCAGACACATCACTGCCGAAAAAGGTCTGTCTAGTCAAAGCTGTGGTTTTTCCAGTAGTCGTGTACAGATGTGGGAACTGTACCATAAAGAAGGCTGAGGGCTGAAGAATTGATGCTTTTGAACCGTGGTGTGGAAAAGACTCTTGAAAGTGCCTTGGACAGCAAGGAGATCACACCAGTCAATCCTAAAGGAAATCAACCCTGAATACTGGGTTGGAAGGACTGATGCTGAAGCTGAAGTTCTAATACTTGGGCCACCTGATGTGAAGAAAGATCACTTGGGCCACCCTGATGTTGGGAAAGATTGAGGGCAAGAAGAAAAGGGACAACAGAGGATAAGATGGTTGGGTGGCATCACCAACTCAATGGACATGAGTTTGAGCAAACTCCAGGAGATAGTAAAGGACAGGGAAGCCTGGCGTGCTGCAGTCCATGAGGTCACAAAGAATTGGACACAACTTAGCAACTGAACAACAAAACAACAACTACCCTTACTGGAAGTGGAAGCTCTACAGATTTAATTTTTAGAGGGACAGTTGTGGCTTCATTAAGTTAGATGTGCTAAAGTGAAGATAAATTTATGTCAGGAAGACAGAGTTTTGAAAAGATTAAATGAGGGCTTGATCTCAGTGGAAGAAAAAGAGAAAGGAAGGGTATTCTGAGGTAGGATTGGTGAGATTTGTTGATTGTTAGAGGGAGAAGAAGAGTAGTGACAGTGAGGTGGCTGAGATGGCAGAGATGATGAATAAAGGAAGTGGAGCAGATTTAGGACAGTGGCCTTGAGGGTGGAGGCTGTTAATTTTTGTTTTAAATATAGTTTTAAGGAGGTATAGTTTATATAAAAGTAACCCTTTTTTTCCTACAAAGTGTAAAGGGTTTTCTTTATGTGTAACATAGGCAAAATTATGTAAGTCAGTAAGTTTTTAAGAAATTTCACATATTCTGATTCCATCCACTGCCAGTCACCTTAGTTCCTCCAGTGTTTGGATCATAATCTTCAAGGTTGTCCTTTCAGAAAGAATTCTGCTTAATCCACAGTTATCATGTCAAGCAGTCTTACCACAGTTTTTTTAACTGGATTTCTTTGATCTCCAATGAAATATGAACATACTTCAAAAATACCCCACTGGGGACTTCCCTGATGGTCCAGTGGTTAAGACTTCACTTTCCATTGCAGCAGGTACAAGTTCGATCCCTGGTTGGTGAGCTAAGATCCCAAATACCTCTCAGCCAAAACAAGCAAAAAATATAAACAGAAGCAGTATTGTAACAAATTCAATAAAGACTTTAAAAATGATCCTCATAAAAAAAAATCTTAAAAACAATTCCCCAACAGTAATCTTTGGAATTCAGTTTTCTCAAGCAATTACATTAGGACCATGTTTAGGGTCAGAGGAGATGGATCTGCCTGGTTCTGAATTTTAGAGACCCTAGAGAAAGAGAAGTATTAGTTCCTATTGAAGATTATGTCAGATTTACAGTATGAGAAACTTCAGGGATACTGTGTCAGTAAAAATACCGGCCTAACATGCACAAAGCCAAGAAAAACAATGATGCCGGGTACTAAATTTATATTAGCACTGTGTTTTGAACACCCAGCAAGAATAAACTGCTGAATACAGATACCATGCAGTGCAGTAAAATTCACCAGTTTTAAATGATGTGTTTTGAAGAATGTATACTGTCATATAACTACCACCACAATCATGGTATAACATTTTCATCACTCCAGAAAGTTCTTTCATATCTCTTGGAAATCAGTTGCCCCCACTACCCTGAGGCACTGGCAGTCACTGGTCTGCTTTCTCTCAGTGTAGTTTGCCTTTTCTAGAACTTCATGTAAATAGACTCAGAATATATAGCCTTTTCTGTCCCTTATTGGGGATAAAATCTTTTGTAATTTATACATGTTGTTGCATGTATCAGTAGTTTAATTCCTTTTTATTAATGAATAGTATTTACTGATATATTGAGGTTATATACTAAGTTTATTTATTTATTTGGACATTCAGGTTATATCCATTTTTTGTCTATTATAAATAAAACTGGTGGCCCAGTGATTAAGACTCCATGCTTCCGCTGCAGGAGGCACAAGTTTGATCTCTGGTTGGGGAGCTAAGAGCCTGCATGCCATATAGTGTGGCCAAAAAAAAGCTGCTCTGAATACTCAAGTGCAAGTCTTTATGTGAGCATGTTTTCTCTTGAGTAAATAGGAGTGGGATTGCTGGACCATGTGTTGGCTTGACTTTATAAGAAACTGGTAAATGGTTTTCCAATGTTGCTTTGCTGTTTTGCACGCCCACCAGTAATGCATAGTGTTTTGGTTACTCCATATCCTCACCAGTACTTGGTGTTATCAGTCTTTTTAGTTTTAGCCATTCTGGTAAGTGTTTAATAGTATCTTGTTGTGGTTTTATTTTGCCTTTTCCTAATGACTGTTGATGTGAACATCTTTTCATGTCTTCATCTGCCATTTGTTGTTCTTTTTTGGAGAAGTGTTTGAACATTTTACCCATTTAAAAACATGTTTTCTAAAAAAAAACCCAAAAGACATGTTTTCTTATTGAGAATTCTTAGTACAAGTCCTTTTATCTGTGTTTTACAAATATTTTCTCCCAGTATATAACTTGCCTTTCTTTGCATTTTGTAACAGTATCTTTTGAAATGCAAACATTTAATTTAAAAAATAATTACTTTTATATAATTTTCCTTCATTTACACTTACTACAAAATATTTGTCTGTATTCCTTGTGTTGTTTATACATCCTCCCAGCTTACCTTACACTCGGTAGTTGTGCCTCTACTTCCCCACCCTTGTATTGCCACCCACCACTGGTAACCACTGGTTTGTTCCCTGTATCTGTGAGTCTTCTAACTTTGTTATATTCATTAGTTTGTTGTATTTTTTAGAATCCACATATTGGACAGTATTTGCCTCTGCCTGACTTATTTTACTTAGCATAGTGCCCTCCAGGTCCAGACATGTTGCTTCAAATGGCAACATTTCTTTCTTCTTTATGGCTGAATGTATTCATTGTATATATATACCACATCTTCTCTATCTATTCATCTGTCAGTGGACACTTGGGTTGCTCCCATGTCTTGGCAGTTTAAATAATGCTGCCTTGAACATTGAGGTGCACATATCTTTTTGAATTTGTGGGGTTTTCTGGTTTTGTTTCATTTTTTTTTTTTTTCTGGTTATATTCACAGACGTGGAATTGTTGGACCATATGATAGTTGTGTTTTTAGTTTTTTGAGAAATTTCTATACTGTTTTCCACAGTGGCTGCACTAATTTACATTCCCACCGACAGTGTATGAGAGTCCCCTTCTCTCCACACCCCATTATTTGTGTTCTTTTTGATGATAGCCATTCTCACAGGTGTAAAGTAATATCTCACTGTGGTTTTGATTTGCATTTCTCTTATGATTAACAGTGTTGAACATCTTTCCCTGGGCCTGTTGGCCATATGCATTTTCTTTTAGGAAAATTGTCTTTTCTTTTGACCATCTTTTAATGTTTGTTTTGATGTTGAGTTGTATGAGCTGTTTATGTGTGTTGGATATATTAATCCTTTATCAATTATATCATTTGCAGATATTTTCTTCATTCAGTAGATTATCTTTTCATTTTGTTGGTGCTTTCCTTTGCTGTGCAGAAGCTTTTAAATTTAATTAGGTCCCATTTGTTTATTTCTACTTTTATTTCCTTAGTAGATGGATCCAGAGAAATATTGCTACAATTTATGTTATACAGTGTTCTGCCTGTGTTTTCCTGCAGGAGTTTTATAGTATCCAGTCTTACATTTAGGTCTCTAATGCATTTTGAGTTGATTTTGTGTGTATGGTGTTAGAGAAAGTTCTTATTTCATTCTTTTACGTGTAGCTCTCCAGTTTTCCCAGCACCCCTTATTGAAGAGACTGTCTTCTTCACTGTATGTTCTTGCCTTCTTGTTTGGTTAATTGGCCATAGGTGCCTGAGTTTATTTCTGGGCTCTCTATCCTATTCCATTGATCTGTGTGTCTGTTTTTGTGCCAGTGCCTTAATATTTTAATTACTGTAGCTTTGCAGTATAATCTGAGGTCAGGTAGTGTGATTCCTCCAGCTCTAACCTT
The DNA here is from genome assembly GCF_000754665.1 of Bison bison bison. Taxonomy (NCBI): domain Eukaryota; kingdom Metazoa; phylum Chordata; class Mammalia; order Artiodactyla; family Bovidae; genus Bison; species Bison bison. The sequence continues at coordinate 6,716,471 of NW_011495071.1, forward strand.
TCTCAAGATTGTTTTGGCTATTTGATGTCTTTTGAGTTTCGATACAAATTTTAAAATTTTTGTCTTAGTTCTGTGAAAAATGCCTTTAGGTATTTTGATAGAGATTACATTGAATCTATAGATTGCCTTGGATATCATGGTCATTTTTAACAATACTGATTCTTCCAGTCCGAGAACACGGTATATCTTTCCATCTGTGTTGTCTTCAGTTTCTTTCATCAGTGTCTTATCGTTTTCAGAGTACAGGTCTTTACCCTCCACAGGTAGGCCTATTCCTAGGTATTTTAGCTTTTTGATTTAATGGTAATAAATGGGATTGTTTCCTTAATTTCTCTTTCTGATAGTTCCTTGTTAGTGTATAGAAACACAACAGATTTCTATATATTAATTTTATATCCTGCAACTTTACCAAATTCATTGATGAGCTCTAGAAGTTTTTTGGTGATGTCCTTAGGATTTTCTCTGTATGAGTGAGTGAGTGAAGTCGCTCAGTTGTGTCTGACTCTTTGTGACCCCATGGACTGTAGCCTACCAGGCTCCTCTGTCCATGGGATTTTCCAGGCAAGGGTACTGGAGTGGGGTGCCATTTCCTTCTCCAGGGGTCTTCACAACCCAGGGAGCGAACCCAGGTCTCCTGCATTGCAGGCAGATGCTTTACAATCTGAGCCACCAGGGAAGCCTTTTCTGTGTATAGTGTCATGTTATCAGCCGACAGGGACAGTTTTACCTCTTTCCTTTCCAATTTGGATTCCTTTTATTTCCAAAAGTTTAAATTTTGATGAAGTCCAGGTTACCTTTTTTTTTTCTTTTGTGGTTCCTGTGTTTTGTGTTCCAAGAAATCTATGCCTAATCCAAAAAGCAAATATCAATTTAGTTAGAAGAATGACATTGTTTATATTTTTGTAAGCCTCTTTAATCCTATCTACTTCTCTATTGCAATATGTTGTTTTGGTTAAAGTATAGGAAGAAAGTCTGGTGATACACAGGTGTGCAGTTGGAAAAGCAAGGGCTGTTGTAATAGTCTTTTTAATGTTTGTTTGTATTTGTTTATTTTTTTGCACTAGAGAGCACATGGGGTCTTCACTGCAGCGTGTGGCATTTTTCTTTTTAGCTGATGCATGCAGGGTCTTTTTTTTTTTCAGTTGTGGTATGTGGGATCTAGTTCCCCGACCAGAATCAAACCTGGACCAGAGTGCAGAGACCTAACCAGTGGACCATCAGGAAAGTCCCAATAGCCTTTTTAGATAATTGTGGCTATTCTCCTTTGATAGTGCTCCACAGCTTGACAGCTGATAGTTTCTTACAGTTTCGTTGCATTGTGGAATCTGAAAGCACATCAGTGATTTTGTACTGTTACATTAAAATTCACTGTCTTTACTTGCACTTTGAATGGATCTTTAACTATTTTGATTTGGGGAGGAAAACCTTATCCTTCTACCCTAGTAGTTTCAGTTTCTAAGGACTGTGAATTAAACTGACAAAAGACAGAGTAACAGGAGGAAAAAACCCAGTTTATACATGCAGCATGCATACAGTGGGAGAACTCAGGGTTCACTAGCTCAAAGGAATGATTAGAATCTGGGGCTTATGGGAAAACAAAAGACTTCTTAAAAGTGGGGAGAAAGGACAGGTTTTGGATTTGGGGAAAGATTAATGAGTTTTCAGGAGAACAAGCGGTAGTTCTAAATTTGTGATAATATATGTATAGGTATGAATGGTTTTTCCATCTCCTTTGGGGCCATGAAATTCCCTCCAGAGAAGGGATTTGGGTAGATTTTATTTGCATTCTTTCTTCTGGGAGTAGATCTGCCTTGAAGAGGAATTTATGACAGCGTTATTTCCCAGAAGTTGCTGCTGTTAGCTAGAGAAAGCTCTGAGGAAGCTTTTTTCTGCATCTGTTGAGCCTGAAATGTCTTCAGCTGAAAATAATCTTTATACCAACTCTGGGGTTCCAGGTAGGTCCTACAGTTGAATTGGTGAAAACTACATTGATAGTTTGGAAAATACTGGTTCAAAGTTATGTAGCTCTTCCAAGTATTAATACATTTTAATACACAATATTTAAAGAATCACATTTGTTTATGTCACTTTTCATCTCATCAGAGTAAGTAATGGAAGCCTTCAAGCTCCCAGTGGCCCATGTAGACTTTCCAAAAATTTTAAATTTTTTCTGAAAGCTCAAATGTTATTGTTGGCAACAAACACTGTCAGTTGTTTCCTTTGAAATAACAAGAGTTTTTCATTTTCAAGAGCATGTCAGCTGTTCTTTGAAGTAAAAATGATTTTACATGAAAAAAGAGGCTGGTTCGACTCAAACAGGCTCACATGTGCTTTTCCTCAAGACAACTGTAGTATTTCGGCATGTAGCATTTCATAAACAGAATATTAAAAATATATGTTTAAGGTTGAGATTTAATAAAATTATTACTTTTGATGGCTTTGTCAAGGCATCCTGAAGTAAAACTGCCCCTCTCCCAACTGCCTGTGTGGCAGCAAAGAATACAATGACTAGTAGTGTAATTTGATGCCACTGACTTCATTTGTATATGGTGCCAATGTTTGTATCCACTGTAATTTTCATACTAGTAAGTGCAAAGTAAGTGTCTGCACAGTTGTTCTAAGATAAACCATGAGATTCAAAACAGTTATATTCATCTTGGATTATGTCAGCATCACTTGTGTTTGTTACTAAGAATTCATACACGACATCACTGTCAGTGATTAACTGGTGCCAGTGCTAGATGAATATAAAGAAAATGGCAGGTCTAATCTTGTCTATGGATTCATCTATTTGTAAAGTAAAATTCTAGTTCTGCAGATGAGATAGTAATCAAGTCTTCAGATTTGCAGCAGAATCTTTAATTTGGTGAATTAAAAGTATATCATTAAAAGAGGGGCACTGCCATGATTTATTTTACTGACTTCATTCAGCAGGCATGTAGCAATGTCAGCTGTACCAAGTTGTGCTTCTCCAGTTAAGGAAGTTCAGTCACTTACCCTAAGATAGTTCAATGACTTTCTCATTTCTAGATTGAAAGGTGTTAACAATCTTTCAGAATTGTAAAGATTCATTACATCTGCATTTAAAATATTCAACTACTTTAAATTCCGAATGATTGATCTCAAAATGTTACTGTAACTTAACTGGCATAATATAATTAGAAAATGTTCTGTTGCTTAAGATACAGTTAGCTAAATTGTTAACATCTATAAAGTCAAGAGAAAGAAAAATGGCTCTTATCATACTGTGGTTTCTTATATATAATTTTGCCCAGTTTTTTTTGGAGTAGATTCTTCCTTTCCATGAGTCAGAGACTCTAGGCCAGTTACATTTATTTTGGCAATCTTTAAATGTATGTATTGCAGATGTGGGTTGAGAAAGTAAGTTTTCTAATCTCCCTGTTTTGAGTCCATGATTTTTTTTTTTTCTATTTTAATTTTTTGGCTGTACCAGGCAGCTTGCAGAATTTTAGTTCCCCAACCAGGGATTGAAGCTATGCCCTCAGCAGTCAAAGTGCAGAATTCTAATCACTGGATTGCCAGGGAATTCTGGAGTCAATGATTTATTCTTAAAAATAAATGAAAAATTACAAATAAATTTTCTTTTATTTTAGAAAAAATAAATTCTAAAATAATACACGTTAGATATAATTTAAAAATTTCTGCCACCCTTATGACAGAAGAGCTTCCCTGACAGCTCAGTTGGTAAATAATCCGCCTGCAATGGAGGAGACCCTGATTCAATTCCTGGGTCAAGATATCCACTGGAGAAGGGATAGGCTACCCACTCCAGAATTCTTGGGCTTCCCTTGGGCTCAGCTGGTAAAGAATGCGCCTGCAATGTGGGAGACCTGGGTTCGATCCCTGGGTTGGGAAGATACCCCGGAAAAGGTAAAGGCCACCCACTCCAGTATTCTGGCCTGGAGAATTCCATGGACTATACAGTCCATGGAGTTGGACACGACTGAGCTACTTTCACTCACTTATGGCAGAAAGCAAAGAGGAACTAAAGAGCCTCTTGATGAAAGTTAAGAGGAGAGTGAAAAAGCTGGCTTAAAACTCAACAATCAAAAAGCTAAGATCATGGCATCCGGTCCCATTATTTCATGGTAAATATATGGAGAAACAATGGAAACAGTGACAGACTTTATTTTTGGGGGCTCCAAAATCACTGCAGATGGTGACTGCAGCCATGAAATTAAAAGATGCTTGCTTCTTGGAAAAAACCTATGACAAACCTAGACAGCAGATTAAAAAGCACAGACATTACTTTACCAGTAAAGGTCTGTATAGTCAAAGCTATGGTTTTCCAGTAGTCACGTATGGATGTGAGAGTTGGACCATAAAGAAAGCTGAGCACCGAAGAATTGATGCTTTTGAACTATGGTGTTGGAGAAGACTCTTGAGAGTCCCTTGGACTGCAAGGAGATCCAACCAGTCCATCCTAAAGGAAATCAGTCCTAA
>NW_011495071.1:6721034-6723089 GCF_000754665.1 Bison bison bison
ATGGTTGGATGGCATCACCGACTCGTTGGATATGAGTTTGAGCAGGCTCCTGGAGCCGGTGATGGAGAGGGAAGCCTGACATGCTGCAGTCCTTGGGTTGCAAAGAGTCAGACACAACGAAGCAACTGAACTGAACTGAAAAATTAAGAAGAGTTTCCCCCAAATTTAAAAAGTATTATTGCAAAGCAAAATAACAAAAAGTACTTGTTTCTGCCTGATGTGTGGAGAACTTTAAAATTTTACAGTAATGATTTATTGGATAATAATGAGATTACAGCAAGTATAACTGAAGATAATTATAAGAGCCCAAACAGAAGTACTAAGGAGGAAAGAAACTTGAATTATATCCTAAGCCTACTACCTTAGAAAATGCTAGAAAACATTAGACTACAGAAACATATACTCCACTAGCCGCTAGAGTGATGATATCATTACATGCTGTGTAGCATCAGGAAAACTCCACTGTAGACTCATGAAAGCATGAAAGTGAAAAAAGCAAATAAATTTAGTGTTATCATGAAATTAATTTTGCTCCATAGATCAGGCCCTCAAAGGGTTTTGGGGACTGTGAACTGTGGTTTTCAAACTGCTGTTCCAGGTTATTTCTTCCTTACTTAGGGCTCATACTGCCATCTCTATGCCAGGGACACTCTCATCTGTATCCCAGCCTGGACTACTTATATACTCCTTGCCCACCTGGACTCTTTCCTCAGCTTGGTGCTCTCGTTCTCTTTGGCCTTTGCACATGCTATTTGATCTGTCCAGAATTTCCTGTTCCTTTTGTTCACTTGGATAATTACTGAATTGTGAGCTGCTTGAGGGCAGGAACTAGGCATCCTTTTATCCCCAGCTTTTAGCAGAAATTCATGGGGTCTCAGAGTCAGACATAACTGAGTGACTCACACTTTCCTTTCGCTTTCCTAGCACTTTGTCGGAGGAGATGGCACCCCACTCTAGTACTCTTGCCTGGAAAATCCCATGGATGGAGGAGCCTGGTGGGCTGCAGTCCATGGGGTCGCTAAGAGTCAGACACCACTGAGCGACTTCACTTTCACTTTTCACTTTCATGTATTGGAGAAGGAAATGGCAACCCACTCCAGTGTTCTTGCCTGGAGAATCCCAGAGACGGGGGAGCCTGGTGGGCTGCCGTCTATGGGGTCGCACAGAGTCGGACATGACTGAGTGATTTAGCAGCAGCAGCAGCAGCAGCACTTTGTAGGCTGCTTAGCAGATGTTGAGTTAAATTAAATCACGTAAGGATTCTAGTCTCATAAACAAGTTTGCTTTACATCTCAGGGTAAAGTTTTTTTTCTGTTTTTGTCTGACTCATACATTCTATATTGGTTTGTATTAGTGGATTGGCCAGCAAGTTTGTTTAGGTTTTTCTGTACGATTGTATGGAAAAACTTGAATGAACTTCTTGGCCAACTCAATAGCTTCAGTTCAGAGAAAAGGACTTCATAACCTACCTCAAATTCAGGATAACCAACTCCTGTCTGTATTAACCTCATCCACCAGTATTTGTTTTGTTTGCTTTTGCCTTGTTTGGAGTATAATATATTCTGAAAGGAGGGTATTTGGGCTGAGGACCCAAGATCTTAATTTTTAGTTCTGTCTCTATGTTACTTTACAAGACACTTAGCATCTGCTTCTCTTCACTTGTGGTGGGAACTATGTATTCATATATTTTAGTTTCTCTGAAGGAAGATGCTCTAACATCCAAATGATAACTAACATTTATTAAGTTCTTACTATATGTAAGATTGCCGGGAGAAATATCAATAACCTCAGATATGCAGATGACACCACCCTTATGGCAGAAAGCAAAGAGGAACTCAAAAGCCTCTTGATGAAAGTGAAAGTGGAGAGTGAAAAAGTTGGCTTAAAGGTCAACATTCAGAAAATGAAGATCATGGCATCCGGTCCCATCACTTCATGGGAAATAGATGGGGAAACAGTGGAAACAGTGTCAGACTTTATTTTTCTGGGCTCCAAAATCACTGCAGATGGTGACTGCAGCCATGAAATTAAAAGACGCTTACTCCTTGGAAGGAA
>NW_011495071.1:6723203-6734304 GCF_000754665.1 Bison bison bison
GGGATTTCTTTGGAAGGAATGATGCTAAAGCTGAAACTCCAGTACTTTGGCCACCTCATGCAAAGAGTTGACTCATTGGAAAAGACTCTGATGCTGGGAGGGATTGGGGGCAGGAGGAGAAGGGGATGACAGAGGATGAGATGGCTGGATGGCATCACTGACTCGATGGACGTGAGTCTGAGTGAACTCTGGGAATTGATGATGGACAGGGAGGCCTGGCGTGCTGCAATTCATGGGGTCGCAAAGAGTCAGACACGACTGAGCGACTGATCTGATCTGATCTGATATGTCAGAAACTGTTCTGTTTTACATGTATTAACTCATTTAATCTGCATAATAGCCCTATGTGGAAGGTAGATGATTTTATTATCTCCATTTTACTCAAGGAAAATAAGACACAGAAATATTAAGTAGCTTGCCAGAGGTTGTATAGATAGTAATAAGGTCTGGGTTTGAGCTGTGAGCTATGCTCTTAACTGCTATAAGAAACTCCCTCTCAAATCTAAATACATTACTTTTATCATCAACCTATGTTAGTACACATGTACAGATGCTCGTTATAATATTTATAATTGTGAAATTAAAAAATGAGAGAATACCTAAATAAATGAGATATATGTATAATAGATAGTTATTTTAAAATCACATTTTTGAAGAATATTTTAATGGTATGGAAAAATAGAATGAAAATAACATAGAATCACAGGTTTTGTTTGAAAAAGTATATAATGGAATTATATGTTACATATCTATATATATGAGCTTCCCTGGTGGCTTAGCAGTAAAGAATCCACCTGCCAATGCAGGTAGATTCTGTCCCTGAATCGGGAAGATCCTCTGGAGAAGTAAATGGCAACCCACTCAGGTATTCATGCCTGGGAAATCCCAGGGGCAGAGGAGGAGTCTGACGGGCTACAGTCCATGGGGTTGCAAGAGTCAGACATGACTTAGTGACTAAACAAGAACAACATATATATATATATACACACACACACACACACACACAAATATTTATTTTAAAAGACTAGAAAGACATATAATAGTGAATTTTTGTGAATAGAGCAGTTGCAGTTGTAGAGCAATCTGTTGAATGTTTCCATGTGCTAAGCACCCTGTTAAATTCTTTATGTGTGTTTCCTCAGTGAACTCTCCCATCAGTCCTATGACGTAGATTCTACTCATTTTTCAGATGAAGAAACTGAGCCTTAGAAAGATTAACTTATCAAGGGTCATTCAAGCAGTAAGTAGAAGAGTTGGGACATCTGTATTAGACACTCTCTCTCTTTTTTTAACTTTTTATTTTGTATCGGGATATAGCCAATTAACAAACAATGTTATGATAGTTTCAAGTGAATAGCAAAGGGACTCAGCCATACATCTACATATATCCATTCTTCCCCAAACTCCCCTCCCATCCAGGCTACCACATAACATTGAGCAGAGTTCCCTGTGCTATACAGTGGGTTCTTGTTGGTTATCCGTTTTAAGTGTAGCAGTGTGTACAGTTCATCCCAAACTCCCTAACTATCCCTTCCCCCCAGACAACTATAAGCTCGTTCATGAAGTCTGTGAGACTCTGCTTTTTAATTGAAGTATAGTTGATTTATAATGTGTTTTACATATATATGTATGTATATTCTTTTCAGATTCTTTTCCATTATAGATGACTATAAGATATTGAATATAGTTCCCTTTGCTATATAGTAGGACCTTGTTGTTTATCTGTTTTGTATAAAGTAGTGTGTACCTGTTAATCTTAGGCTCCTAATTTATCAGCCCCTCCCCCTTCCCCTTTGATAACCATAAGTTTGTTTTCTGTCTCTGTGAGTCTGTTTCTGTTTTGTAAATAAGTTCATTTTTATCATTTTTTTAGATTCCACATATAAGTGGTATCATTTCTCTGACTTACTTCACTTATTTTGATAACCTCTAGGTCCATCCATGTTGCTGCAGATAACATTATTTCATTCTCTTTTATGACTGACTAATATCTTTTGTATATATAAACCATATCTTCTTTATCCATCCGTCAGTGGAGGACACTTAGGTTGCATCGATGTCTTGGCTATTGTAAATAGTGCTGCTCTGAACTTTGGGGTACATGTTATCTTTTTGAACCAGTAGGCTCTGTTTTGTATTTTCCTAACTTTTTATAATCTATTATTTACATGACCAAAACCAAAATTAAAATTTTAAATTATGCAAAATGCAAACATCTTGGGACCTGCAGCAAGTCAGACTTGTATGATCTGGTAGGATTTATTCATTTGAACCATTGATTCCTTAAATTGGTTATGCAAAATAACAGCAGCATGGGACTTGAGAGAAATTAAACCAAGCATATAAAGAGTTAAAACATACTCATTGGTTTCTGTTCTACCAAGGAATTTTTTGACCATCTATTATGGCCAACTGATTTTTTTTTTTTCCTAGCATGGGTTACAGTTAGTACCTCTTAATGAAATGAAATCAGATACGTATCTTACAGGCTAGTGAACGCATGATAAGGCTGACCTTTTCTATGACTGTTAAAGAATTCCTTAACCATTTTTGTTGTGGTTGCTAGTATTTTTGTCTTACTGGATCCCCATGAGATAATGTTGCCACATGCCCAAAGGAAAAGATTTTTGTGTGTGAATTTGTGGGATGCCCCCCACTGACATAGTAAGAGACTTTTTCTAATGTAAGTGTTAACCGTAGTTGACAAATGACTTAGTGAAAGTTAGAGGTATTGGATGAACACTTATAGTCTTTCAGAATAACGTCATTCACAGAAGGCAGCGGACATGTTTTCCTACAATTATCCCATTGTCAAAGAGTATCTAGTAGGCTAAATGGATCCTTGATTGACCCCACAACGTATTCCACATATTCTTATGGTAAGAGGATTCTAACTCTTCATATATTTTTTCACTTGAGGAATATTAGCTATATGAGGAGAATACATCTAACTATAAACCTTTGTCTAACTATTAGAGAATTCTTCCTCTGGCAGGAAGTTTATTTGGGGAGGACAACACATATAGGTTAAGGAAGAATATGCCCTCCTAGTTGTATCTATTATACGAGTTGACTTTATCAGTCTTAAGTGTTAACTATAGATAAATACAAATAATGTTTAAAGTGGTCTGAAATTGTATGAACACTTTACATTTGAAAGTAGAAATGTTCACATCTCCATTTGTTTCTTATCTTACAGAGAAGTGTGGGAAATGGAACTGGATAGACTCAAGAATCAAGATGGTGAAATAAATCGGAACATTATGGAAGAGACAGAACGGGCCTGGAAGGCAGAGGTGAGAAGAGCCACTGTGTTGAAGGTCTGGATTTGGGGCTTCCAGGTGGTACATACTTTTAGTATGGGGTCATATACCAAGCCATATAAATATGCTACCGTAGAGCCATTAAACATTGTTTTAACTATCTAGGGGTAGCTTTGTGTGTGTAAAATTAATAAAGCGTGTGTGTGTGTGTGTGTGTATGTGTGTGTGTGTGTGTGATTTCCTTAGATCTTATCATTAGAGAGTCGGAAAGAGTTGCTGGTATTGAAACTAGAAGAAGCAGAAAAAGAGGCAGAGCTACACCTTACTTACCTCAAGTAAGTACCTTCTGTTTCTAGGGTTTTAATGGCCCTGCAGTTTTGTGTTTTGGGGGGCATTTCTTTTTAGGGCTTTGAAACCCTCGGCCGGCTAGTCTGGCACGTGTTCTGTCTTCACGGCAAATCATCTTTGTGTGACAGTATTTTGTTCAGTGATTTCTCTTTCCATTTTCTAAACTTCCACACTCTCTGGCTCTTCTCTTTCTACAGTTTTATAGTTTTGTCCTTTTTCTTTTATTATTTTGAATTGGATAAACAGTATCTCTTACTCTTTCAAGCGTAACAAATGTCTTTGGAGATATGTTTCTTATACAGTCATTTATCCTCTTTCTGCCATGAAGTCTGGAGACCCCTGTGGCATTTTCAGCCAGATGAGAGCCCTCTCTCTGTGGTGGGTCCTCTTTCTCCAGTACTTGGCTTCCATGATGCTGGAGTTAAAGTGAAGCAGTCAACTTAGGACCATGGCCTTCTCCTGTATCTGCTCCAACCTCTTCTCTGCAGGCCGTTCTTCTGCTATTCTCTCTAGCTATTCTTCTGCTATCTGAGAGAATTAGGAGTGGGACTCTCTCTAATTCTGTAAATCACTGTTGGTTTCTTGAAAGGTCAACTCCCCCAACACTAGAGACAGTTCGTTCCAAACAGGAGTGGGAGACAAGACTGAATGGAGTTCGGATAATGAAAAAGAATGTTCGGGTAAGTGTAGTGATGGGTGATTGTTGAGCTGGAGTTCATCTGTGCTTGCACACTCCTGGCCACAGGGCAGGACCACTTGCATTGCCCTAGGGCCTGTTCTACCACTCCTCTTGTCTTCCTGATACAGGATGCTGGTCTCTTTATAGAGAGCCTCACTCTGCTCAGCAGTAAAGGATAACGCTTGCTCTTCTCTGTTTCCTAGGACCAATTTAATAATCATATCCAGCTCGTGAGGAATGGAGCCAAGCTGAGCAGCCTTCCTCAGATCCCTACCCCAACCCTGCCTCCACCCCCATCAGAGGTAAGCACGCTGGCTCTGGCGAGTCTACTTTTTCATGTTGGTGGCAGAGCCTAGAATCTTTCCTTTGTTTTTATAAAGGTATTGGATGTCCTTATTTGGTACAAGAAAGAGTTGCTTACTGATTTCAGTTGCCTAAACTTCTGTTTTCTTTCTCTCCCTCTCATCTTCCACCTCTTCCCTTCTGCAGACAGACTTCATGCTTCAGGTGTTTCAGCCCAGTCCCTCTCTGGCTCCTCGGATGCCCTTCTCCATTGGGCAGGTCACGATGCCCATGGTTATGCCCAGTGCAGATCCCCGGTCCTTGTCTTTCCCAATCCTGAACCCTGCCCTTTCCCAGCCCAACCAGCCTTCCCCACCCCTTCCTGGCTCCCATGGGAGAAATAGCCCCAGCTTGGGTTCCCTTGTCGGCCCCCATGGTCCGCACGTGCCCCCTGCTGCCTCCATCCCGCCTCCCCCAGGCTTGGGTGGTGTTAAGGCTTCTACTGAAACTCCCCGGCCCCAACCAGTAGACAAACTGGAGAAGATTCTGGAGAAGTTGCTGACTCGGTTCCCACAATGCAATAAGTAAGTGTTTTTAAGGATTAATTTAAAAAGTGTTTTCCAGAGAAATATTTATGGGTTAAAATAGGAGAGGTTTCATAGATATTCCCCATGAAAGTAGCACAAAATTTCTCCCCCTCAATATCTCTCTTTCTTAGGGCTCAGATGACCAACATTCTTCAGCAAATCAAGACAGCACGTACGACCATGGCAGGTCTGACCATGGAGGAGCTGATCCAGCTGGTAGCCGCACGACTGGCAGAGCATGAGCGGGTGGCGGCAAGTACTCAGGTAAGAAAAGCTATTTGGTGGGATCTCCGACCTGTGAAGGAAATGGCAACCCACTCCGGTGTTCTTGCCTGGAGAATCCCAGGGGCGGGGGAGCCCGGTGGGCTGCCGTCTATGGGGTTGCACAGAGTCGGACACGACTGAAGCGACTTAGCAGCAGCAGCAGACCTGTTGAGATGTTGAAGCAAGAGGCAGATTTCAGAAAAATTTGGGGTGAGAAGCAGCATTGCAGCCAGGGGTGTCTGGCCTGCTTTCTTCCTTCACCGGGCTGAGAAATGAATGATTTCCTTTTGGTAACGCCCTGTTACGCAGACATTCCTGCCTCACTCTGACAACGTTTCTGCCCACAGCCACTTGGTCGGATCCGGGCCCTGTACCCTGCTCCACTCGCCCAAATCAGTACCCCAATGTTCTTGCCTTCTGCCCAAGTTTCATATCCTGGGAGGTCTTCACATGTAAGACTCTTTTCTTTGAAAACTGGGATGTTGGAGAAGCTGGGGGTGGCGAGGAGGGAGTGGATTTATAGGTGGCGTGCAGGAAGAAACCATTATCTCCTCAGCTGGGTTGTTGGTAGCCCAGGGTGGGAAAATGCAAGTACTCTGTATTTGAACTTTTCTTTCTGTGGTGTAAAATCTCTTTGCTACGTGGAAATTGTAGATAGAATCATGGGCATAAAAGGCCAGGAGACCCAGAGGTTCCTCCCTCTTTTGACGGTCCCTCCTCTGCTGTGCAGGCTCCAGCCACCTGTAAACTGTGTCTAATGTGCCAGAAACTCGTCCAGCCCAGCGAGCTGCATCCGATGGCATGTACCCACGTGCTACACAAGGAGGTGGGTGCTGCAGCCCTTCCTCTTTCCGCTCTTCCTTTTGACAACTGTGATCATCTTAATTTTCTTGAATTTTTTACAGTGTTGATGCCATCATTAATATCTAAACATAAGGTTTTCAGTAAATCGTGGCTTAAAACATGAGCAGAATTCAGAATACTGGCAGCTAGGCTCTCCCAGCTTCCTTACCCCATTCCCTGTAGGGGACTGGACTGGATAAACAGTTCTTACTAGAACACTGAGAGTCACTGTCTTGGAAAATTGACAAAAAGATGTATGTATCTAGTCATTGTTTCAGATGTACCATTCCCAAGAGATTTTGCTTAGGTGACAGGAATGGGATAGGGAACTTGAATATGAAATATGTAACTCCATTAATAAAATAGTTTGACGACTCACCTGTTACAGATTATCTTCGCCAACTGACAAGTTATTCCTATCTCTTATGTTACCAGACTGAGTTAAGTCTCTTAGCACCCGGGATGATTTCCTTTTTACTATTTTGTTTTGTTCATTTTGTGTTTCTAAGAGGTAGAAACTAAATTTACATCTAAATTCTTAGGAAGGGAAAACCCTGAATAAGATTTGAGGGCAATGCATATCCTGAATGGATTGTAAGAAGCAGCAAGCCTAGTCAGTCAACAGAAAGCAGCTTCACACTGTGATGAGCTGGTTTTTAGTGTTCCCTGTAAAAAAATCAGGTTCACCTGCTCTGAAGACTCTTCTGGAGGTAAAAGCCAGTGAACCAGCCCTCAGGTCCTCCAGTGAGCTTTTCTGACTTAGTTAACGTTCCATGCACCTGTTGAAAACCTTAACCACACTCTCCACCCCTCTCCATCTTTTCAGAGCAACCTGAGGTATGTCTCTCTTTCTTTCCAGTGTATCAAATTCTGGGCCCAGACCAACACAAATGATACCTGTCCCTTTTGTCCAACTCTTAAATGACGGACCTGACTGGGAGGATGAAGAGGAGAAACTGATGTGAACAGGATGCGCGGGTTCCAGATTTCTAAAACTCTATATTTATACAGTGACATATACTCATGCCATGTACATTTTTATTATATAGGTAATGTGTGTATAGAAAGTCTGTATTCAAATGTTCGTAAATGAAAGTATGTATATTATGCAGAAATGGTCTGTCCCCCTCACCTTGCAGGTCCTCTGGGGGAAGCAGATTGTAGGTAAGGTGATGTTTCATTTGGCCTTGAAATTACGATATTCCTGCCTAGGGCTGTTTTCAGATACATGTAAAAACCAGCTAGGAAGCTGCTCTTGCTCTACGGTCACCCTGCTTTGGTTTGGCTCAGCCTCTAGTCCATTTTCTTAAGGCTCATGTATGCAGATTTGAACCCTGGTGCTCACCTGCTGTTCAGCCAGATGCCTTGCTCACTGAAAGCCTCCGGAAGCCTCAGTGCTGTTCAGCCCCTCTCCTCCAAATGGAGAAAATGAGACTGATTGAGGAAAACAAGATGTAACCCTGACAGTTTGACTTTTCATTTTGAATGTTTTACTGCGTTAACACTTGTTATTTGTACATGACATTAGGTTTACAGAATAGTCTGTTTTACATCAGCAAAATTCACAGTCCAAGAATAACAGTGTAACCAGGTCCCATTGCCCCCATGCCTCCCACAGACTTCTGTCCTCCCTGCTTCCTGGGTAGTCATCTCTTTAGAAACTAGCACAGCCCACAGGTCTGTTCTGGGCCATGCCCTCCGTTTCCACCACTGCCTTGGCTTCTGATCAAGCTCTCATAGACCAAGCTTGTGAAGTCCTCACCTTTTCCCCATTCACTTCCAGTTTCCTGGTCTAGCTATTCCCTCTTCCCCCTGAAGGTTAAGGCGGTTGGTTCACAACCAAGTTGTTTGGTGACCTTGAGTGAGTTCCAGGCAGGCACTGGGGTGAGGAGATGTCTGTGCAAAATTACTTTCAGAATGATCATGGGATATAGGTTTGGATTTTTGAAGCCAGAAAGCTATGGGGACATGTTTCCTATCAGGGAGAAAATGGAGACCAAAGTAATATGAAGAAGGGAAGTTATATTTCAAGTTTATAAGTCATTTGTTCTGTGGATAACTAGTTGGAACTGAGTCATTTTTCCACCTCTTCTTACTGAGCACTTCCAGTTCCTAGGTTTATACTTGGGAAAGCTGAGTTTCTATTAGAGCTTTGAATTTTTCCCTATCCTTTTATCTTTACTCTTGCAATGGCTTCAGGCAGATTTTTTACCAGCTGAGCCACCAGGGAAGCCCAAGAATACTGGAGTGGGTAGCCTATCCCTTCTCCAGGGGATCTTCCCGACCCAAGAGTTGAACCAGGGTCTCCTGCATTGCAGGCGGATTCTTTACCAGCTGAGCTACCAGGAAAGCCCAAGTAAAAATTAAGCATTAATAAAAAATTAGCTCCAGGGAAAGGATATTATTATATTACCAACAGCTGAATTTTTCCCATTCTTGGACCTGGAAATGCTTACTGGCACTGGCAGTACTTATGAGGGTAGCAAAGACTTTTCCTGTCAGAGCAAATAATTCTCTCCTCTGTGTTCACGTGACTCTTCCTACTTTGTCTTTCACCCGGGACTGTCAGGTCATGAACATACTCTTTCTCCTCTCTTGTCTCACTTGCCCAGGTTTACTGACTGGCATCAGTATAAGGAGCTGGATTTCCCGGGATCTCCTTGGCATCTTGTAGGGTGACTGAAATGGCCTGAACACTCCCCACTGTAGAGGTCAGATGACCCACTTTTTTTGGTTAATGACATGTTAATGTCTCCCGTTTGGCAGCTATCATGAACAGGGAAGGTGGCAATGTGGAAGACCAGTTCTTTGTTTTTTTCACTTGGGGGAGGGATTCATTTTTTATCTTGGAATCTTAAGATTTTATCTCCCCTCAACTTTGCAGCAGCCTTCCGGCCACTTGCTGTATTTTTCAATATCCCATGAAAATTTAGAAATTAGAAATGGGTATAAAGAATATTCTGTTTCTTTTCCACAAATCCTTGACACCAAAGGAGTAAAGAGAAAAAAGGAGGGGATAGGGGGCTTAACTGCTTCCTAGTGAAAGCCCCTGGAAAGCCGGCTGCCACAGGGGGACAGTGTGGTGGAGGGTGTGTGTGGGGGCCGGGTCTCATCATCGCTCTCCGCTTTCTTGTTCAGGATCCATCCAAAAGCAACACTTACGTTTTGGCCTCCATTGTTCTCCCTTTTCCCTCTGTCCCCTGGCCTGCACTGGTACAAGCCATGTAGACCCACAGGGAAGGCCTCTGATGCAGTGAGTGGGGATGGCACAGTCATTTTTCTGGTGTAGATTTAAAAATAGAAATATATAATACATATTTTTACAAGCAAGAAGCTGTGGTCAAGATTTTTTTTACACTTCAGAGTTCATGGTTTCAGGATAAGAAAGGAAGAAACCATGAAAAGAAAAATAAGTACAAGTTTTCTCTTTTAAAGAAAAAAATCGGACAACGAGTCTTACTAATGAAGGGGTTGAGTTTTATGCCCTGGAAAGAGCTGGGGAAAGCCAGTTTTCCCCAACATGGTTCAAGAATTATAAAGCAGAACGTGGCATTTTCATTTCATAGAAGCAATTCTGGAAGTTTATTTACACAGTAAGTTCAGAACCGGAAGTGGACAGTCTCCAATCTTCCTGTCAGTCTCTGTGGTCATGGGGTGTTCCCAGCCAGCCAGAGCAGCATCAAGTGCAGTGGGAATGAAGAGGACTCGGATAAAAAACTGTGACTCAGTATTCTTGTTTTATTGGTTTATGGCTTGTGGGCAGCTGACTGAGGCCAGGATCTCCCGAGGCCCTCCTTGTGTTTCCCTCTGCCTCTTCTGCAGGTATGTCCACTCTGCAGGTTCCATACCTGGAAGCAGTGTGTTGACCAGATAGGAATAGGATCCAGTGGAACAGTCAGAGAATTCAGCTCTTCCCACTAACACTGGTCTAGTCAACTGGCTTAGAACTGATAGGGAGGAAATGAACTTGGTCCCCACTGCCTGGCCCAAGAACCAGCCTGGGTGCCCAAGTCATATGAGGAATGGGAAGTAAAGAGGAGGATGGGGCCAAGGATGGCCTCCATCAAGGGACTCTTGTGGTGAAGGGAATCAGAAAGCCTGGCATCTGCCATCCTTTCTCCACGCAGCCTAGTTCCTAAAGGTGATGCTGCTGGAGCCAGAAAGCCCTGCGTTCCTGACACTCTTGGCATAATACTGGTGCCACTGTGGGATGCCTTAGCCAAGTAAACGAGGGCGACCTTGAGAGGGTGAGAAGGCAACGAAGCTGCTATGATTATGTCAAGATGTTACTACCACTTACAGCTGAACAGAAAGAAATCCAGGCAGGGGTACAGAGCATCAACTCTGTACCTGTTGAATGAATCTCCAGGATTCTGCTTTCAAGGATTAGAGAGGAGAGGACTCCTATCTGCTCTTAGCACCTCAGCTGCGAAGCTCCGGAGGAATGGGGCTTGGGCGGGGTTGGGGTGAACAGGCAGCCAGGAAGACAAAGTGCAGCCCTGTTGTATTTGCTCTCTTCTGGCTGATTTCCCGTAGGGCATCTGGGGCTCCTGGGGGTTGAGGATGTTTCAGTGCTGCCTATCACATGTAGACTAGAGGGTTCAGGTAGGGACAAGGAATTAATAAGGTAGAAACTCATTTGTCAGATGGAACCTTTTAGTGGGCACTTTTCCTTTAAGAGAGCTAAAAAGAGCTTTTTGGCTAGAGAAGCCCTTTTTCCCATCGCACTTTTGGTCAGGCTGCAACCACAGAAAAGAAGACACTGGGAAGCAACACCCATCTTAGAAGATGGGTTCTTTCTTGGAGATGCTGTCTAAAACTGGGCCTAGCGAGCA
>NW_011495071.1:6734404-6739524 GCF_000754665.1 Bison bison bison
CTAGCGAGCAGGCACTTTCTAACCTTGCCTAGCATTGATCCTAGCTGTTCCCTGTCTTTGCACTCCCTCTCTGTCTCCTCATCCAGCCACCCCCGTTTGTACAAATTATTTGTACAAATTGTTTTTTAATAATTTTTTAATTCAAGAGGCAGTCTTTGCACCAAGGTTAGGTTTGTCTATACAGTCCCTATCTCTAAAGCAAATAGCAAACTGTGCGTCCATCCGTGCCCGCTGACTGGCCAGCAGGGAAACGGGATTCGCCCTCGCTCTGCCAGGGTACTGCAGACACCTGTGGGGGGTCACCTTACTTCCAGAAGTAAGAAAAGGAGAATACTTTGGGTTGGAGACTCTATAAAGGGATGGTGGTCAAAGGTTCAGGGCTGAAGTTTCCAGCAGCAGGATTTCCCAACTCAAGTTTGAGGTGACCAAGAGTATTCCCGCTGTCAGAGTACTTTTTCTTCCCTGTCCTGGTTCCTACAGGTGCAGTCCCTGCAACCCACCTTGCCAGCTTTTCCTTCTTCTCTGTCAAGACAGAGGCATTTGTGGGTGGGCGAGGCTCTTGAGGTGCCCCGGCCACAGGTGCCGTCCGTGTCTCCTCCTGGTGACCAGAATGAACCACCAGCTGTGGTTCGGGGGGATCTCTCTCTCCTGCCCACACGCCTCCTCACTTCAGCAGGGAGATGTCATCAGCAAAGTCGTCGTGCTGGTGCCGCAGGCAGCGGAGGCAGCGCCACTGGCACACCATCAGGCAGAGGGGCAGCATGAAGAGTGCGCAGATGGCGGCCATGACGTAGGCTATGGTCATGAGGGTCGACTCATCCGTCTGGGGGATGTTGTAGCCACAGTCTTCCATGTCGGGGGTGACGAAAGGGCCTTCCACCGCTGCTGTCCTGAACTCATCGTGCACTGGGGAAAGGGCATATGTGAGTCACAAAGCAGCTAGGATTTACACAGCAAAACGAACTTCCTGGGACAGGCCTTGAAACCAGCCCTTGAGGAGGCTGTAAATCTCCCTTCTGGGTGATTCTTAGAAGCAGGACAGACAGCCAGTGCTAGTGGAGGCACGGCTCTCCCCCACAGGTTACTGGGGGCAGCAACCTTTTCCTGTCTCCCTGTCCAGTAGGAATGATACCTAAAATCCAGTCATTCTAAGTTGACCAAAAAGCCAACCCCACGTATACCTAGTAAACTCACCTGCTCCTGCTGAAATTCAGTGGCAAGCCCCTGCTAGTCGCTTTCAGCTCTGGCTTACGGCAGCTGACAGGGTCACCGCTGGCCCAGCCTGCTGCCTGTGGATCTAGAGCTTTCCAGGGTGCCGAAGCAAATGTTACTGCTCCGAGTCTCCAACAGAGGTTGCCAGTCCAGGCAGGGGTCACCATGCCAAGCGACCACAAGAAGCACAAGCACTGACGCTAGCTTTTGCACAATGGTGGCCTCTGGCTTGAGGTACCTCCCTCCCAGGCCGACGGGGGCCTGTGCCCTCACCGCTGGACAGGGTGAGTAGACTGACCCCACACCCTCATCCCTGGTGCTCTCACCGTGGCAAGCACTGACAGCAAAGCCAATTCGTTTCCGGGCCCGATCAAAGACCACGTAGAAGCCCTCCATGATGACCGCTCCCATGACAGTGCCGGTGGATGACTGTGAAATGGCGAACTTGTAACAGTCGTCTTGGGAGGTGGCCACATCTTCCACTGGCCGCAGGTATTGCTAAGGATAAGCAGTCACAGGGTGAGAGTTCGTGTTTTCCTCTCTTCCACACCATCTCTGCCTTCTTGGTGTCGATGCCCTTCGGCTGCGTTTTCCTTTGCCAGCCCTGAGCTCCACGGGTTTGGTTTCCCCCAAAGCCCTTTACCACTGGGCCCTCATCTATTTTCTCTTCCAAGTTCCAGGAAGCCAGGCCTGCTGACTATCTCTTAGTATGTACATTGTTCTCGTCCTGGCATCCCACTGATTAAGGCTAGGGACATACCTGTGGAAGGATGGTGATGCGGAAGGACTGGTTGGTGACCTCACCCATTAGGTAGAGTGAGATGACTGGGAAAATGTTCCATGGGGTGGTGCCTGCTTGCCAGCACACCAGCTGCTCCCCTAGCCAGAAACCGTCTGGGAACTTCTCCGTCTGTGTTGGCAAGAAAGGGATAACAATGAGACCACCTCACCCCTCCCATTTTCAGATCACACTCACTGGGCCCTAGACATGAAGTATCTAAACCAAGGGAAGCTAAGCCAAAACCCAAGGATTAGAGGAAGAGAGCAAGAGTGAAGGCTAAAACTGACCAGGGAGACTGTGTGCAAACAGACAGGCCCATGGAAGAGAACCACTTTCAAGCGATCTAAGTAGAGGAGTCTGAGGGTAGGCGTCTTGGCTCTTGGGGAGGACTGTGCCCCTCATGACTTCCCGTGACACTGTTATCTTTGTACCCCAGTCCTTACTCCCACTGACCGAGGAGGCTGCCTTGATGGATTTGACAGCAGCTTCGAACACTTTCTTGGGTAATCGAAGGTTGGTGGTGCCACTGTCAACGATGCTCTTGTCATAGTTGTACTGAGAGGGAGAAGACAGGTTAGCATATCAAAAGCCTTTTTGATGCCAGGCGTTGGCCAGAATTGGAGGGGTGAGTCTGACTGCTTAGGGTCCTTCCTGGGTTGGCATCCTGGCTTTGCCACTTCTTTGGTGGATCTCTTTGGGCAAGTTACTGAACATCTGTGCCTCAGTTTCCTCATCTGTAACATGAGGATAATAATAGTACCTACCTCAAAGAGTTATTATAAGCATTAAATAAATTAATATATTTGAAGTGCTGAGAATTGTGCCCGGCACATAGGAAGCAGTCAGTAAACGTTAACTCGTATTTTCTTAGGTGGGTAGACATTCTCCAAATCTTGAAAATAAAAACGTCTTGTATAATACTTTTAACTTTTCATAATACATTTGCATCTGTTCTAACTGAATGTACATTAAGAATCTAGGTAAGGAATGCCCAAATAGTTCAACTGCTGGCTCCTGCTGTGTGTCAAGCACTGGGCTAAACACTTGATTCATTTTCTCTCTTTTCACCAGTCTTTGGAAAAGCTGTTTTTACTTCCATTTTGCAGATAAGGAAACTGAAACACAGCATAGTAACTTGCCTGAGGGCATGTAGCTAGACCAGAGCTAGAAACCAAGGCTCTGACTCTGAAGCCAGAGCCTTCTACAGCATCGGGTCACTCTGCCTCTCGGACGACTCGCCCAGGGTCACAAAGCAAGACGCGCTTTTTCCTTACGAGACGTTAACTCACGTGGGCCCCGGTCCCACGTTAAACCTCTGGTCCTGCTGTGACCTTTAGGTTCCTGGCAGTCCCGCGCTCAGCCCCCAACCCTCCTGCAGGTCCTGCCCCTATGCCTTATCCTCCCAGCCTCATAACTCAGGGTCTGGCCTCATGCTCTGTTGCTCCCTCTTACCTCTCCCTGCTTCCCCCTGGGTTTTGTTACCTCCTTGCAGTCCATTTTCAGATCCTGTCCATTGATCTCCACCCGTACAATGATCACCTCATAATACCACTCCCGCCTGATGGGAGTATACCAGAGGCTGCCCATGTACAGTGAGTGGTCGATACCCCCAATGATCTAGGGGAAAAAAAAGGCAGTACCCATGAGCCGACACAGAAGGACAGCAAGTCACCCAGAGTGCCAGCAGTAGGAGCAGCCATTTAGGGGCTGAGGGGGCGGCAGGGCAGAGCCCTCTGCACATCCGCGTTCTCATTTTCCTGCATCTAATCAGACCCCGTCCTAAAGCGATCGATGCTCTCTTCAGTGTGTCAAGGATGTGTTCAGGGGAGGAGGCTTTCCAGGATTTTTAATTACTTGTTTCAGAATCACACAACCCTTGATATAAAGTTATTTAAACCTAAACCGGCACAATAAATGTGGAGTGAATGATAACTTGCTTATATTACAAGTTTTATTTTCTCTGCTTGTTGGAGATAGAGAACCATTCACCAGTTGTCCTAACTAATTAATAAATGGACTTTTAAACTCCTTACATCTCTGCCTTCTGATCGTCAGACTGAATCATCTTGATTTGAGAGGCCTTATTTTTACTTCCTTTGAAATTTTCCTAATCCTCTCTCCTCCTTTCCAAGTTTACCATAGGAGCCTCAAATCCTTTCTGGAATGATGCAGGAAGACAAGGGTGGAAGAAGAAAAGTGGAGGTGGGGACTATACAGAGGTTTCTCTTGATTCTCAGTAGTGGAGCCCAAGGCTGTGGTGGAGCCTCAGAGGGTGGGAAGCAGGGGGGCTCCCCTCTCCTAGGACCTACTCACCATGCTCCCTCCAACTGAGGCCAGCGCTTCCGACTGGTTGAGGGGGAAGCCAGCGCCGCAGAGCTGCAGTGAGAAGAGATTGGGCACGTGGGTCTGCTTCACTAGGGAGTCAAAGAATGGCTCCAGGGAGTCATCGGGCTGTGGCAGAGAGAGACAAGGAGTGAGTCCTGGCTCAGAGGGCCCCGGTGGAAAGAGAAATGGGGCAGGGGGCAAAAGCAAAACTTGGGAGGGTGTTCCTGGGGAAAGACCATCTTAAGGTACTGAGACTTGGTGGTGAGAGGGACAGCAAGGCACACTGGCAGTGCAAACAGAAAAGATCTACAGGATTGTTGATTCCCATCTGCTTAACCTGTCTCAGAGTTATGGGGGCCTCTCCCTTATTCTTAAAGATCTGAGAGTCAGTAGGAAAAATAGCCTGTTCCTCTACCTGTCAGCATAGTTCAGCCCTCTGTAGGGATGAAGTTGAGACTGCCACCCTGTCCCCTGTCAAGCAGCTCTTTAAACGGATTTGTTTCCCTCCCTCCCTCAGTTCCCTCTTGCCCCTCCTCTCCTCCAACTCTGTCCCTGTGCAGCATGCAGACAGAGTGCCTTGTTCCTCTCACCCGGGCGATCTCCGCGTAGGCTAGCCCCAGGATGCCCTCCCAGTTGGAGCCGTTGATGAAGAACTTGTCTGATTCCGTGATGGCAGCAATGTTGGCGCGCACGGTGACGTTGGGGCCGTGGGGGATGCTCACCAGGTCGGTACCCAGCTCCCCCTCCCACTTGCCCTGGGTGTAGGGCACATACACGCCCTTCCGGAGGTCACGGTACGTGC
>NW_011495071.1:6739624-6742016 GCF_000754665.1 Bison bison bison
GTGCCTAATCTCATCCCAGGTATCTCCACGCTGCTGTCAGGCTGCTCCACGGAGCATCCGTAGATGATTTACTCAGGACAGAATGTCAAGTGACCTTGCTTGGGGCTCGTTCTCCTGTGTCCACAGCTCATATTCCTAGATCTGGAGCTCAGGCCCTGCAAGAACAAGCCTAGGCTTTGTGTATTGTGCCTGCTTCTGCAGAAGGCACAGCTAGCGAGCATCTCCCACCTCTCACCCCCTGACCTTATCTTGCTCCTAAAGAAAAGGAGCCATTGACTCTTGCTGCCTTGGGACCTGGTGGTACCATCTGAGTGGTAGAGAAAGTACCAGGCGGGGTGAGTGTGGAATCTCTTCAGCAAGTTCGTCCAAGGACAGGGTTTGCACAGGCACCTCAGCAGGGTGGGTAGGCAAGGCACAGCCCTTGGAGGAAACTTGCTCATTACCCTGTGTCCTGCCGCCTGTGTGGGATCACACTGACCAGGGTGGGGGTGTGAGTAATGGGGCAGCGAGGGGACTGACCACGCTCCCTTCCCTGACTGCTTTCTTGACTTTGGAAAGTTAAAGTGGAGGGGCCTGAGAACATGGCTTTGGCATCTGCCTACAAGTCAAGGGATGGGATGTCAGCCTCCACTCACATGTTTTCACACACAGATACACCACTTCCTGCTCTTCTATTAAAGGGGCTCCCAGATCACCCCTCACTGCCCCTCATACCTTAAAAGCCCACTTCTACTGTCCCTCCCACCCGTTAGTCATGTCCAGCTGCAACGCCGGGGATGCACAGGGAAGCATTTAGCTTTCAGTCCCTGATAACCAGGTCAGGCAGTAGGATTGTGGAAGGCTTGTCCTTCGCTTCCTTGCACTGTGTCAGGTGAGGACACAGCAAAGGGAGCTATCACTGCAGCGTGCTCAGCAAGAGCCACTGAGGTCTGTGGGATGGAGCCCCCACGCCCCTCAGTTAAGGCAGAGAGACAGGGCACCCCGAGATTGTACTGTGAGTTTTGGGGCTGCTCTCCTCCCTCCCTCCCTCCCCCGGGAAGTTGCCCTGTCTTGGAACTGGAGCGTGTCCTGGCCGCCCCTTAACTTACCATTCCACCCAGCCTTTCTACTCGCCCTCTCCTGTCACTGGGTCACTGTCTGGGGAGCTGGTCCTTCTCCCTGCAGCTCCTCCCTGCCCAGACCCTCCTTGGCCCTGGGTCTTTGGAAAAGGGCCCTCCCCCTTGCTCTCCCTGGTACTCACAGCTGCCTCTGGTAGTAGCGGTGTAGGAAAGGGTGGGGGGCGGCCCCTACTGCGAAGTTACTGCTGCCTGTGTCCACCAGGATGTTGAGCTGCCAGAGAAAAGGGAGAGAAAGATGTTAGGACAGGAGGCCTGGACTCACTCCCTGCGTTGCTCTGTCCTGTACCCCCGGCCCGCCCCGGCCACGTGGTCTCCCTTTGGAGTGTCCAGGGTGAAGCTCCCAGATGCAGGACTGGACAGACTGGCCCCTGTTAGTACCAGGACCACAGACACAGGGTGGCGTCCTGTGACAGCCTCCTCGTGGCCTCAGAAGCCTTGTGTCTGTTTCTGTCTTCTCTGCAGAACTGGGACGTTTTCTGTGTCATCAGAGCCACGTCACTGGCGCGTGCGTGTTCTCATTCCTGTTTCTGCCATCAGATGCCCTTCCTCACCCTGGGTTCTGGCCCAGCCTGTCTGCAGAGCTCGCCCTTTCCCCTCATCTCTGGTTCTAGGGGCCACGTCACCAGCAGGCAGCCTGGCTCATCCCCCTCCCAGCTCAGAGACCAGCTATTCTCGGAGCTGGCACTGGCCAGGGGCGCTGTGGGTACCAGGGTGGCACAGGGAGACCACATGTTTCTGACCCTGTCTGCCAGAATGGAGCTCCTCACGAAGGGCTCCCCTCTGTCTCAGAGGTGACCGAGACGTAGGAGGCCCACTGTCAGAGGTACTGGGGAGCCAGGAGCCCCGTGTGCGGTCCTGGTGAAAAGCCACCTCCCAGGCCCCGGTGTTGGCTCAGCGAAGACAGACAGCTGTCGTCCCGCCGTTCCTCGCTGTGCAGCTCCGTCTTCGTCTCTTCCGCCTCGTCCTTCTTCCTCCCGAGATGGCCTGACCCCTCCTCAGGCGGTCAGCCATTTTTTGATGCCTCCTCCATCCTCACAGGCAAAAAGGAAAGGCCCTGGTCCCCAGGAGCACAGTGATCTGTCAAGAGAGTCCTTTCTTGGCGGCTTACTGTGTCCTTTGCCTCAGCTCCTCCCCCGACCTTGGGGCCCTCCATTTCTGTATCGCTTCTGCTCAGTGCCGTGAAGTCAGCTGACCTCGGCTGTGGTGCAGGCTCTGACCTTGTCACCCTGGGCAGGTCACTGCGTTTCCCCCCACCATCTGGTTCTTTGGCTCCT
>NW_011495071.1:6742141-6742549 GCF_000754665.1 Bison bison bison
CCTCCTCCCCCTTCCCAGCCCCCACTCCTGGCCTAGCTCCCCTGTCTTCTCATCCCCCCAGCCCAGCCCCTACCTCTCCCCTCTGTCCCTCTCCCTGGTCTCTTAGCAGCCACCAGCCCCAGATGCTGCGCTTTCAGAGAGAATCAATAAAGCAGGAGGCACAGCAGTTCAGATTTCAATCAACCAGGTTAATGATTAAAAAGGCTGCTTCACCCACCCACTCCTCAGGACGCCCTCCCCCACCTGCCAGGATTCTGGTCCCCACCCTGGGGGCTGGCCTCAGGTTTACAGGGATCCCTGTTACCAGTGGACCCCAAAGAAAGAGGGTCTCCTCCACAAGCTGGTGCCCCTGATTGGGTGGGGGGTTGGCGTGGAGCATGGGCGCCTGGCCGGCCCTAGGGGAAACCA
>NW_011495071.1:6742649-6755750 GCF_000754665.1 Bison bison bison
ACCCACCCTTGACCCTGGAATGGCAGCCTTATCTGGGGGCTTCAGGCCTCCCCATTCCAACTCTCTCTCCTGCAGAGGGAAGAGCCCTCTCTGCAGGTCCTTCCCTTCCCAGCCCGGAGGCCGCCTTCTCTCCTGGTGCCCTTCCAGTCCCAGCCTTTCTCCTCACCTGAGGAAGGTCTCCCCACTCTGCCCAGGGAGGCAAGACTCCCTCCACTCCCCCCTCCCTCTAACAACCCCCGCCCCCACCCCCACACCAGGAATTCAGGCTCCCACTGCTCCCCCTGCCTCCCCCTCTGCACCCTCCACAAAAAAGGGGAAACCAAAATAAAGCAGTTGCCATTTCCTCCCGAGCAAATGTCCTTCTGTCAGTTTGCCCTTTGCACTGTGACCCTGCTTCTGAGAGAAGCGATTTTGGTCCCGTCCTTCCCACATCTCTATCATGAGTCCCCTGGGCAGCCTGCAAGGGGAGGGTTTACATGCAGCCAGATCTTAGCTGACGCCCTCCCCTCTTATTTCACCAAATGGGGGCCTCCAGATGGACCCCCCCCCCCCCCACGACTATCGTTCCCACCTGTCCTTGCTGTGCTGTGTCCTGCCTCTCAGCGGACCCTCCTCCTAGCTCGGGAGGATTCAACTCTCATGCCACCCTACCCCCACCCCCAAATCTGCGATTCTTCCTATTGGCATTTATAAATGCTTGTCCCTTCATTAAAAAAAAAATCTTTACTCTCACACCCGCCTCCAGTCACCCTCTCTCTCCCTTCCCTTCACAGCCAAAGTTATCGGACCAGCTGTCTTCATTTCTCCACCTCCTACTCATTCCGCAGCCCATCCTCAAACTGGGTCTCGCCTCTATCCCTTCCTCCGCTCTAGCACAGCCCTTACTACGGTTACCAAGGATTTCACATCACCAAATACAAAAGACTGTTTCAAATTAATCGTCATCTCACTTGACTTCTCCAGAACATTCAGTGCTGCTGACCCCTCCCTCCTTAATAGTTCTTTTTTATTTGACTGTGCCAGTCTTGGTTGAGGCATGTGGGATCTAGTTCCCCAACTGGGGATCGAAGCTGGGCCCCCTGCATTGGGAGCTTGGAGTCTTGGCCACTTGACCCCCAGGGAAGGCCCCCTCCCTCCTTGAAACACTCGTCCCTGTCCCCCTGTGGCATACTTTCCTCCCACCTCTCTGATGGATCTTCTGTCTACTCTGCGGGTTCATGTCAAGGCCTGGGCTTTGGTCCGCTTCCTCTCCCACTCTGCTGTGTCCCCAGGCCATCTCACCCATGGCAGCAGCTGTAATTACCACGTATATCCCTGTGACTCTTGAACTTAAAGCTCTAGGTTCTCACTCTTTGTTGAACTGCCTCAAAGACACCTGAAATTCAGGATGGCCAGGGCTGACCTTACCTGGTCCTGCCCATCTGTCTTTTCTCCAAAGTTGCCTCTGTTAGTCACCATCCATCTGTTCCGTAAGTCAGCAACTTCAGAGACATCCTAACACCTTCCTCTTCACATCTCTATCCAAGGCATCAACGAGTCCTGTCCAGTTAAGCTTAAAGGTCTCTGAAAGTATTCACTTCTTGCCAACTATTTTGCCACCCCTGGCAGAGCTCTCATCGTCTCATCCTAGAATATCACAATAGCTTCTCAACTGGTCTTGGTACATCCACCTTGATCTCGCCAACTTGTTTCTGTACTGTGGCTAGAATGTTCTTTCCAGAGTGTAGATGTGACCAAGTTACCCTCCCATGTCAATGGTTTTTCTTTTGCTATTATAATAAAGATTTAAAGCTTTAATGTTTCCTATAGAGCCCTTCATGGTCCAACCCTGCCTCCTTGTAGCCAGCCTAGCTTGTCCCATACTTCCCCAAGCCCTCTGCCCACCAGCCACACTGGCCTCATTTCAGGTCCTCCAATCAGCCATGGTCCCTCCTCAAAGACTGTTGCGTGGGTCATTCACTCTACGTGGACCATCCTCCTTTCCACTTGCAGTTCTGTCTAGTCGTCATCCTTCAGTCTGAGCTCAGAAGGGACTTCCTCAGGGAGAAAGACCAGGTCATATTCTCTTGTTAACATGCTTCCATAGGACTTGCCACTGAGTCTCACCTTTCCTTGTGTCTAATTTTTTTTTAAATCTCCATTGTGTCCCCAGTGCGTATCACAGTGCCTGGCGATAAGTATATCTTATTTATTTATTGGCTGTGCTGGGTCTTAGTTGTGGCATGCGGGATCTAGTTCCCTGACCAGGGATCAAACCCAGGCCCCCTGCATTGGGAGCACAGAGTCAGCCACTGAACCACCAGGGAAATTCTCATAAGTATTCCTTGAATTAATGAATGGTTAGAGGAAAAAAGGGGAAGAGCTAATGTACCCTATTTTCAGGGTGAGGGAGGGATCTCTCAGTGGCCCCCAAACTGTGGGTGTTTTTAGATTATAGGTGTGGCTCTAGCTCAGACCTGCCTTCCTCTCACCAGGGCCCCTGGTTTGACTGGCAGCCTGGAGTGGGCTGCCGTCTATGGGGTCGCACAGCGTCGGACATGACTGAAGCGACTTAGCAGCAGCAGCAGCTGGAGTCCTTGTATCATCTTAGGTCTTCCCCATCCCTTGGGGCCAGGTCAACTCAGAAGCCTCTGTAGCTCTGGCCTTGAGATGCCCAGAGGGCCGCAGCTTGGGGTCAGGACTAGGTCAGTGCCAATCACTTAACAAACAAGCATGCCCCTGGGGGCCTTTGAGGGCTGGTAGCTTCACAGGGAAGTGCTAACAAGCCCTACAGGGACCAACACACCTGCCCATTCTGCTCTACTAGCAAGGCTCCCCTAGAGGGGTTTGCAGCAGCAGATCTTGGATGATGAGACAGGCATGGAGCTGGTGAGTTCAGGGTAAACTCCTTGTCCCCCAAATCCCACCTGTCTTGGCCCCTGCTCTCACTAGCAGATGGGAGTTGTTTCCATTCTTCTGGATGAAAAGAACCTTCAGGAGTCATCTGTCTACTTGCCTGGAGAGATGGGAGCTTGTTCTCATTCTGAGAGTTCTCCAGTTATTAAGAGTTATTGTTTTGGCCAAACAAACACAACTTTTCTTGGCAGCCTATGCTAGGGTCTTACCACTTTTGCATACCTCTGGGAGGGGGCTGTAACTCTGATTCTTTCTGCTAAAGGAAAGTCTGTTTCCTTCTGTGTCGGCCTCAAAAGTCTGTTTCCTTCTGTGTCGGCCTCAGAGTTTATGGGGAAGAGCCCTTATAGTCTTGTATCACAAGCCTCTTGGTTGAGATGTAGGAGCCTTTCTTCCATTTCACGGAGGAGAAAACTGAGATCAAGGGAAAGGATTTAATCCCTGTTACACACAAGCCTTCCCAGGTGACACTAGTGGTAAAGAGCCCACCTGCCAATGCAGGAGACATAAGGGACATGGGTTTGATCCCTGCAACAGGAAGTTCCCCTATAGGGGGGCACGGCAATCCACTCCAGTATTCTTCTGTGGAGAATCTTGTCTGGAGTCTGGCGGGCTACAGTCCCTAGGGTTGCACAGTCAGACGTGACTGAAGCGACTGAGCACACACACAAGCCACAAAGCTTGGGTCGTTTGGTTCTGCCCATCCATGAGAGTCTGCTCTTTCATCTCCTGACATTCCTGTCTCTCATTTGGAAAGGAAAGGCAGATCGTTTCACTAGTGAATCATTACTGCTGTGTCCATGCCCTTGCGTGATCCCCCGTAACTTTGACGCAGACTTGGCCACATTACTTGATTTGACCAATGGGACACCAACACAGGAGGAAAGCAGAGGTGTAAGTGTGTGTGCACTGGGCGGGGAGGGCACTGGGCTCCTGGGGTGTGGCCCTGGGATTGTATGTGAGGAGGCTCTGTCTTGCCTCCTTGAGGTTGAAAGACTTCACAGAGAAGGAGGTGCGGCCGGCCCAGCTTCATCTGGCCCCCAGCTGACCCACCAGCCACGTGAGGAGCCCAGGTAAGCCTGCTGGAGAGCCACAACCAACCTACAGAATGCTGAGCGACGATGACTTGTTTTACTTTGTTACTCTGCATCAGATAGCTGATAAAAAAAACTTCCTGAATTAAATCCTGAGACCCTTGACGTTGGGGATGCCTAACCACTCATAAGTCAACTCCAAATGCCATCTCTTCCCTCTCTCCCCCTCTCTCATCATGCTTCTCAAGTTTCACAGGAGCACAACCATCTGTCACCTGCTCATAGTCCCTTCCCTTTGCCTGAAATGTTCTCTCCCTGTTTTGTCAAACTTCTGCTCAACTTCCAAGGCACCATTTAAACGTTCTTTTCCCCAAAGGTCTCGCCCTGACGCCCCAGCCCAGCCTGGACTCTCACAAGTCCTCAAGAACACGTGCTGCTTCGTCTACCCCCTCATCCAACTTGAAGCCATTTATCCGATGTCTGTCTGTCCTACACATGGCGAGCTCCACAAGGGCAGGGGGCACGTTTCTGAGCTTATTATCTAGTTCTTACCTAGCTCTTAGTAGATGCTCTGTAACGATTTTTCTTAACCATAATTGCCTCATTTGGTGCAGGTTTCTGGGACTATAGATTCTCGCTATTGGTTCTCAGCCCTAGGGTCCTTTCAGGGGTGATTTCCAGTCAGACACTGTGTATGGTGATGATAACAGTGGATGCCCACCATACCCATGAAATTGACGGAGTAGCTGCACAGGTTCTTAGAGCAATTGGAGTGACTTCAGGACTTGCTGGTCCCAGAGGCTTCTGAGTCAGCTTCGTCTGCTTTCCTAAGTGGATATCCCCAGACCTGAGTTTGCCCAAGGCTGAGAGAGAGGGGCAAGGAAGGACACAAGGAGCAAGTCAGCAGCTGGGCATGGCAGAGGGCCAGCGCAGCACGCAGCTCCTGCCTCGAACTGAGTCTGGCAATTTTGTCCCATCCAGGCGCCTCCCACTTTGACCAAGTCAGCTGACCTGATAGAAATGGACTCCTGTCCCAGACATCCTCTGCTTCCACTTCGCTCTCCAGGCTGAAGCTGGCAATTGATACCTGGGAGCAAGCAGACTCCTTGGTCTTGGGCTTTTTTTTTTTTTTTTTTAAAGAATCCCAAGGAGGCTGGGTCATCCCAAACCCTAAGGGTGCCCTTCCCACTTTAGACAGGCTGCTCCGTTTCCCCTAGGCTCAAACCCAGCTCAACTAATATTTATCAGTGCTTCCTATTCAAATGCAATGATAAATGTAAATGGTCAAAAAACATATATGCCTACTATTCTGAAACAACAGATCTAAGACAATGGTTTTCAAATTTTTTTTTTAAGCAACAGAAGCTTTTTCCAATCTCATGCATTATTCCAGTGTATCGAAGAGAAAAAAGCAGAAATGCTGTGGTTGGAAGAGAGATTTTACTTCCTGTAACTCCATCCCGTCCTTGCCTCGAAGTGTCTCTTTAGCACCTTCAGTCTCCACGAAACCCACTTAGGAAATCCTGCTCTAAGGGCATCACAGCCACTGCTGCCTGCTTACTGTTAGATGGTGTGTTCTTCCTGTTGTCTAACCTCATCCCATCCACAGCTTACAGGGGCTGTAATCATCTCTATCAGGTGAAAATGAAGCTCATCTCTGGCATATACCCACTTTCCCCCGTGGTGCCCAGTTATGTCCCCTACATAGGTCTGTTTGCTCGAACCATAAGGAGACGCCAGGGTTCAGGCCTTGGGCTATCTGGTGAAAATTCCACAGGTGCTGGAGTCAAACAGTTGGTAGTGTTCCCCAACCCCGAGAGGCCGACCCAGAAGCCCAGCCTGTACGTGGTGGGGTTACAGTGGTCAGCAGCCAGGGTAGCCTCCTGCCAGGAGAAGCCCAGGGAACTCTAGGACCAGGAAAGTGGTCTGTTTCCAGAACTCCCCACTGCCCAGGCCCCCAAGCCAGGTGGCTCCCAGCAGACAGAGAAGTTAGTTGTCAGGGAGGAAGCTTTCCTGAGGGATGTTTCTCTTCCTGGATTTTTAACCAGTTTTCTGCTTAGCTCTTTACCAGAGATACCCAAGAAGGGCTCCTGACTGCCTACCTTAGTGAGAGGACACAGTCATTCCTCAATGCCTCCCACTCCCAGCTCTGAACTCTTTCCTTCCAGACCTGGGGAGGTGAAGGAGGAGACAGGCGTGAAAGGACAGCCTGAGAGTCCTAGCAGAGGCTTATGTACAGTTAAAGCCCAAACCCCAATCTGGAGGTTGCCTCCCAGGGCTGAGGCCAGCACTGTCTGGGGTTGTTGGGTTTTGGGGTTGTCTAACTTAAAGGGTGGTTCTTTGAGTTCAAAAGTTTTCAACCTTTTAATTAATTGTAATTAATTTAATTTTCAACCTTTTAACTCAATCTGCCAGTCAATCAACCAAACCTGGAATTCCACTGTTTAAAAACAAAACTGACCTATGCTGAGAGGCCTGGGAGACTTGGAGGCAGGTGGGATGGGGGCGTGCCTGGTGAGTGGAAAAGTGGAAGGTACAGGGTCTGCCTGCTTAGCTGTCTCCTAACCTCTCCCTCACCCTTGAGGTCCTGTTACAGAATCCCACAAATCAGTGTGAAAATCATTCTAGGGAGGGGTCAGGAAAACCACTTCGTGTCTTCATGGTTTTTTTGTTTTTTTAGAAAATATTTATTTGTCTGCACCGGGTCTTAGTTGCAGCATGTGGGACCTAGTTCCTTCACCAGGGATCGAACCCTGGCCCTCTGCATTGGGAGCATGGAGTCTTAGCCACTGGACCACCAGGGAAGTCCCTTCATGGGTTTTGAGACCCTGAATCTTCATAGTTTTCTTTCTTTCTTTTTAAAAATATTCATTTACTTGGCTATGCTGGTCTTTGCAATACTCAGGATCTTCAGTCTTCACTGCAGCATGTGGGATCTAGTTCCCTGACCGGTGATGGAACATGGGCCCCCTGCAGTGGGAGCACGGAGTCTTAGTCACTGGATCATTAGGGAAGTCTCACTTGTAGTTTTCTACTTTTCTGATTACTTTTCTTTGCTCTCTTGATCTCTGTACCCAATAATCTTCCCATAATCATTTCTCTCTTCTCTCTCCATTCTCTCAAAGAATAAGTCTGTTTGCTAATTTGACTTCCATAGCTACCTCTCTGCAGGTGATCCTCAAATCTTCCTGTCCAGTCCCAACTTCTCTCCTGGTTTCTAGATCCCCATTCTCAGCTGAGGGCTTCCCCGATGGCTCAGATAGTAAAGAATCTGCCTGCAATGCAGGAGACTGGGTTCAATCCCTGGGTCGGGAAGATCCCCTGGAGAAGGGAATGGCAACCCACTTCAGTGTTCTTGCCTGGAGAATCCCATGGACAGAGGAGACTGGTGGGCTACAGTCCATGGGGTCACAAAGAGTCATGACTGAGTGACAAACACTTTCACTTTCATTCTCAGCTGGTTGCATCCACAAGAATTGTCCACTGGCATCTCAAAGTCAACCAACATGTCCCAGACTATAGAGTGCTGGAACGAGCCAAGTATGTGGATTTGGAATCCAAAGATCAGGATTTGAATCCAGCTCTGTTCTTCCATAACTGAATAACTTGGAGCAAACCACTTATCTCTCTGAGCCTAAGTTTCCTCCTCCCCAAAAGGGACATGCTAATACCTTGCCTGTGTAATGAAAGCAGAATAACAAACATGGAATTTTGGTAAACTGTACTGTGCTGTAAACGTGCTCAACTGCTCAGTCATGTCTGACTCTTTTACAACTTCGTGGGCTATAGTCTGCCAGGCTCCTCTGCTCACGGGATTTTCCAGCATACTGGGGTGGGTTGCCACTTTCTCCTCAAGGGGATCTTCCTGACCCAGGGATCCAACTGTGTCTCTTGCATTTCCTGCATTACAAACAGATTGTTTACCTCTAAACCGTCTGGGAAGCACGTTGTGCTTTGAAAGCTTGTTCCTTTTGTTGTGTATCCTGACACAAACACAGTCAGAGAAGTTCAAAGGAAGTGGACTTCTCTTCCCTCTCCCCTACCAGGGGCAGGCAACATCCGGTTGACCGGACAGGTGATGCCATCTCTCTGAAGACTTCTCCTTCTTCACATCTTCTTTCAGACCCATGCATCCTAATTGAGATTCTCTTCTTGGATTCTAGACCATCCAAGTTATCCTGCAGCCTGGAAATGTGTTCCTGGAACCAAAATTCACTAGACCATCTCTCTGCTGCCTCCAGAATGAAGCCCAACCTCGAGTCAGCCTCACAGCATCCTTATCACAACTTCCAGCTTCTTAGCATAGCTCATGTCTCTCTTTTTGAAGTTTTTCTCCCCAACCACTCTCCAAATAGCAAAGCTTTCTCATTTTTCTAGGCCATATTCAAATGCTACCTTTTCTAGCAAGCCTTTCCTAACACTGTCAGAAGTAGCCGCTGCTTTCTGTATACTTCTAAGACTCACTGTTCTTCTGGTTTTTGGTGTGTTTTTTTTTGGCCATACCTTGCAGCATGCAGAATTCCCAACCAGGGAGCAAACCCACACCCCCTGCAGTGGAAGTGTGGAGTTTTAACCACTGGACCACCAGAGAACTAACTTCTCATTGTACCAAATGTACTTGGTCTTACATGATATTTAGGCACTCGTATCTGTGTCTTACACCAAATCATGAGCGCTCCAAGGACTAAGACTGACATATCCTTCTCTTTTGTAAATGGTAGGTGTTCAAAAAATATTTGTTAAACTGAAAATTGACCACCACCAGATTTCAATCCTAACAGTTAAATTATGAGCCCCATTGTTTGGATGGTGATATGCATACCTTTCCAATGAGATGACATTCTTTCATTGAAGTGAAGAGAATGAAAATGCTTTCTCGAAGAGCTCCAGTCCTGCACTTACAATGGCTCATCAACAGTTCTACTTAGAAGTCTTACACTTTATTTATTCATTTGCTGGACACTTTTTAGGTGCCTTTTCTGAGTATGATGCTATCATAGATATTAGCTAAGGAGAAATGAAATCCTGCAGAAAAATAATCAATTAAAAAGGACATTGTGCTCAAGAGCTTGGTGTTTTATGAAATTTTTATGTCACAAAAAACAGTGACATATGCTGATGAATACAGTAAGGGAGATGAGAAAATGGAAGCAGGATCTCTAATAAACTCTCTAATAAACTCTTTTCTCCTTCAAGATACACAAATAGGTAGGTAGTAAGGCTGAGTAGGGCTTTCCCAGGTGGCACCAATGGTAAAGAACCCATCTGCAAGAGTTCATAAGAGACGCGGGTTTGATCCCTGGGTCGGGAAGACCCCCTGGAGGAGGGCATGACAACCCACTCCAGTATTCTTGCCTGGAGAATCCCATGGACAGAGGAGCCTGGTGGGCTACAGTCCATAGGGCTGCAAAGAATTGGACACGACGGAAGTGACTTGGCACAGCACACACGCAAGGCTGAGAGGGAAGTCAAGGGTGAGACAGGGTCCAGTTTACTGACCAGCCAACTGGCCAGTTATTTTTCAGTCCCCATTTCTTCTGCTAGAATCTTAAAATGGTTAAGACTTTTTATATAATGCAGGAATTACTGGAAAGAACAAAATAATCTATATAGAGTTTATTTTAAAACTTTTATAAGCTGTAACCATAAATACAAAGATATATTCGTATATCCGCACTCCTAAACCATCCCCTGCTGCCAACTTTCTCACAAATGGTCTTGTCATTTTCTAATTCATCCCAGATGGGAATCTTGAAATCGTCTTTGACACCTTCTTCCTCACCCTCACACCAGTGTTACCAAGTCTGGTCTAACTGCCTCACACCGTCCCTCGCAGCCCGGTCTCCCTCCCATTTCCCCCGCTTACAGACTCACGCTGTCCTTGTCACAGCCCTCCACACTTGGGCCTTTGTGATAGAGCCTCCTGCTACCTGCATCCCTCAGTCCCATTCTTTCTACAATTCAGATGTCTCTTTCTAAAAGATTGCTTCTTTTGTCATTCTGCTGCACAAATTCAATTTTCCCCTCACTTTGGCAGACCAAAGTCCGGCCTGGGTTTCTCACTGTCTCCTGAACAAACACGCGTAAACCCAAACACACACACCTCGTTCTCTCATTCACTGCGTCCTCACTTGGTCTCAGGGAGATGGTGGGAAGGGGTGGATACACAAATGAAGCACGCAGTTTGGGGGGACCTTTCTTCACTGAGATGGCCTTGCCCCTCCTATCCATCCTTCAAGACCTTGCTCACAAATGCTCACAGCACATCTCTGTGAGACTTTGCCTGATTCTTACCTCCTCCAGGACATCTATAGGGACTTCCCTGGTGGTTCAATGGTCAGGACTCCATACTTCCACTGCAGTGGTCATGGGTTCAATCCCTGGTTGGGGAATTAACATCCCGCATGGCATATGATTCGGCCAAAGTAAATAAATAAAGTGAAGAAAAGAACCCCTCCCTCAGAAGAGTATAGATGGAAAAAAATTAAAAAAAAAAAAGCAAAAAACACCTACAGAATCCACTCACTGTATTACAGGTCAGTAATTTTCAAACCTGAGATTCAGCCTGAGATTCTGACCTAGGTATGGGTGCATGGTGCGAAGTCGCTTCAGTCGTGTCTGATCCTTTTGTGACCCTATGGACCATAGCCCACCAGGCTTTGCCATCCATGGGATTCTCCAGGCAAGAATACTGGAGTGGGTTGCCATTTCCTCCTCCAGGGACTTAAATTTTCACTTCCACACTCAAGCTCTTTGAGGCAGAAAATACATTTCCTGTCTGTTTGTGGCTCAGTCTCCGAAATCCAGCAATTAGTTGCGTGGCACACAGAAAGTGCACCCCAAGTTTCACAGTTACTTGTTCAGGGCACTGTGCCTTTCACGTTCTCATTTGGTGCTTCCAAAGCCCAGGGTCAGGAAAAAGGGCATCCTTCTCCCAGACTGCTGGGGGGAGAACTGAAGTCACCGAAGAGCACAGACTGGCTGGCGTTGGCCTGGGAGCTGTAAGACAACCCCCAGAGTTGCCCCATCTGCCACAGGCTCCTCGGGCTGGTGCTGAACTTTAAGCCTGCTTTCCCCTTCTCCTGGGAAGGAGGGGGAGGGAGCTGACATTTATTAGGAAATTGCTCTCTGTCAATTCCTGGGCTGAGCGGGTGTACACTTTATCTCAAGGGTCCAAGGAAGTATGGTTAATAGCCCCCCATTTACATGTTCTACATGTAAAATGTGGAGGCTCAGAACACTTAAGTTTCTATGCTTCCTTGCAGAACACAGAAGAGGCAGAGGTGGCCAGGCAAGTTAGAAGAAAGTGATTTCACATTTACTGGCGGTCAAGTATGTGTCTAGGTGCATTGTTTTAGATGCTTTCACCTACAAAGTCTGTTAATCCTCACTATCACCTTGCAAAGGAGATCTCATATCACCCATTTTAAAGACACAGCAAGAGCCTCAGAGAGGTTATATAATTTTCCCAAGGCCACACAGCTGGGAAAAGGAAAGGCTGTGGGTTGTGGAGCTGGCATTCCGGGTCTGTCTGACCCCAAAGCTCTTGTTGGTCCCACAGTCTGTCCTGTGTCCATGTCACAGGATCTATGCACAATTTGCACAATGCATCAGTAGCAGAAACGGGAGTAGGAACCTGGTCCCACAGCTTCCTGCTCCCTCACAACACCTGGCCTCCTGTTGGCTCAGGCTGCGAGAGGCCTGGATTCAGGCTCTGTCCTTCTACTGCCTCAAGTCCGATTATAGTCCCCTGTGCACTATAAGGGGGGGAGCCCAGAGCCTGGATCCGCTGGGGGGTGGGGGTGAGAGATAGGCCTGGGTGGCATGGACCTTGGAAGGCTTGCTTCCATCAGGTAATTGGAAAGGGGGAGTGTGCTTCTCCCCCAAATTTGGTGTAAGTGCTGTTGAGAAGTCCAGGAAGTGTAGCGGTTCCCTCTGCCCATAGACACACTCCCACCTTGGCCGACCCTCCCAAGGACAAGCCTCCCAGACACAGATCCGGGGGAGGGGGGTGGCTCAGAGATGTGCAGGCTCAGATTCAAGGTGACACGCACCAGCACACACTCAGCCATCCTGCTACCCATGCCCAGACTCCCCCACCGAGGAGGCAAATGCTCACAGAGGTCAGCCACAGCAACCCAGCAGAGGGCTGCTCGTGGCCAACTCCAACCCGGGCAGGGACGCAAAGGTTGCACCTTCCATGGCCACCTAGGAGGTACCTTGGAGGACTGTCAGGAAGCATGGGGCGTGGGGACCTGGCAGGCAGTGTTTTCTCCATCGCTGCCACCCCCAAGCACCTATCAGCTCATGGAAAGAGTCTCATGCGTAGAAGGGGGCTCTGGCTCCTTCGTTCTATGCAATTTACAATCTGTCCTTTCCCCAGGCTCAGTTCAGTTCCTTCTGGCCAGTGCTCAGGGAGGCATTAGGTGGGGGAGGGGCTGGAGTGCAGGCTGCAAAGGGGTGGGGAGGAAGGAGGGACAGGGGAAGGCAACACTCAGCTCACAGCTTCTGGCTAGAGTGGAGGTCACAAGAAACCTCGCTTCACTGCCCTGCGGCCGCCCAGACAGAGAGAGAAAAGGGCTGATCCAACTCATGCCAGGATCCCTTGGTCAGAACCCTAGATGCTGAGATTGGGCGACCAAGATCCAGAGCAAAGGGGTGGGGAGACTCAGGCATGGTGTGGGCTGACACCTGTTCACAGCCCCTGTGGTTTGGACTCTTCCCCAGATCAGGCCTCCCCAATCCACGTGTTTTTCTTGCCCCCAAATCCTTCCTGAGGGGTGTGTGTATAAGACTAGGAGTGAGGGGAGGACAGTCAAGGGGAAGGGAAGTGGGAAGCGGGGCTTTGGGGCTGAATGCTGCCACTATGATCCCAGAGGACATGTTTGGGAGAGGATCCCTCCAGCCCGCACCATGCAGCCCCCATTTTAGCAGGAGCCCCCCGCATGCTGCACCCCCAGCCTCTCTTCCTCGGCTCATGAGGAGGGAGGGCAGGGCTGGCCCAGCGACCTTACCGTCTGTGGGGGGCTGCCCACGGTCATCTCCACGTAGTAGCCCTGGCCGGACTTGCCCCTCAGGTTGTCCACCATCTCCACAAAGCTGCCCCTCCGGCCGGGCTCCTCAGACTCCTCGTCGGTCTCCCGGGGCAGCCGCAGCCCCAGGGGGGCACCCCCCA
>NW_011495071.1:6755850-6758263 GCF_000754665.1 Bison bison bison
CCCCCGGGGGGGCCCCCCCCAGCCCGCTTCGCAAGGGCAGCCGGATGCCGGGCTGGGAGCCGTGGGCAGGCAGCACCCCAGAGCCCATCCACAGAAGGAGCCAGGGCAGCGCTTGGGCCATGGTGGGCCCTGGCCTCGGGACACTCTGGGCTCACTTTGGCCCACGTCCGTCCCTGGGGCCTGCCCCCAACTCTGGGTGCTAGAGGTGGCTTCTCAGGAGAGTGAGCAGGAAGGCATCAGGGCTCCAGAGCCTGCAGGCCCTTCGGCCGGCCCCTGGGCCAGGAGGTGGGGATCGGGCAGGAGAGATCCTCAGAGACAGGAGGGGAGGAGACGGCTCCGGAGCCCGGCTACATCTGGCTGGTGGTCCAGCCTCAGCGGCGGTCCGGGAGAGGCCGTCTCAGGCCCCCCGGGGGGCTGGGCGGGGCAGGCATGGCAGGTCTGAGGCTGCTTTCCTGGTCTTCCTGGTGGGGCGGCGGCAGGGGAAGGGTCAGGGGCTCCAGGCTCCTGCAGCTGCGTTTGTGGCTCAGGCCACCATAATCCCAGCTCCCAGCTCCCAGGCAGCCCGGGGAGGCGGAAAGACTTGTGGTGGTGGCTGTCAAAGCCAAAGGGTTTTCGCTTTTCCCTGGGATTGCTGGGAAGTGTAGTCCTCCCACGGCAGGCAGCCTGGCTTCCGGGGTTGGTGAGGGGTCTGGGATGCCCTCTGCCGAGCCGGAGTCCACCCTGCAGAACCCTGGGAGCGCGGGAAGGGCTGTGGAGATGGAGTGGTGGCTGACCTCTCTCATTTCGTTAGTCCTTCACTGGGCATTTCTGGAACACCCACTGTATGCCAGGCACTCTGCCAGGCCCTGGGGCCACAGAGAGAAATAAAAAAATGCACATGCAGCACTCAGAATGATGGGACTTTAAGAAGTAGGGGTTTGGGGGTGGGGAGAGTCCCTGGGAAGACTCAGTGGGAGGAAGTGATAATTAATTTGAACCTTAAAGAATGGGTGCATTTTCTAAGAGCAGAGATTTGGATAGCAAGACTAAGGGGTTTAGAAGGGTATTCTTAGCAGCCAAAGGAAAGAGCAAGGTCAAAGGGGAAAATGCAGAGAGTGGTCTGCTTTCACTGGAGCCTGAACCTGCAGGCAGGTGAGAGCCACCTGGGGCTTCTCTCAGCTGAATCTTTTTGTGTCTTTGGTGCTCTACCCGCCCTCACTTCCACCCTCATTGAGGTGAACCTTCAAGCCCCTACTGATTTCTGTGATGTCAGTGAGCTGAAGGTTATGGCCATGCATAGCTCTAAAGTGTTATCATTCCAAGAAGTATCTTTATGTTAATTGGTAAGAGCTTAAAACAAAAAGCTTTAGAGCTAAAATAGCTAAAAGGAGAAAAGTCATATGATTATGTTAACATATTATTTATCAAATGTGAAATATATTGTCAAATTTCAGAAGTCTTGATTAAAGCCAAAGAGAAGCTTTTTAAACAAGATAATAAAAGAGCATGGAAAACATAATAGTAACAGGCTAAAGTGATTCCCCCTGGTGGCTCAGAGTCTGCCTGCAGTGCGACCGAGACCTGAGAAGATCCCCTGGAGAAGGAATTGGCAATCCACTCCAGTATTCTTGCTTGGAAAATCCCATGGATGGAGGAGCCTGCCAGGCTACAGTCCATGGGGTGGCAAAGAGTTGGACACGACTGAACGACACTAGACCATTCAGGTATGACGTAAATCAAATCCCTTATGACTACACAGTGGAAGTGAGAAATAGATTTAAGGGACTAGATCTGATAGACAGATTGCCTGATGAACTATGGATGGAGGTTCATGACATTGTACAGGACACAGTGATCAAGACCATCCCCATGGAAAAGAAATGCAAAAAAGCAAAATGGCTGTCTTAGGAGGCCTTACAAATAGCTGTGAAAAGAAGAGAAGCGAAAAGCAAAGGAGAAAAGGAAAGGTATAAGCATCTGAATGCAGAGTTCCAAAGAATAGCAAGAGGAGATAAGAAAGCCTTCCTCAGCAATCAATGCAAAGAAATAGAGGAAAACAACAGAATGGGAAAGACCAGAGACCTCTTCAAGAAAATTAGAGATACCAAGGGAACATTTCATGCAAAGATGGGCTCAATAAAGGACAGAAATGGTATGGACCTAACAGAAGCAGAAGATATTAAGAAGAGGTGGCAAGAATAC
Organism: Bison bison bison; assembly: GCF_000754665.1. Taxonomy (NCBI): domain Eukaryota; kingdom Metazoa; phylum Chordata; class Mammalia; order Artiodactyla; family Bovidae; genus Bison; species Bison bison. The sequence goes on from NW_011495071.1 coordinate 6,758,032, forward strand.
ACAGAAGAACTATACAAAAACGATCTTCATGACCCAGATAATCACGATGGTGTGATCACTCACCTAGAGCCAGACATCCTGGAATGTGAAGTCAAGTGGGCCTTAGAAAGCATCACTACGAACAAAGCTAGTGGAGGTGATGGAATTCCAGTTGAGCTATTCCAAATCCTAAAAGATGATGCTGTGAAAGTGCTGCACTCAATATGCCAGCAAATTTGGAAAACTCAGCAGT
>NW_011495071.1:6758589-6764090 GCF_000754665.1 Bison bison bison
GAGTGAAAAATTTGGCTTAAAGCTCAACATTCAGAAAACGAAGATCATGGCATCTGGTCCCATCACTTCATGGGAAATAGATGGGGAAACAGTAGAAACAGCATCCGACTTTATTTTTGGGGGCTCCAAAATCACTGCAGATGGTGACTGCAGCCATGAAATTAAAAGACGCTTACTCCTTGGCAGGAAAGTTATGACCAACCTAGATAGCATATTCAAAAGCAGAGACATCACTTTGCCAACAAAGGTCCATCTAGTCAAGGCTATGGTTTTTCCTGTGGTCATGTATGGATGGGAGAGTTGGACTGTGAAGAAGGCTGAGCGCTGAAGAATTGATGCTTTTGAACTGTGGTGTTGGAGAAGACTCTTGAGAGTCCCTTAGACTGCAAGGAGATCCAACCAGTCCATTCTGAAGGAGATCAGCCCTAGGATTTCTTTGGAAGGAATGATGCTAAAGCTGAAACTCCAGTACTTTGGCCACCTCATGCGAAGAGTTGACTCATTGGAAAAGACTCTGATGCTGGGAGGGATTGGGGGCAGGAGGAGAAGGGGACGACAGAGGATGAGATGGCTGGATGGCATCACCGAGTCAGTGCACATGAGTTTGGGTGAACTCCGGAAGTTGGTGATGGACAGGGAGGTCTGGTGTGCTGCGATTCATGGGGTCTCAAAGAGTCGGACACGACTGAATGACTGAATTGAACTGAGAGACTTCACTTTAGGAAAGAGATCATTATCACTACTCTTAAGTCAGATTAGATCAGTCTAGCTAATTTGGTAAGATTAAAAAATGGAACAAATGTTAGAAAGCAAAGGATAATTATTTACAAATCACATAATATGGATAGAGAAAGGTGATTAGACACAGGTTAAACAATTAAAAATCAATATAAAAAATACATATTTGGGGATCCTTGTATATAATAAAGATGACACTCATATTAAGGGGAAATGGATGCATTTACTAATAACTGTTGTTGGGACAATTGGCTGCCTTTTGGGAGGAAAGAAAACTAAATCCTATCTCATCTAAAAATAAACTGCAGATCAAAATGCTAAACATTAAAAAAATATAATTACAGGGACTTCCCTGGTAATCCGGTGGTTAAGACTCTGCATTTCCACTACAGGGGCAATGAGTTTGATCCCTGGTCACGCAATGTATTTGTCACACAATAGACAAAGGGTGAAAGTGAAAGTCATTCAGTTGTGAGTTGTGTCCGTCTCTTTGTGACACCATGGACTGTAGCCCCCCAGGCTCCTCTGTCCATGGAATTCTCCAGGCAAGAATACTGGAGTGGGTTGCCATTTCCTTCAGGGGATCTTCCCTGACCCAGGGATCGAACCCAGGTCTCTCGTGTTGCAGGAAGACTCTTTACTGACTGAGCCACCAGGAAAATCACCCTGGTAAGCAATCACAGGAGCATGGGTTTGATCCCTGGTCACACAGTGTATTTGTCACACAATAAAGAGACAAAGGGTAAATGTCTATAATATACAAAGAGCTTCTGCAAGTCTATAAAACCCCCAACAACCTGGGAAAAATGAAAAAAGAATGTGAATAGATATTTGATAGGAGAAATTCAGATGGCCACTAAACATATGAAAAAAAGTTCAACTTCATTAACAGTAAAAGCACACAAAATAATATTTGGATACCACCATCATTAATTTTTTTTTGCCTCTCACATTGGTAATATTTGATGTTGGTGAAGGTATTGGTTGAACTGTAAATTATTCCATTTTTAGAGAGAAATTTAGCAATGTTTGTAAAAACATAAAAAGTGTGAACTCTGAGCAGTGTCACTTCTAGGATCCTATCCAACAAAAATCCAACAGTATTTCAGCATTATGTACAACATCAAAACTTTGGAAGCAAAAAAATGATTATCAATAGGGACACGAGACAGTCAATGGAATCTTATATAACCATTATAAGGAGTGGAGTAACTTCTATGAGTTCACTCTGGAATATGTTTATGACATGTTCAGTTGTTTGACATTGTAAAATAATATGTATCTTTGATCTCATTTCTGTAAAAATTAGAATGTTTGCACATGTGCATATACATGTTTGCACATAAATTTACATCTGCACAGACATTAAAATGTCTTCAGCAAAGGTGGGGACTGAAATGTCAACAGTGGTTTCCTCTGTCTGAAGTGTGGGATTCTTTCCTTCCTTCTTTTGCTCATTCGTTCATTCAGCAAATCTGTTTAATGCCTACTACATGCTAAGCACTGTTTTGGCGCTGTGGACACAATAAATAAAATGGACGGAATCCCTCTCCTCATGTAGCTTATGGATTCTAAGGTAGGAAGACAGATAAGAAATAAAAATTATAGCATTTCAGATGGTGATATGTGCTTTGAAGATAAAACAGAGAAGGAAGATGGAAAGGCAATTTGAAATTTTATTTTTTTTAAGGTTATTACTTTATTTATTGGCCCCACAGCATGCAGGATCTTACTTCCTTGAGCAGGGATTGAACTCACACCCGCAACAGTGGAAGCATGGAGTCTTAACTACTGGATCACCAGGGAAGTCTCCAGTTTGTCATGTTATTTATTTCTTTAAAAAATATTTATTTATTTGGTGGCACCATCTTAGTTGCAGCAGGAAGGATCTTTGGTAGGGGCATATGGGATCTAGTTCCCTGACCAGGGATTGAACCCAAGCCCCCTGCACTGGGAGGATGGAATCTTAGCCACTAGGCCACCAGGGAAGTCCCCCCCAATAAGGTGGATCAAAAGTGTAGAGGAAACTTTTCACATCTCTACATACTTTTTGAAAAGAGAAAGGTAGGATTGAATGTTTTTCTTATTATAAAGATGGTTTTCTGTGTATTACAGTAAACAGGATGAAAAGAAAAGAAAAAGTTCTAACAGTGGAGTTTCTGACTTGGGAGTGTGGCATAACACTTGAGAATAATTTGTTTTTCTTTCCTCCCCCATCTATTTAAAAAAATCACTCCTAAATGTTTATTCCTGACTGCAAAGGATAATTTACAATGTGTGAAATTCTGTTTCGCTTCCTCACTCATTGGATATATTATAGTAAGTCCCCTACATGTGAACCTCCAAGTTGTGAACTTACAAAGATGAGAATGTGAAGACCTGATGGAATTGGAGGCCAGGAGAAAGGACAGGAGGAGAGACAAGAGGAAGAAGAAGAACCAAAGAGATTCATGACACAGGGAATGGTAAGAGAATTTTGTTTATTTGAGGAGGCACTTGTTTTTTGAGGCATCAGATCTAAACGTAGAATGGTACACAGAGTTTATTGCAGTCATTCAGAATGCAATCTGGTGCCACCATGTTATCTGTGATGAGAAAAAAAAGAGCTACTACCCAGATGCCTGCTGCTCAGAAGAAAAGCTACAACAAACCTAGACAGTGTATTAAAAAGCAGAGACATTACTTTGCCGACAAAGGACTGTATGGTCACAGCTATGGTTTTTCCAGTAGTCATGTACAGATGTGAGAGTTGGACCATAAAGAAGGCTGAGCACCAAAGAACTGATGCTTTCGAACTGTGGTGTTGGAAAAGACTCTCAAGAGTCCCTTGGACAGCAGGGAGATCAAACCAGTCAATCCTAAAGGAAATCAACCCTGAATATTCACTGGAAGGACTGATGCTGAAGCCGAAGCTCCAGTACTCTGGCCACCTGATGTGAAGAGCCAACTCATTAGAAAAGGCCCTGATGCTGGGAAAGATTGAAGGCGGGAGGAGAGGGGGATGACAGAGGATGAGATGGTTGGATGGCATCACCAACTCAATGGACATGAGTTTGAGTGAACAGTGGGAGATGGTGAAGGACAGGGAAGCCTGGTGTGCTGCAGTCCGTGGGGTCGCAAAAAGTGGGACACGACTGAATGACTGAAAAACCACTACCTAGACATTACTGGATTGTTTTTCAAGAGAGTAGATAGAATTGAATTCAACAAGGAACCAGAACTGGTGCCATCAATGTCAGGTGGGAATCAAATTGCAGCTTGCCCTCTGTCTCCTACTGCTGACGATCCTTTAGCTCTACCATCTCCCACCTCTTCTCTCTCCTCCAGTCAGTAACTCTTCTTGCTAGTTCACTCAATGCCAGCTCCTCTATGCCAGCTGTTGTATTTTACTACTGTACTTTTTCAAGGTGCTATGACACTAAAAATGTTTTATTTTTTGTTTGTCTTTTTATGTGCATATTATTTGTGTGAAAAGTATTATGAACCCATTACAATACTGTATTACAGTACTATATAGCTGATTGTGTTAGTTAGGTACCTAGGCTAATTTTGTTGGACTTCAGAACAAATTGGACTTACGAATGGGCTCTCAGAACTCATTCATATGTAGGGGACTTACTGTACTGGCATAGCAATTGATGTGTCATTTTTGTTATTTTCCCCCAAAGACTTGTTTTGTTAATTGTGTTTGCCTAAGGGCATTTAGAAATTAGCTTGCATTTCTGAGTACAAATCTACAGGGAAACCTGATAGAATGCAAATTGCTTATCTGTGTGGGGTAACCTCATTAATTCTATAGTAACCCTTATTTTATTAGCCTTCCCCATGAGAGAGCAAGTGACACAAGCTAAGGAATAAAAGTTAAGAATTTTGATGGCAATTAATGTCAGCTAGATTAATTGTGAGTTCTTGGATGGAGGGACCAAATCTATGAATGATTTATTGAACCCCAGTTTTGTGCAAGGACCGTGGTGGATGAACTGGTGAGTTCTCAGAGTCTCTTCCCAGTCCGTCCCTTGGCCTCTCTATGAGACTTATTTTTTGGACTGTGCTGGGTCTTCACTGCAGTGCTCAGGCCTTCTCTAATTTCAGTGAGCAGAGGCTATTCTCTAGTTGTGTATAGGGGCTTCTCATTGTGGCAACTTCTCTTGTTGCAGAGCGCTGGGCTCTAGAGTGGGCTTCAGTGGTTGTGAGACTTTTAAGGAGTGTGGAAAAGAAGAGGGAGTCATGATCTGTCATCTACAGTCAGAAAAATAAGGAGCATAGGCAGCACTGCCACAGGAAAGACTTGAAGTTAAACATGAGGAATACATTCTGGATATCTGCTTTGGTATCCACAGGAACACTGGTCTGAGTTCCTCCTTCTGGGATCAGGCCCTGAGTGGTGCTGGGACTAGATTCTGGGCTTAACAGGAGCCAGATGCATCTCCCCTAGGAAGGCTGTGAGGATTTGCTCCAGGTGATCCATCTTTCTCACCAAACAAGTAACTTCACTTTTTTCGCTCCCTGGTTTTCGCATTTGTCTTGCAGATCATTGAACCCAGGGTAGCCAAGGCAAAGCTGAAAGAAGATATAAGGAGCCATAGGAACCGCAGACGTTCTTTATTCACAGTGGCGAGGCAGACATGCTTTGCTCTCTAATGGCTGATTCAGCAGCAAGAACTCAACTCACCCGCAAGAGCTTTTCAGGTGGTGCTTATATAGGACAGCCAAGCAAGCACACCACAATGTGCCCGGTGGGTGCTCGCATTGCCACACATGAC
>NW_011495071.1:6764190-6771565 GCF_000754665.1 Bison bison bison
CACATGACTTCAGCTGTAGGACATGAGTGGAGTAGGATGAGAGAAGATGACCACCTCTAGCCGGCCAATTGTTCTTTCCCTACACCATTGATGTAGTGGCCAGAGCTGGGATTGTCTTAAACTTCCTCAGGAGGTTAAGGACATGTAAGAGAAAGGAAGATTTGCCCTTGTGAAAACAAAACTAAAGCCTTTGAAATTATATTAGTGGTAACCCTTCTGCTAGACAGCGTGTGTGGAGGGCTACACATTGTTACTTCTTAAACAGGCTATTTTAAATAGTTAAGACAGATATTATTATCCTCTTCTTGCAGACATGCAAACTGAGCCCTGAGCTCCAGTAAAACGATGGGTAGTGGTCTCTTAATTCATAAGTAGCACGAGAGAGTCTTTTGTTTATTAAAGCCTGTAGGTTGATTATTGAGGATCAGTGTATTATTCACCTGATGTTAATTATACTACTAAAAATTATGACAAAAATTACCTTAGTTAATACATGTTACTGTCGATACTGTGAATGATCCTTTCCTGCTCAGGAAGAAATTCCCCTCATGTCTAAACTCAGAATCCTCTTTTAAACTCAGGCGGAACCCCGTCTAGTATATTGGACTACATCTCCCATCGTACAACGGGAAACGTTCAGAACGCCGCCGTGATTCGACGGGACCTTTAACCAATCTGATGCCAGGCTCTCATTCAGCGACCTATTGACTCCAGGTAGAGGCGGTACCCTCAGTTGCTAGGCTGGTACCCTTTCCGGAAGTGGTTGTTGGCCGCTGCAGGGCAACACCCCGGCGTCCCTGGAAGCGGGAGCCGGGGTGGTGCTGGGGAAGCCGCGTAGAGCCGGGAGCTAGCGCCCTGGGCCTCCCGGGGTGGGGGACAGGTGAGGATGCCCTCGAGGGACAGGTTGGGTGGCGGGGAACGGAGGGAAGCGGGAGAATCGAGGCACATTCATGTGCCACCCAGCGGGATGTGCACGAGTGTGGGCGGGAACTGAAGGAAAAGTGAGGATGGAGCGGGCCTGATCAGTGCGGCTGTATCCAAAATCTGAGTGGCGGAAGGGCCTGGGCTGGAGTCCTGGCGGGGCAGTGAAAGCGGGCCCTGGGCCACGAGTGTCAGCTGGCGGGGGCTCTAGCTTGTTTGTCCTGGTCACAGTTAAGTGTGTAAGGCCGGCCTTCTAAACCCTGCTTGAATACTTCTCTCTTGGGGAAGCTTCCCCCATGTCCGAATCCGGGCAGGCCCAACCTTCTGCAGTCTTTTGGTCAGCTGGGGAAGATAGTAAGTTTTTTGCTTTTTTCTTCCCTTGCATTAATTTAAAAATCCACCTTCTCCCTCTGGAACTGCCCTCCTCACTTGCCTTCTACGACTCCTTTCTCTCTGGTTTCGAAGCCCCAGCCCTCCCCCGCCCCCATCAGCTTTCGCGAGCCCCTCCTTTCTACCCACTACACTCCGTCTTAGGGCTATTTCACCCAGAGTTTCAGTTACCGTCTATTTAACGGTTACTCCCCAATTGGCTCCCATCAGACCTCTTTTCTTGAGGTCCACTTGCTTACTGATCATCCCTAGCTGAATGCTGACCCAGCCTTCCTGGTCCCTCAGATCTGTTCCTCCTTTGTAGCTCCTGTCACAGTGAAGGACTTCACCCCTTCACTTACTCAGCCACATCTGCACTTGTAATTCATTCATCTAGAATATGCTGCAAACATTTGTTGGACATTTCCTATATCTAGGCAGTATGCTAGGTGGGGCTATTGGGCAAGGCATAGCAGTGAACAGATGATCACAATGTACTGGCCTAAGTGCTGATTGTCCTCTTGTTTCTCCCTCACTTACTGCAGACATCAGATACTATTATTCTGCCTCCAACACCTAGAATCTGGCCCTTTTCATTCTCACAGCTACTGACTTCGTTTATCATTTCTTGCCTGTGTTTTCAGGATAACTTTCTAAGTGTTCTCTCTGCTTCTGTTCTTGCCCTTCTCCAGTTAGTTTTACACAGCTGTCAGAATCATCTCTCTAAACTACAGATCTGATCAGGCCTGTTTCCTTTGTGAAATCCTGTGATGGCTCCTTGTTATGTCAAGATGCAGCCACAATCCTCCCAAGCCATTTATCTTGTGTTCCTTGCCTTCCATTGTACGTCTTTCTCCTGCCATTGTCCCTTGTGCGCTGGTCACCCTGCTTGAACTATTATAAAGAAAGTTCACCACCGGAAAAGAAAACATTTCCTGGAGAAGGCCCTGAGGAAAGCCTGGAAGACAGTAGAGTTGATTATGCAGTGATGATAAGCACAGAGGCTTCCCTAGTGCCTCAGTGGTAAAGAATCTGTCTGCTGATGTAGGAGACGTGGGTTTGATCCCTGGGTCTGGAAGATTCCCTGGACAAGGAAATGGCAACCCACTCCAGTTTTCTTGCCTGGGAAATACCATGGAGAGGGGAACCCGACGGGCTACAGTCTATGCGGTCACAAAACAGTCCGACACGACTTAGTGACTAAACAAAAACAACAAAAGAGCACAGATTGGGGAACATCTTTGGCTTTGAATCCCAGCCCTGCCACTTACCAACTGGGCAAGTTGCCTCAGTTCCTTCATCTGTAAAATGGGGGTAATAACTATGTCTAAAAGGGTGTTTTTTAAGAGCTCAAGGCTTTGGAGTCAGATAGACATGGATGCATGCATGTTCTGCTGTGCCACTTACTAGGTGTGAAACCTTGAGCAGGTTAGAGTTTTTTTAAATTTGCTTATCCTCAGATTACTTTTTTGTAAAATAAAAGATTATAAAAATCTCTATTTAGCAGAGAGGATGTGGTGAGATGATGTATATACAGCACTAGTACAGTTCTTGGAACATAGAAAGTATTCAGTGAATATAAGCTTTTGTTGTCTTACTGCCATATACTCTCTCCTGCCATATACTCTCTCCTGCCTCTTTGCCTTTGTACAAGCTGTGTCTTTTGTCTCCAGATAACCTTACTCCCTCATCCTGATGAGCTCCTGCTTAACTTTCAAAAGCCGTCTCCATGGTCCTCTGCAGTGTTTTTCCTGATCTCCCAAAGTAGGATAGGTTGCCCTTGCCTTTGTGTCCTGTTGCCTTTTCTGTTACTTCCCTTAATGCACTTAACACACTGCATAATCGTGTGTTTACATATTTGGCTTCGCAGCTAGCTTGAGCTGAAGTGTTACCAGCTTTGTAGCCCTGACAGCACAGTGCCTGACCAATCAATCGATAAGTGGTTATTGGATGTCTGAATGGCCTTAATTTATATTCCCCAGTGCTAGATCTATCCTCTGGAGCAATGTAGACTATGCCCTTTAAATAAGTGAATGGTGAGATGGTTGGATGGCATCACCGACTCAATGGACGTAAGTTTGAGGAAACTCCAGGAGGTGGGGAAGGACAGGGCAGCCTGGCGTGCTGCAGTTCATAGGGTTGCAAAGAGTCGGACACGACTTACTGAACAACAATAATAACTAACGTTTATTGAGATTTTACTATGTTTTGAGTATTTTACATTAATCCTCATAACCCTTCTGGATAGGCATTATTATTATCCCTGTTTTACAGGTGAGGAAACTGAGGCAACTTGCCCAGGTGGTAAGTGATAGAGCTGGGATTCAAAGCCAAGAATATTCCCAAGCCTGTGCTCATACCACTGCCTAATCAACTCTAATGGCTTCAGCGTTCTCCCCAATGCCTTCTCCAATAACTCTTCTCTTTTCTGATAGTGAACTTTCCTTATAATTGTTCAAGCAGAGTGGAAGAAATGATACTCAGGGAACCTGAAGTATGCATATGTGTTTGTATGCTTGGTGAGTATGCAGGTATGCAGAACTTTTTGGCTTTGCCTGTTAAATTAGACCACATGCATGGGAAGGTAACCATGATGTGGGGAGACTGGGAACCAATGGCATGTGCTGAAGGGAAGGGAGCTGGGAAAACTTGACTTGGAGTAGAGACGCCTTGGGTTCTCTCTGTGGGTCCAGAGGGTGGAACAGGACAAATCGGAGGAAGTTTCTTAGAAACAGATTTTGGCTTAACGTGAGAAAGACCGTTTACTAGTTAAGAATGATCCAACTGTGGAATTGGCAGTAATATCAGTAATATTGCTAAATTTATTTAACATATTTTGTGTATCAGGGACTGTGCTTGGTACAAGTATTGTTTCATCTTCAGCCTTTTGAAGTAGATTATCATGGCTGTTTGAGTTACACACATGAGGTTGTTGAGGCTTAGAGAAGGGGAAGTACCTGGCCTAAGGTCAAACAGCTGGTAAGCAAGGGAGATGGGATTTAATTTGCCTATTTCTGGCCCCCAAACTGGTGCTTCGACCATTAATGCTGGCTGACGCAAAGCACAGAGGAAAAATTTGGCATGGGAAGGGCAGTTGGACCAAAGCTTGTGTGGTTTTCTTCTGGCTTTTGAGCTTCCTCCATTGTCTGTCAGTGGTTTAGAGCAGTGATCGGGCTTCTACCTTTACATAGCTTATTTTAGGCTTGGTTGCAAAATGCAGAAGGAGGCAGAGGCATGGCCTCAGAAGTCTTTGGTTTAACAGGAGAGGTAGAACTCATTCCCATGAAAAAGGTCATGTGGAAAATAATATGCCTGTGAACACAAGAAAACCTGTGTGCTCTGTGCTGAAGTGGTTGTAAGTTGACGGGAGAGGCTGAGGTTAGTCAGGGAGGGCTTCCTGGAGGAGGTATATGAGCCATTCCTTTTTTTTTTTTTGCTAGATTCTGGGATTGGCAGGAGATGGATGAGGACAGTTGGGTGAGCCTCCCCCAAAGCTCTGTGGCTCACGGTGAGTGCCAGGCTTGGTGGCACGCCCTTGTCATCAGGTTTCATCTGCTCTGTTGTTAAGTGCTGCATGGAGCGCGGTGTTGATGGTCCTGAAGCCTCGTCGAGGGCGCCAAGGTTGACAGCACTGTCCCTCAGGGTCTCGGGCCTGGTGGGAAATGTTAGGACACGTGTCGTGTGTTTGCCGAAGCTGACCTCAGGGGCTGCTTTCTTAGACCTCTCATCTTACCCCCTCTCGCCCAGGTTACGATCAGCTCTCATCTAGATTGGCTCATGGTTTCCTCCCTAATCTCTCTACAGCTACTCTGATTTTCTTCTTTCCAACCTGGCCTCCGTTCCTGTCTGTTTCCATTGGCTCCTGGAGTAACCTCTTTCAAAATGTGTATCTGGAAAAACCTTTCCTCACTTCCAGCTCTCTGGACCTTCCAGGCCAAGTTCCTGGGGTGGTCTGGCTGCCACCCACCTGCCCAGCATCGTCTCCAACCACCCTTCTCCTCGCTTAGTGTTCTTTCCTGTGGGAGGGCCTTTGCACCTGCTGCTGCTTTTGTTAGAACACCTTTTCCTCCTCTCTCTGTCTGGTGACTACCTATTCATTCTTCACTTCTCAGCAGGGGCTTCATCTAAATCAGGCACATTTCCTTCAGAGCTCTTCCCCAGTTAAAATTACACACTTTCCTATGACTGGTTTGTCTCCTTGTCTCACTAGACCAGTTCCAGGGGAGTAGCAGCTGAATCTGTTTTTAATTGCCTCTCCAGTGCCCAGCAATAAGTAAATATTGGATTGGCCAAAAAGTTCATTTGGGTTTTTCTGTAGGATATTAAGGGAAAATCCAAACACACATTTTGGGCCAACCCAGTATTTCTTGAATGAATAAATGATCTCCAGCTGCTGTTGAATGAATATGGTTTCTCTTCCACTACCTTCCTCAATCCCGCAATTCCTGTTCTTTTTGCCCTGTCCTTGCCTACCTCTTTCCTGAAGCCAGGAAATAGAACACCCACATTTTAATTTTTTTTTCCGGCAGAAGATTTGTTTGACATTTGAGTGATTCAGGAATGTAGATTTTCCACATTCTTCCCGAACTTTATAAATAGTTAAACACAGACAGTTTTGTAAGTAGCTAATGAGGCATTTTGCCAGGAAGACGAGAGATTTTACCTGCCCCCTCTTTCTGGAGATGGCACGTGTCTAGGGATAGGGAAGTCTGTTAAAGGCAGAACTTCTCAGATTCCCTGAGTTAGTTGGTGCAGCGCCTTGTATAGATCACTGCCTGTTGAATTGAATAAGGCACGGCCTGACGTTCAGGCCATTGTGATCCTCCACCCCCAGAGATCCTTTCCCCTTTTCTTTCCCTCTCCTCCCTGACTCAGAGGATTAGAGATTCTGAGATCTCTTTAAGCCCCCCAGCCTGTGGACCACGTTCTACTGCCCTGGTTCTTGGTACTTTCCTGCTTTGCTTTTTCCACGTCGGGGCCCTACTTATGGCAGACTGTGCATGTGGGGGCATTACAAGCATTACATACACAGGTGTTACGTGTTCTTAGGGGAGAGAGAGAGCGTCTCACTTGGGCTTAAGTACTGCGGGGAAGAATGCTGCTTTCTTTAGCCTTTCTTCCTGAGGCACTAAGTTACTGCTTGGAGGTGTCGTGGTGGGAATGAGGCATGGCAGAAGGCTGGCTCCGTTGGGTCCAGCGATGGACAAAGGGAAATATCTTTTTTAAAAGGCATTTTTATTTATTTTTGGCTGTGCTGAGTCTTCGTTGCTGCACCTGGGCTTTCTCTAGTTGTGATGAACAGGGGCTACTCTGCAGTTACAGTGCATGGGGCTTGTCTTTGCGGTGGCTTCTGTTGCGGGGCATGGGCTCTAGGGCACGTGGTCTTCAGTGGTTGTGGCACTTGGGCTTAGCTGCCCCGCGGCATGTGGGATCTTGCCAGACCAGGGGGTCGAACCTGTGTCCCCGGCATTGGCAGGTGGATTCTTCTCCACTGTACCACCAGGGAAGTCTGGGAACCATCTTTTGTGAGTCCTAAGGCAAGACACCTTCCTTGTCCATCTCTCACCTGCCAGGGTGCAGCGAGGGCCATGGAATGGTCCTTCAGAGATCCTTTGCGTTTATCAGGGGCCCCCCTCCAGGGATCTTGGAGCAGATTCAGAGTCACCAACCTGGCTGTTTCCTGAGCATTCTTTACGAGCTGTATCCCAGCCTCCTTTCTGTTGACCAGGTCTTTCTGCTCACTCCCCTGCTGTGAGGGCCGTGTCATGCTCTGCCCCAGGTGAACAGTGCCCGTTTCTGAAGAGGCGGCTGCAGGAGACGTCAGAAAGTTCCTTCAGGCTTCTCCCTTTGGTCACAGCGGAGCAGCTGATGCTGCCTCAGTGGGGGAGGCCCTCTGAAGGGCTGTCTGCACGCGCTACAGGCTGACTTGTCCACGCGTCATCAGGCTTCAGTGTGTGAGCTCTCACAGGGGACTGATGCTGTGACCTGGGGTCCTGAGGTGGATGAAGGAGCAGGGATGCGAAGGGAGGAACAGGTGTGGAACCGCACCAGCCTGTCAGTTGAAGAATGTGATCACCGTCCCTGA
>NW_011495071.1:6771716-6787732 GCF_000754665.1 Bison bison bison
AAAAGAGATAGCGAAAGCTTCTGACATAGACATCAGTAGGGGGATGGAGAATGCCCCCACCTTGCTAGTCTATGCAAGGGGGTTATATACTTTTTTAAATTAGTTAACTACAATAAATCAAAAGAATGTCTCAAGATTGTAAAGATCTTACTAGACCCACTCCCATAATTTACATTTTAAAATAACAGGATGAGCCAGAAGGTTTTCAGGAAGGAGAAACTGTCCTCAAGCAGGATACATGGATATATAATTCTTAGTTACAGAGTTTAAACTGAGTTGTTTGTTGTGTAATCATCAGTTCCAGGCTTAAAGAAAAAAAAGTGTTTCAGGTGCCTAAGACTAAGGAATATAGAGAAAAAAAGGTGTTTGTCCTTTCTTCCTCCTTGAGAATTCCAGACCCCTATCTCCTCCTCAGGAACCCCGGGCTTCTATCAACCTGCCTAGGAGTTGACTCTCTTACGTTAAACCTAACATCACATCGTCCCTTGTGTCCGTCCCTTTTTCTCCACTCCCACTGCTTCTGTCCCAGTTAAGCCCTCATCATCTTTCCCACGGACTGTAGCCTCTTTAGTGATTTTCCTGACACTAGTCTCTCATCCGGAGAAGGCAATGGCACCCCACTCCAGTACTCTTGCCTGGAGAATCCCATGGACCGAGGAGCCTGGTAGGCTGCAGTCCATGGGGTCGTGAAGAGTCGGACACGGCTGAGCAACTTCACTTTCACTTTTCACTTTCATGCATTGGAGAAGGAAATGGCAACCCACTCCAGTGTTCTTGCCTGGAGAATCCCAGGGATGGGGGAGCCTGGTGGGCTGCCGTCTATGGGGTCGCACAGAGTCGGACATGACTGAGCAATTTAGCAGCAGCAGCAGCAGTCTCTCATCTCTCCAATCCGGCCAGGGCACTCCTGCCAAAGTTCTCATCTTGAAAAAAAAAACCACTCTGTGTCACTTTCTCCCACCAGAGCCCTCAGTGACTCCCCTGTGCTACAGGGCAGAGTCGAGGCCCTTCAGCATCATCCACCAAGCTCTCCACGACCATGACCAGGCCTGGCTTCCCCTCCGTACCTGCCATGCACGCTGGCATTGGCGCTGCATAATGCCTTGCCTCAAAGGCTGTTCCCTCTGCCTGGGTTCTTCTCTCTGCCCTCAGAACTCTTGTCAGCCTTCTGTACCCAGTTCCTTAACAAAGTCTTCCTTCATCCCTGCACTGGGAGTGTGTGACTTCTTTCTTAATACTCCCCAGAGCAGGATTTTTTTTTCCTCTTCTGCCTGCTACTTCTGGTGAAGCTGTGTGCCTGCCTCCACTAGACTGTAAGCCCCCTGACGGCTTCGCTGAGTGTCAGTAGGAATGTGCAAACAGGGCCATGTGTTGAGACAGCCTGAGCGCACTGGGGGACACTGGTGTATGGAGGTGTGTGTGCTGCTAGCTATTTTGGTGTTTAGGGTTTTCTAGCAGGGGTCATAGACTGTTAGTTGTTACTCGTCTTTGTGGGCAAATGTATGAAGTCAAACCCTTGAGAGAGTTGGATTTCCAGATCTTTTGTGGTCCATGGAGTCTTCAGCAAGGCTTTTGGGGAGGTGTGTCTCCAGGAACTTTCCCGGGTACAGAGCCTATAAGGCTTTTAAGTTCTGAGCTGTTGGTTCCCCGCTCCACTCTCCCCAGTCTCTGGAAAAAACCTCCTATCTGGCCCAGCTGGCCTGCAGGGGCTGGGCTACCCAGGTGCCCCAAGACCAGCTTCAACTTCTCCCCGTCTAAGCTGGGACACTGATTTTTCTCTTTGGGTTGGGGGATCTAGGCGTTGGAGCCCAGACTGATCATGGCCGGCCGACCCATCCGCATAGGAGACCAGCTGGTTCTGGAGGAAGACTATGATGAGAACTACATCCCCAGTGAGCATGGTAAGAGGCCCCGGAGGTGTTGTGATAGTTCTGTGAGGGCAGTTGCTTCTGATTTAATTTTCGTCCTTCTAGTGCAGAGGAGGGAATGTGCACAGGGCTGCTCAGTATATTTGAGTTAGATCCAGGGTTGGCAAACTATAGCCCATGGGCCTCACCTGGCCTGTAGCTCGCTTTTGTAAATAAAGTTTTATTAGAAAACGGCCACACTTACTTGTTTATGTGTTGTATATGGCTGCTTTCACACTGTAGGGGCAGTATTGAGTTGTTGTGACAAGAGACTGTACAGCCCACAGAGCCTAAAATATTTACTGTTTGGTCTTTTATGGAAAAAATTTGGTGACCTCGGGTCAGATCAGTGATTAATTTTAAATGAAAATATGGTTAAGAAGATACCATATAATACAGTATGTCCCGAGGCTAGGGGCAACTCAGTGTCTTAAAGTGTGTTAGTTGCTCAGTCTGTCTAACTCTTTGCAACCCATGGACTGTAGCCCTCCGGGCTCCTCTGTCCTGAAATTTTCCAGGCAAGAATATTGGAGTGGGTTGCCATGCCCTCCTCCAGGAGATCTTCCCAACCCAGGGATTGAACCCGGATCTCCTGCACTACAGGCGGACTCTTTACAGTCTGAGCCATCAGGAAGTGGTTGTGTTTTTTAAAACAACAATAGCATTATTAATAACAATAACAACAAAATTTATTGAGTGCTACCATGTGCCAGTCTCTCTACAAAAGAACTTTACGTGTTATTTCCTTTTCAACCCTCCTAGCAACTCCATGATTGAGGCACTATTATTATCCCATTTTACAGATGAGGAAACCAAGGCACCAAAAGGTTAAGTTACTTCCCAGTAGTCACACAGTACTATAGGGCAGTGAGGTTCCATACCCAGGTCTTCTAGTTCCAGGGCCCTCACTGTGAAACACTAGACTATTTTGATGGGTGAAGATTTCTTTGCGTTTCTCCTGAGTTGCAGACCTGGACACACAGATTTTGCTTATAGTGCAGATGGTTTGTGAGCCAGTTTGGGGGAAGAACTGTTGGATCTGTGGATCCCACATTAGGATAGCATAGGATTTGTTATAGCATAGGATTATTGTTTGCTTGCCACGTAGAAATTTAAATTAAAAAAAAGATTTTTTTTTGGCCACTCTGTGTGGCACATGGGATCTTAGTTCCCAACCAAGGACTGAACCTGCACCCCCTGCAATGGAAGCATGAGGTCTTAACCACAGGGTCGCCAGGGGAGTCCCGCCATGTAGAGATTTTTAATCTTTGTGTTACATTTATAAGTCAGTTCTCATATGGCCCCTGAATTTTGATCATAGTTAGAAAAGCTCCCCTGCTCTCAGGTTTTCCTTGGGTTCGTCTCCACACTGTTCACTGAATAGCTCATCCTTTGCCCGCTGGTTGAGTGCCGCGTGTGTGTATGAGGGTCTACTTTCTCTCCTGTTCTTTGAGGCTGTCTGTTCATACAGAGCTGTGCTCTGAATTACTGAGGCTCGGTTATAAGCCTTCCAGTGTCTAGTAAGGCTGAAGTGCCCTTCTTCTTTTTTTTTTAAAGTTTTTTTGGTTATCTTGTCTGCTTTATCTCCCCATGGACTTTATAATCACCCTGTCTTTCTGGGGAGGGCTGTGTATTGGGGAACTGTTAGTAGAAAAAAATTAGAGAAAATTGTGTTAAATTTATTAATGAGACTGCAGAGGATTGCCATCTCTGTGCAGTTAAGTTATGCATCCAGGTCAACCTGGCGGTTCCTATCAAAGAACATCTATTCCTTTCCGTTTGCATCTTTTTTTGTTTTCTTCACGGGTAACTGGAAGTTTTCTTCATTTTGATTTTGCACACTTCTTGCTCAGTTTGTTTGTTTGTTTGTTTGTTTGTTTTGGCTGTGCTATGTGGCATGTGGGATCTTAGTTCCTCAACCAGGGATTGAACCCACATCTCCTGCTTTGAAAGTATGGAGTCTTAACCACTGATCATCAGGGAAGTCCCCTCAGTTCATTTCTTAAATATTTTATTCTTTTTGGTTTGCTATTGTGAAAGGGGTCTAACTTTTTTTCAGGATTTTTCTTAAAAAACCTCTCTTCTGCTCAGTCACGTGCAGACATCCTGAGTTGGAGCCCCCGTTTTCTGTTCCTGGGCTTGCAGCCGCTTCCTAGTCTGCCTCCCTGCTTCTCCTCCTCCGCCTCCAGTCTGTGCTCCACTTAGCGCCAAAGTGAACTCGTAGTGTGAAGCTCTGCTTTTCATAATCTTCCTCATAATCTTGCATTGTACTCAGTGCCCTTAGTGGGATGTGCAGGACTCTGTATGACCCGGCCCTGCCTCCTGGCCAGGCTGACTCAGTGCCTGTCTTTCCCTCTGTTTACTGGTCACATGGCCTTTCTGACCATCCCCAGACAGGTCAGGCTGCTACGTGTTGCAGGCCCTTTGCATCTGCTCTTCTGCCCAAGAGCTCTTTTCTCGGTGTTTTGCACGCCTGGCTTCTTTGTTTCCCACAGAATTGGTTAAGCGTCACCATTCTGAGAGATTTTTGGACCACTCATTCTAAAGGAGTGCCCCTCTACCTCGACACTCTGTCTCATACCTCACTCACTGCCTTCATTATGTTTATCAGAAGCTTTAATTCCTTGTCTATTTTTCTGTTTATGTCATTACTGGCTGTTTCTTCTACCAGCATGTCAGCTCCATTTCTCTTGTAGTCTTGGCACATGGTGACTGGCACATAGAAGGCACTCAGAAGATATTTGTGAAATTAACGAACACACAGTCCTTGGCTAGCTACATTTCAGCTGGTCCTTTTTGCCTTTCCTAGTCCCTGGGTATGTCAGCGTCCAAAATCCTCCACTGAAATGACCCACAAAGTGAAAGTCATTCAGCTGTGTCTGACTTTTTGCAACCCCATGGACTACAGAGTCCATGGAATTCTCCAAGCCAGAATACTGGAGTGGATAGCCTTTCCCTTCTCCGGGGAATCTTCCCAAACCAGGGATTGAACCCAGGTCTCCTGCATTGCAGGCGGATTCTTTACCATTTGAGCCACAAGGGAAGCCCAGGAATACTGGAGTGGGTAGCCTATCCCTTCTCCAGTGGATCTTCCTGACCCAGGAATCAAACGGGTCTCCTGCATTGCAGGCGGATTCTTTACCAGCTGAGCTACCAGGGAAGCCCAAAAAGGACAGGATAAAGGGTAGAGGTGAACAGCCAGATGAAGAGGTACATAGGGCAAGACCTGAGAGGGTTCCAATTACTGGAGCTCCTGTCCTGGTGGAGCTGGGATGTGACACTCTACTGGCACGTGGAAGTGTTGGGAGCTCTCTGAACCCAAGTTTAGGGATTTTTATGGAGGCTTCATCATGTAGGTATGATCGCCTACTAACTCATTTTATAGCCCCTCCCTAGAGAATGGAGGCAATGAGACTGAAAGTTCCAAGCTTCTAATCATGACTGGTCTTCCTGGTGACCAGGTTGCACCCAGGAGCCCACCCAGAGTTGCCTCATTGGGACGGAAGACCCTCCCATCGCTCAGGAAATTGCACAAGATGTAGGAGCTCAGAGTCAGGAACTGGGGCCAGAGACCAATATATCTCTCTCATTATCTCCCAAGACTGATTGTGATTTTTCCTTCTTTGTACCCACCCCCTCCTATCCCACCTCTCTTACCTTGACACCTCCCTGCCCCTCCTTGCAGAAATTCTTGAATTTGCCAGAGAGATTGGCATTGATCCGATAAAGGAACCACAGCTGATGTGGCTGGCGCGGGAGGGCATTGTGGCCCCACTGCCTGTGGAGTGGAAACCATGGTGAGTTCAGCATGGGTGTGGCCCTCTGGCTTGACCTGTGTGGCAGAGGGAGGAGATCAGCTTTAACTGGCTACCTTTTTTTTTTTTAATGTTCATTTTTATTCATTTATTTGGCTGTATCAGGTCTTAGTTGTGAGTCTTTAATCTTAGTTGTGGCATGTGGGATCCGGTTCCTTGACCAGGGATTGAACCTGGGCTCCTCGCATTGGGAGCATGGAGTCTTAGCCACTGGACTACCAGGGAAATCCTTTGGCCACCTTTTGAAGCCTGTCCTGCATAGAATTGGAAACAGCAGTGGGCCATCCCTCTGCTGGGCTGCCTGATGCTTTGGGCTGGAGCCCAGATCACCTTTCTTTTTTTCCCCAAAGAATGTTCAAACTACTGCACAATTACACTCATTTCATATGCTAGCAAAGTAATGCTCAAAATTCTCCAAGCTAGGCTTCAGCAGTACATGAACCAAGAACTTCCACATGTTCAAACTGGATTTAGAAAAGGCAGAGGAACCAGAGATCAAATTGCCAACATCTGTTGGATCATAGAAAAGGTAAGGGAATTCAGAAAAAAAAACTGCTTCCTTGACTACACTAAAACCTTTGACTGTGTGGATCACAAAAAACTGTGGAAAATTCTTAGAGATGGGAATACCAGACCGCCTCACCTGCCTCCTGAGAAACCTGTGTGCAGTTCAAGAAGCAACAATTAGAACTGGACATGGGACTATGGACTGGTCCCAAATTGGAAAAGGAGTGCGTCAAGGCTGTATATTGTCACCCTGCTTGTTCAACTTCCATGCAGAGTACATCATGCGAAACGCCGGGCTGGATGAAGCACAAGCTGTAATCAAGGTTGCCAGGAGAAATATCAATAACCTCAGATATGCAGATGACACCACTCTTATGGCAGAAAGCAAAGAGGAACTAAAGAGCCTCTTGATGAAAGTGAAAGAGGAGAGTGAAAAAGCTGGTTTGAAATTCAGCATTCAAAAAAAGAAGATCATGGCATCCAGTCCCATCAGTTCAGTCCAGTCGCTCAGTCGTGTCCGACTCTTTGCGACCCCATGGACTGCAGCACGCCAGTCCTCCCTGCGCATCACCAACTCCCAGCGCTTACTCAAATTCATGTCCATTGCGTTGGTAATGCCATCCAACCATCTCATCCTCTGTCGACCCCTTCTCCTCCCGCCTTCAATCTTTCCCAGCATCAGGGTCTTTTCCAATGAGTCACTTCTTCGCATCAGCTGACCAAAGTATTGGAGCTTCAGCGTCAGTCCTTCCAGTGAATATTCAGGACTGATTTCCTTTAGGATTGACTGGTTTGATCTCCTTGCAGTCCAAGGGACTCTCAGCACCACAGTTCAGGAGCATGAATTCTTCGACACTCAGCTTTCTTTATAGTCCAATTCTCACATCCATACATGACCACTGGAAAAACCATAGCTTTGACTAGATGGACTTCTGTTGGCAGTGTAATGTCTCTGCTTTTTAATATGCTGTGTAGGTTGGTCATAGCTTTTCTTCCAAGGAGCAAGCGTCTTTTAATTTCATGGCTGCAATCACCATCTGCAGTGATTTTGGAGCCCCAGAAAACAGTCTCTCACAGTTTCCATTGTTTCCCCATCTATTTCTCATGAAGTGATGGGACTGGATGCCATGATCTTAGTTTTCTGAATGTTGAGTTTTAAGCCAACTTTTTCACTCTCCTCTTTCTCTCTCATCAAGAGGCTCTTTAGTTCTTCGCTTTCTGCCATAAGTGTGATGTCATCTGCATATCTGAGGTTATTGATATTTCTCCCAGCAATCTTGATTCCAGCTTGTGCTTCATCCAGCTTGGCATTTCAAATGATGTACTCTGCATACAAGTTAAATAAGCAGGGTGACAATATACAGCCTTGACGTACTCCTTTCCCAATTTGGAACCAGTCTGTTGTTCCATGTACAATTCTAACTGTTGCTTTTTGACCTGCATACAGATTTCTCAAGAGGCAGGTCAGGTGGTCTGGCATTCCCATCTCTTTAAGAATTTTCCACAGTTTATTGTGATCCACACAGTCAAAGGCTTTGGCATGGTCAATAAAGCAAAAGTAGATTTTTTTTGGAACTCACTCATTTTTTCGATGATCCAGCAGATGTCGGTCCCATCATTTCATGGTAAATAGATGAGGAAACAATGGGAACAGTGAGAGACTTTATTTTCTTGGGTTCCAAAATCACTGCAGATGGTGACTGCAGCCATGAAATTAAAAGATGCTTGCTCCTTGGAAGAAAAGCTATGCCAAATCTCAACAGTGTGTTAAAAAGAAGAGACATTACTTTGCTGACAAAGGTCTGTATAGTCAAAGCTATGGTTTTTCCAGTAGTCATGTACAGATGTGACAGTTGGACCATAAAGAAGGCTGAGCACTGAAGAATTGATGCTTTCGAACTGTGACATTGGAGAAGAACTGTGATGTTGGAGAGTCCTGTGGACTGCAAGGAGATCAAACCAGTCAATCCTAAAGGAAATCAACCCTGAATATTCACTGGAAGGACTGATGCTGAAGCTCCTGTACTCTGGCCACCTGATGTGAGGAACTGACTCATTAGAAAAGACCCTGATGCTGGGAAAGATTGAAGGCAGGAGGAGAAGGGGCAATATGGCTGGATGGCTGGATGGCATCACCGACTCAATGGACATGAGTTTCAGCAAACTCCGAGAGATGGTGGACAGGGAAGCCTGGTGTGCTGCAGTCCATGGAGTTGCAGAGTTGGACACGACCGAGCGACTGAACAACAGCAGCCAGGTTACCTTTCTGGTCCCGGAGGGTCTCAGCACAGACTTCCAGGGTCCCAGGATCTCAGCTGCTGCCCTGCATCAAGCTTTCGAGCGCCATCATCTGTTTCAGCACACGGAGGAGGTGTCACTGTTATTCTTTGCTGACTGAGATGGAGAGTGACGATACTGGGACCTCGTCAGCGTGTCCAGAGTGGATGCTGGCGTTGGAGAGGTTTGCGTGCGGTGACACAGACTGGCAGCGGTTTCTGTCTCCCTGGACTGCCCAGCCCTGAACTTGTGTGACCTGTTCATGAGCGGGTCCATGTTTGCAGTTTCAGTTTGAGCTCTGAATTGTGAGGAACAGGCATTCACTTAGGTCATCTCGGGTGAACAGAGGTTGACGGTGAGGATCAGACTGGCTGAGGTGGCGCAGCCGCTGCCATCCACCTCTGTCTCCCCCCCGCCTCCCCACCAAACCAGGATTTTCACTCTTGGAGACCCAGCTCTGTCTTCCTCGTGTACACAGAGCTCTCTCCATGCTGCCTCCCTACAGTAAGTCACCTGAGTTTTGTACCAAAGAGTGGGATTTCCTTTGTCCCACACTAGCCCTCAGATGTCCCGGAGGGGTGGTGTCTTCTGCTGGGATTGTGCAGTCGTGTGTACAGGGTGTGATGATTCTCTTCTTTCCTGAACCACTGAATGCATTGGCTATGTTTCAAAATGACTGCAATTGTAGCCTCACTCATTGCCGCTTCAGAGGCCTAATCCTTCCAGCTTCTTGCGTGGCAGGTTCCCTGTTCTCTGGACCTTTTTAGCTGCTTTTCCTTGGACCTCCTCCAGTTCATGACATCTTTCTTGTAGGAAAGCCGTCAGCGCTGTGCATGGTATTCCAGGCGCTGGGGCTTCATGGTTGTGTTTGTAGGGTAGTGGTTTCTGTTGGTCTCCAGTATCCATCGTGTTAGCCACATTTGCCTCATCATTAATCTCTTTATTCTTTTTCTTTCTTTTTTTTTTTTAATGTATTTATTTGGCTGTGCTGGGTCTTAGTTGTGGCACGTAGAATCTTTAGTCTTCGTTGGGGCACGTGGGATCTTTCTTGCTACATGCGAGCTCTTAGCTGTGGCATGTGGGGTCTAGTTCCCTGACCAGGAATTGAACCCAGGCCCCCTGCACTGGGAGCATGGAGTCTTAGCCAGTGGACCACCAGGGAAGTCCCAGATCTGAAATATTCTCACCACAAAAGAAAAATGGTGACTATGGAGGTAGTAGAGGTGTTAACTAACCCTGCTGTGGTGGTCATTTCATAGTAAAGAAGTTTATCAAATCATCATGCTGTATACTGAAAAAATTATCTCATTTCTATAAACTTATTTCTACTTCCTACTTAAAAAAAAAAAGAAACTTATGTATATGTGTCTGCTTTTACCCTTACACTCCCCAATCCTATGAGTAATTGCTGTCACTTGGGGAGTTCCTTCCGGGTCTGGATTCTCTGTTGTTTTCCATTGGTCTCTTTGTCTACCTTTACACAGATACCATGCTGTCTGGGTTACTGTAGCTTTATTATACATCTTAATGTCATTTAGCAGAGAAAGCAATGGCACCCCACTCCAGTACTCTTGCCTGGAGAATCCCATGAACAGAGGAGCCTGGTAGGCTGCAGTCCATGGGGTCGCTAGGAGTCGGACACAACTGAATGACTTCACTTTCACTTTTCACTTTCATGCATTGGAGAAGGAAATGGCAACCCGCTCCAGTGTTCTTGCCTGGAGAATCCCAGGGACGGGGGAGCCTGGTGGGCTGCCGTCTATGGGGTCGCACAGAGTCGGACACGACTGAAGCGACTTAGCAGCAGCAGCAGCAATGTCATTTAGAGTAAATTCTGCAACTTTGTTCTCCATTTTCAAAGTTGTATTCTAGGTCCCTTGCATTTCTGTATGAATTTTAGAATCAGCTTGTCAATTTCTATAAAAAATCCTGTTTAGGGTTTTGACTGAAATTGCACTGAGTCTATAAATCAGTTTGAGAGGACTGACATCTTAAACAATATTGAGTTTTCCAACCCATGAACACAGTCTGTTTCCATTTATTTAGGCTTTCTTTAATATTGCTAAGAAATCTTTTCTAGTTTCTAGTTTATACATCTTGCCCATATTTTGTCAGATTTATCTCCTTTTTTGATGCTTCTGTAAATGGTATCTTGTATTTATTTTTGTTACCGAAGTATAGTTGATTTATGATGTATTAATTCTGTACAGCAAAGTGATTCAGTTATAAATATACATCCATTCTTTTTAATATTCTTTTCCATTATGTTTATAAATGTTATCTTTTAAAATGTCAATTTCCAAGTGTTGGTTGCATTCATATAAAATAGAATTGATTTTTGTATACTGATCTTCTAGCCTGCAACCTTGCTAAACTTATGTTAGTTCTAGTAGCTTTTTTTGTAGATTCTATAGAATTTTCTACATAGATAGTATGTCTTCTGGGAAGACGTTTTTTCATGTTCTTTTCTAACCTGGATATCTTATATTTCTATTTCTTGCCTTATTACACTGCCTGGAACCTTTAATACAGTTGAATAGAAATGGTGACGATGAACATTTTAGGCTTATTTCTGATCTTAAGGGGAAGAATTTCCCATAAGTCTTTCACCACTGAGTGTGATGTTAGCCAGTGTTAACTGTAGGGTTTTCTAAATGTCCTGTGTCAGGATAAGAAGTTCCCTTGCATTCCTAGCTTGTTGAGAGTTTAAATCCAAAATGGATATTGAATTTTGTCAAATGTTTTTTTCTGCATCTATATATGCATCTGCATATACAGAAGAATCATGATTTTTCTATATTGGTCTGTTAATACGGTCAATTATATTGATTGACTTTCAGTTGTTAAACTGACCTTACTTTCTTGGGGTAAACTGCTTGATAATGGTTACATATTATTGCATTTCATTTATTAAAATTTTGTTAAGTATCTTTTCTCCAAAATAATAGCTTGAAGGAGATGAGATGGAGATGGGTATTTTTTGAATTATTGATTTCCAATTTTATTTGTTCATTATATCTATTCTCTGTTACATGCTGTTACAGAATTCTTTTCTGGTTCAGTAATTGATCCTGCTTACCTAAATGTTTTATGTGTGCTTGAAAAGAATGTGGTCTCTCGTTTTTTAGAATGAAGTATAGTGATTTACATTTTTGTGTTAATTTCTGGTATACAGCAAAATGATTCAGTTATGTATATATGTATATGTGTGTGTGTGTATTTATATATATATAAGAAATATTTTTTTATGTCCTTTTCCATTATGGTTTACTACAGAATATTGAATACAGTTCCTTGAGCTAAACAGTAGGACCTTGTTGTATCTGTTAATACCAAACTAATTTGTCTGTGAGTCTGTTTTTTTCTTAAATGTCCTTTTTATCAAGCATGCTAAATGTGTTGATCTTCCCGTGTCTTGAGTAATTGTTGTCTGGTCTCGCTGTTCCCCACCCAGGGGTTGATCCAGGGCCCTGACTGTGAAAGTGCCGAGTTCCACCCACTGGACCACAAGGGAATTTCCTGGTCTCACTCCTGAATAATGGTTTAGTTGCATGCAGATCTGTCAAACAGCCCTTTGACAATATTGTATGTTGTGTACCATTATCTTCTGTCTGCTGGGTTTGCTAATAAGACATGTTTTTTGGCTTTATTAGTTGTTGCTCTGTAGGTAATCAATTTTTCCCCCCTCTGGTTGTTTTCATTATTTTGTTTTTAATCTTTGGTGTCCTGTAATTTCACTACAGTATATCTAGGTGTGGATTCACTTTTATTTACTGTGTACAGGAATTGGAATGCTTTCTTGCTCTGAGGACTCATGTCTATTTAATTTTGAAAACTTCTCAACCATTATCACTTTCTTTTCTAGAACTCTTACTATAAATGTATTAGACCTAGTTATTTTTATCCACTATGTCTCTTAACTTCTGTTTCATATTTTAAAAATGACTTTATATATTTTTTTAGCATATATATTTCCCAATTCACTATTTGTTTCTTCTATAGCAAATCTGCTGCTTAATCAACGTGTTATTTTTTGTTTGTTTGTTTTGAACTTAATGACTACGAATTCCTACAAGTTCTCTTATTTTCTTTTTTTTTTTTTTAATTTTATTTTTCATTTTGGCTGCAGTGGGTCTTTGCTGTGGCATGTCCGCTTCTCTAGTTGTGGTGTGTGAGTTTAGTTGGGGCGTGTGGGATCTTAGTTCCCTGGCCAGGGATTGAGCCCAGGCCCCCGGCATTAGGAGTGTGGAGTCTTAACCACTGGACCACCAGGGAAGTCCTCTTACGTTCTTTACGATATGTGTAGGTTTATTTATTTATTTTTAGAGAGTTCTGTTCTTTCATTATGGATTCTCTTCCTTTTCTCCCTCCAGTAATTTTAAATACTGTTGTTTTTCAGTCTTCTTTTTGTTGTCTACTCCCAGTCCTTCTTTTCATTGTGTTACTGATTCTCCCTCAAGGTGAAGTGTTTCCTCACATGGTGTGTAATTATTTATTGTGCATTTTGTGAATTCACTTTCTGCAGAAGTTTATTTTCTGTGAGTGTCTCATTCCTGGGTTGTTGAGTAGCCTTATAGGGATTTCTGCCAAGGATTCTTTAGTGCTTTAGGACTAAATTTTTACATTAATTTCCTGGACCTGGCATTTTCTTACCACATTTTGGACTCTATCTACATATGTCTTGGGGTTTCAGTTTTTCATTAAATTTTATTTTGCCCCCTAGAACCTGGAGTGGGCAATGTGCTTCCTCGTGGCCCACTAGGGCTTTCTATTCATGGTGAGAACAGCCTGAAGAGCCCCAGAAATATCTAGGGTCTAAGTTTTAGTTTCCAAACTTACGACGCCCTAAGGCCACATTTTGTTCCAGATTGGCATTTAAACTCAAGTTCCCTGGGCCTATATCCAGGTCAGATCCTGTCAGTTCATGCACTTATTACTCAGATTTCATGCTTGCTTTCTGTTTCTGGCCTCTGAGAATTTCTCTTTCTGTTGGCTATGTGAATAACGCTGCTGTGAACATCGGTGTACAAATAACCTGTTTGAATTTCTGCTTTCAATTTTTTTGAGTGTACACCCAGGGGTAGAATTGCTGGTTTATATGGTAATTCAGATTTCTAATATCATGCTATATCTTTAAACTTTATCTTTATTTCTGACTGCACTGGGTCTTCGTTGCTGGGCGCAGGCATTTGGTTGCAGAGAGCAGGGGCCACTCGAGCTGTGGCGCGCAGGCTTCGCGTTGCGGTGGCGTCTCTTGCTGCGGAGCATGGGCGTTAGGGTGCGGGGCTTCAGTAGGTGTGGCACACGGGCTTAGCTGTTCTGTGGCGTGTGCGATCTTCCTGGACCAGGGATTGAACCCGTGTCCCCTGCATTGGCAGGCCGATTCTTAACCACTGGACCACAATTCTAACTTTTTGAGGACCTGTCGCACTGTTGCTCACTTTGGCTATACTGTTGTACGTTCCCACCAGGAGTGTACAAGAGTTCCAGTTTCTCTGCATCCTCGCCAGCGCTTGTCATTTTCTGCTCTTTTGATAATAGTTGTGTTAATGGGTGTGAAGTGGCACTTCATGGTGGTTTTAATTTTCTTTTCCTTAATGTTGAGTGATGTTGAACATCTTCTCGTGTGCTTCTTGGCCAAGACAAGGTCCAGTTTCATAAGGAGCCTGATTAGAATTGTATTGGATTTATATATTAATTTGAGGATTACTGTCATGTTTACAGATTTGAATCCTATTCAGGAACACGGGGTGTCTTACCAGTTGTTCCCCCCTGCCCCGAATTTTCAGTGGAACTTTATGAAGGTCTTGCACACACTGTTTATTCCTGGGTATTTTATCTTTCACATTGATTGCTATTGTGATGGGTTTTTTCCTATTAGCTGTCCTAATGGATTACTGATAATGGTGGATGGGATGAATGACTTATTTTAGACTTATTTTCGCCATACTGAAACAGATTCTTGAGGCCCACCTACATTATTTTCTTTTATTGTTGATTAACTGCACTAACTTGGATTGTTGCCTCTTATGTATTTCTGAAAATCAGAACTTTCACAACATATCTTTTTTCTTTAGATCATTTATGAAAATATAAAGCAACATCTATCCTAGAATTTATCTCCAAGACATCATAGTGTTTGTATTTATCCATCTGAAATCAAGTTTCCCTTCTTTAGTCTAGCATGAATTCTCAGGAAACCTAATGATTAAATATCTCCATGTGAGAAGTCCTTAATATCCTAATTGGTTGTTTCTAACCTAACTCCTTATTCTTAGCCAAATCTAGCCAATTTTGTGTTAATTCTTCTCTTCTTTTTCCTCTCTCCCTCGTTCCCTCTCCCCACAATTCTTCCCTCTTCTCTGCTTCCTTGTTGTTTTTCTTTTTTGCTGGGTAGCTTTGGACCTGAGCAGGGACTAACTTGTGACCTCTACTCATCCCCCAGCCAGGACATCACAGGTGATATTTACTATTTCAACTTTGCCAACGGGCAGTCCACATGGGACCACCCCTGTGATGAACACTATCGGAACCTGGTGATCCAAGAGCGGGGCAAGCTGTCTACTCCTGGGGCCACTAAGAAGAAAGAAAAGAAAAAGAAAAAGGAAAAGGAAAAGAAAGACAAGAAGGATAAAGAGACCTCCAAGAGTCCCCTGGTGAGTTAGTGGGTGCCAGCTCCCAGAGAGACCAGGCCTGAAACCTGAGGGGGTATTGGGAACCTCTGGCTGTTTACAGCTGGGAGATTAAGACCAACAACAGTAGTAATTTTGTGATAGTACATCATCTGAATTGTATCTGTTTTCTGGCAGATTTTCCTTTTAGCTTCTAGAACTAGTGCTTACTATTGCTAAGCAGTTTCTGCCCCCCTCCCTATTGGGAGGCATATATAACATAATAGTGTCAGTGAGCGAGGGCCCGACTGGGGACAGGGTTTTGCAGTTGTCCGAGAATTGATGCTGTCTGCCTCTATGGAGAGTCGGGTCACAGAGAGCAGTTGGCGGAGGCCAGAGAGCCTGGAGGAGCAAGTGCGTCCCCTCTCCTTTCCAAGCCAGGCCTGCCCCGGGTGGATTCATCGTGCGTCTTAGTGGTGCAAATTCCTGGATGTCTGATGGGCCATAATTCGGTTGTCAGAACACCAGTGGCTTCAGGATCCAAAGAGAAACGTCTGAGGCTTTACCTGCCCCCGTGGATGGTCTTTGCAGCCGGCGTCCTTGGTTCGCGGTAGACACCGACGTTTGATTGCATGCCCTTACCTTATTCCCCAAGCAGCTTTTTCACTCAAGACTTGAAAGTGCTCTTTCCCATTACTGTCCTGTGTCCCTCCTCCAGGTGTGAGGCAGGTGGGCCACGCTGAGGAGAGGGAGGGGCTTGGGAACCCAGTTCAGCCAGGCGGGAAGCACTGGGAATACCTTCTCAGTGGTCGGGTTGATTTGCTCTCTTATTTATGGTCTTTATTTCCCACCGGCGCCTGTGCTTACTTCTCAGCAAAAATTCCCCCATTTGCCTTCCT
>NW_011495071.1:6787923-6798194 GCF_000754665.1 Bison bison bison
TCATTTCCAAAGAGGTTGAATTTTCTAACGGCAAGTATTTGCAAGGTCAAAGATGGATAATGGGCTTTTCACTAATCCCAGACTATTTTAGTTTCTTATTTTTGATCACGAGGTGTGTGGGATCTTAGTTCCCTGACCAGGGATGGAACCCACTCCCCTTGCACTGAAAGTGTGCAAGTGGTCTTAACCACTGGACCATTGGGGAATTCCTGCCGGGGCCTATTTTAGATGACAGTCGGCATCTGGGTAGTCTCTGACATGACTGCAGGTGAGAGAGGAAATGAAGTGAGGGTTCTGTGTTGGAGAGTTGGGTAATAGACCTAGGTTCTGGGTATTTGACTGAGTTCCTGGAGCTCCCTGTTACAAAGGATTCCTCCTGTGGTTCAGGAGCTTAGGGCAAGTGGACAGGCCTGGGCTGCCAGTCTGGATCTTAGGGCTCAGGACAGGTGCCGGAAACTTGAGTTTGTTTGGAGGCAGACCTGACCAGGTGGGTGATCTGGGCTCAGGTGTTTTGGGCTTCCTGGAGGAGAGCCGGGTGGAGTTTAGTGTGCATATTTGAAGAATGTGGTTGATCTTTTAGGAAGTTTTCCTTTTTTCTTTCTTTACGGCTGCACTAGGTCTTCTTTGCTGCACGTGGGCATTTTTGGAGGCCACCTTCGTCACAGTGTATAAGCTTCTCTTTGCCGTGGCTTCTCTAGTTGTGGCGTGCAGGCTCTGTAGTTGCGATGCATCGGCTTAGTTGCTCTGTGCCATGTGGGATCTTCCTGGACCAGGGATTGAACCCATGTCCCTGCACTGGCAGGCAGCTTCTTAACCACTGGACCATTAGGGAAGTCCTTGGGGTTTTTTTTTCCTACCCCAAGATTCCCTGACTGTGTGGACCTCTCTTGAGCTGCACCAGCTCATCTGGTAGAAGACCTAGTCTGAGTGTTCAAGGCTCAGCTCACTGCTCATGTTTCCCCTCTTCCTTCCCTTCTTAGATTATTTCTGATAGTCCTTGATAAGAATGGTGGATTTTTATGAAGTTAACCAGTCACAGAATTGAGAGCTTGATGGTACCTCCAGGATAACCTAGTTGGAGATTTTCAGACTTTTTGTTAGTAGTGACGCCATCTTCACATCAGTTCCTCTGTGGAGGGCCAGTGTCTAAAGAAGCGGAGCTGCTCTGGTTGAACCTGGGAGTGGGGGTCTAGGTGATGCTCCTTCCCCACCACATACCCACTATGGTGGCCCCAGGGTGCCATGGGAGCAAGGTTCCTGAGCCATGGATCTAGTCAAGTCTCTTTGTAGATAAGGAAACTAGAGCCTAGAAAACAACAAAGCCCAAGGGAGTTTTTAGCTTTTCTTCCCTCTTTGGTTTGTGTTTTTACTTTGAATGGAGGGTGGGTTTCTGCTAAGGGTTTGCCAGCAGCTATGGTAGCCAGTAGAAGTCAGCAGTGCTTTGTCTTCATTTTCTCTGCCTCTTTATATACCCGTCTAGGAAACACAGCCTGAGCAGGGCCTTCTGCCTTCTTCCTCCTTTCTCCGTGGCCCATCCCCTCTCCCAGCACCTGGGCTGGCTGATCTGGACCTAGACCGAGAGACGCAGGCTAGAACTGAGGGCTCCTTTAAGAAAGGGAAGAGCCCGTGCGTGCTGGGTGACACCCCCAGGCCTCTCACCGGCTCCCTGCCCAGCAAGCTGCAGCCACTCTTCAAAGGCCAGGCTTCCCGAACCCACCAGATCTTTGCCGATGTGGAGAAAATCTTAGGCAGGGCCCCAGCCCACTGCAGGACAGAATTAGGTGACCAGCAGGGTCTGGAGAAACCCCAGCCGCTGACAGAGAAAATCTACCTGGGGTTTCCAGACCCCGAAATAGAAGAGCTGGAGATGAGGAGCAGACAGCTGAAACCTGGCACTCTGGGCCCTGACAACACCGGGCCCTTCCAGAACAGGCAGGATGCGTTAGAGAGCAAGACGCAGGCCTCTGTCCACGCAAAGCTTTCTGAGACCCTCAAGGGCCCGCAGCTGAGAAGGGAGGAGCACAGGCATGACGTGGCCAAACGGAGCTCCACTGGCCCTGGGGGGGACAAGGGCCAGAGCCCCGTTCGCTCACCATCCCCCGAGGACGCCCCCTCGCCGTCCCCTTGTTCTGACCCCATGCTGCTCACGGGGAAGGGCAAGTTCTTGTTAGACAGCAGCCCAGCTGAAGACCAGAGCTGGCAGGGCGTTTCTGGAGAAGTGGGGAGCGTGGGCAGAGACAGGAGGAGAAGAGAGGCCCCAGGACTGTGGATGGGGCAGGTCTCCAAGCTTGTCCATAAGGACGCCTCCAGGGGCGGCAAGGAAACCGAGCCTGATGACCCTGAGGCTCCGGGGGCCTCAGCTGGAGGTCCACCCCAGGGGCTGTTGCTAATACCCCCTGATACCCTAGCCTCAGAACTGGTCCAAAGCACCCCTGCAGGGATTGCTCCTGGGGGGCCTCCTGCCATTGAGGAGAGCCCATCCCCAGGCTCTCCAGAGCCCCCCCAAGAGGAAAGGAGGCCAAGTGGGTGTGAGCCTGACTTGGAGAGCAGCGGCAGCAGCAGCAGCAGCAGCCTGGCCTCTCGCCTTGGCTCGGAGGTCCTGGGGCAGGTGACCAACTTTCCGTGGGACCTACAGAGCCCGCGGGGATCTGAGTGGGCCGTGGGTGAGTCAGGCCCTGGGCCCACAGAGCGGCACCCCAGCGCCTTCCTGGCGCCCCAGCTGCTCCCCATGCAGAGCTCCACTGAGGAGCAGTCAGAGAGCGAAGACTACTCTGAGGACCAGAGGTTCTACCAGCACATCCTGCAGATGGTCAAGATCTCCCGGCGGCTAGAGGGTCTGGGGTTGCCCGAGAGTACGCAGGAGATGCCGGGCCAAGACCTGGCCAGCGTGATCTGCTGCCTGGCTGCCGAGTCTTCCAGGCTGTCTAGCGAGGGTGAGCACGAGGCCATCAGAGCCATGGACTCTGGGCTTCTGCCTTGGGGGCCGGAGCCGCAGGAGCATCCTCCAGAAGTGGACGTTGCCCCGGCCGCGCAGGAGGCCTGTCGTCTCCTGCCAGGCAGCAGCCCCCTCAGGCAGGGGCTGGTCGAGCTGAGTTCCAGCAGAGGGCTTGCGGCAGAGCCAGGCAAGATGCAGCTTCTCGACCAGGTAGGCTTCTCAGAGAGCATCACGGCCATCAGGCCCAGTGAACTTGGCAGGGAGGGAGCAGGTTGTGCTGACAATCTTAACCCAGCCATCAGGTCAGCTTTCCTTTTGTCTGTCCTTCCTCGGTGACCAGGGAGCCCTTAGCCACCTGGGATGGCCATCTTGTGGGATGACATGCATTTCCTGTTTCTTCTACCCCATCACCTACAAGATGGGGGCGGAGGGTGTCTGGGCTTCCCTTCCCTTGATCTGACCGTACTTAACGGGTGCTTTACATGCTCTGAAGATGATCTGTTTTGAGGGTGAGTAAGGTGGCACAAATCATGGTGTTCATGCAAGATGTAGGAACTGTTCCAGGATTTGGGAGCCTTCCCCATCAGCTGATAGTATAGAGAGGTCCTCCCAAGTAGACACCCTGCCCCCAGCCTCTGAACTTAGTCCCTTCTCGGAATCACACAGAATTAGTGAGTTACAGTGCCTAGGGTCACAGAGACTCAGACCCGACTGAAGTGACTTAGCACAGAGAGTTAATACTGTCCTGAGGCTATGATGTGCTCAGTTGCTCAGTTGTGTCTGACTCTTGGTGATCCCATAGGCTGTAGCCCACCAGACTCCTCTGTCCATGGAATTTTCCTGGCAAGAATGTTGGAGTGGGTTGCCATTCCCTTCTCCTGACCCAGGAATTGAACTTGAGCTTCTCACGTCTCCTGCACTGACATGCAGGTTCTTTACCACTAGCGCCACCTGAGAGGAGAGACCGAAACCTGGACTCTCTTCTGCTCAGTGGCTGCTGCTGCTCCTTCCTTCCCAGGGTTTCCAGAACCTTGGGAATAGCCTGTGTCAAATTTGCACAGACCGCTTCTTCCCCTAGTGGGATCTACCAAAGAGTGGGCTTGCCCTGTCATTCGGGGCCCTTTGTCCCTTTAAAGAGTCACCACTGTCTTCATTCAGAAGTCAAATAAGACACAGACCATGGGGTTTATCTGCATTTCCCTGGCTTCTTTTGCTGTTGCCCAGCTGTGGCTTTACTCAGTTCCTACCTCAGTTCCTAACTGCTGACATGCCTGGGTTCTCCGTTAGCTCTAATAACCCCTGTAGCACTATAAACATCAGATAAGCTGCAGATTATCTTGCAAAGTTTTAATTAGCTCAATGGTGGCAAGTTTATCCGCTCTGAAGGACAACGCCATGCACAGCTCTTAGCCAAAGTTAATGGCCATCTATAGAAGCTGATCAGCTAGGAGCCAGGGATGTATAATTTCCCTACTAACTGCTGATGTGGTAAAGGCCTGGGAGAACAAAGCCCTCAGCGGGCACGTCTCCCTCCCTCAGGCCCCCAGCACGTCAGCAAATTAGCCATGTCAGGAGTCTGTAATTTTCCCTTAATACAGTGTGGGAAGAATTTTGCTCACTGATCTGCTGGGTGGGCTGGGCGGCTGGGAGGAGCCAGTCAGGTTTGCTCATGGTGCACCGCAGAGCAGCTCTCCTGGGCTCCTTTTCTGCCACAGCCAGGAGCAGTGTGAGATACTGGCTTAGACACTGCCCTGCTTCTCATATCTACTCCTGTGGTTGCTGGCCCCGCGATTTGGGGCAGGCAGAGGTCTTGACCTCACCATTCTCCATTTGCTCTTGTGGGGACTGGGACTTCAGATGGTTTTGAGAGTGGAATGAGACAGGTGCTTTTACCCAGGAGCCCAGGGCTCAGGCAGTGTTGGCCAGTTTTATTATTTTCAGCTCCTTTTCTGCCTCGAGAAGATACCCTGCAACAGGCTAGATGACTGGGAATCTCTTTGGGTTGGCCAAAAAGTTGGGCTTTTTCCATAAAATGATACAGAAAACCCCAAACGAACTTTTAGCCAACCCAATACAAAGATTTCGGGGGTGGAGGGTGGCAGTGGGTGGTCTCATGTCACCTTTCAACTGAGAGTCTAATGCCTTTCCCGGGCAGAAACAGGTTGTGTTTGGAACCCACCCAGTGGTCTGGCCTCAGGCCTGGCCGCAGGTAAGAAGATAGGCCACCTGAACCTCTCATCTTGACCCCCTTAGGTTCCCCTTTCTCTCTTCAGTCACTGTGGGATTAGAGTGGAATGGAATTTTTGTTTTATACACATTTTAAGTTTAAGAAATGGATTTTGAGGAGCTCATTGTAAACCATCACCAAAATGCTCTCCTGCCTCTAAGTTTCTAAGTCCAGACCATTGTAACACTAATCTGTTATGATAGCAGTTCCATAGCACTGGGGTAGCCCAGGCTACACACACACGTGCTGGGGTAGCCCGGACCACTCACACACGTGCTGGGGTAGCCCGGGCCACGCACACACGCGCTGGAGTAGCCCGGGCCACACACACACGTGGCTGGGGTAGCCTGGGCCATGCACACACGTGCTGGGGTAGCCCGGGCCACGTACACACGTGCTGGGGTAGCCTGGATCACGCACACACACTCTGGGGTAGCCCTGGATCACACACACACGCACTGGGGTAGCCTGGATCACGCACACACGCGCTGGGGTAGCCCGGGCCACGCACACACGTGCTGGGGTAGCCTGGATCATGCACACACGCGCTGGGGTAGCCCGGGCCACGCACACATGCCCTGGAGTAGCCTGGGCCATGCACACATGCACTGGGGTAGTCTGGGCCATGCACACGTGCTTCTTACATTCAGTATCTCATTTGAAGTTCTCAGCAGACCTTAAGTAGCATGCACATATCATCTGTGACTTGCAGATGAGTAAACCGAGAATCCAAGATCCTATGAGTGGCCCAAGTCTCACAAATTCTGCCATCTCTCTGGTGTCTCTCCCCAGTCCTCATGGGCATGAAGCCCACCATCCTGAGAATAGATAGAGGAGCGGCCGCAGTAGTCCTCTGGCTGAGCTCTCTCCAGCCTCTTTGCTCCTCAGGAGAGCAGAGAGAGAATTCTTCTATTTCTCATGTGTTTTTTTTTTGTTTTTTTTTTTTAACTTATTTTTGGCCATGCAGTGTGGCATGTGGGACCTTAGTTTCCTGAGCAGGACTTGAACCCATGCCCCCTGCAGTGGAAGCATGGGGCCCTAACCACTTGACCACCAGGGAATTACCCTCATGGGTGTGTTTCAAAGTGAATATTCATTTTAATCAAAGTAATACATGCCCATATTAAACAATGCCAAGACAAGCCAAAAGGTGCAAAACAAAATATAGCAGTTCTACGGTGTGGGTACCCCTCCCACCTCTACCCTGGCAATGCCTTTATTCTGGTGTCTGCTTCCATATTTGTAAATAATATGCTTAGGCTGCTTTTTCTTGATTCATCAGTTTTCAGCTTTATGTATGAGTCTTCTCATGCTGGGAGATGAGGCTTTTGTCTCTGCTCCCCACCCCCTCCCCAGCTTCCTCTGTGGCTTCAGAAGGGAAGAGCAGGGCCCTCTGCAGCTTTTCCAGACGTGGAAGATAGCTTTTCCAGACGCTTGCTGGGAGATAGCCGCAGAGTTACGAGAATCAGGAAACCAGCCCGTGATTCTCACGTGGTTGGCACAATGCTGACTTCTGGATGTTGTGTTTCTTTAGCAGCCTCTGAACGGAGGTGGTTTAAACTTGAGCGGGCAGGATTTAGATGTTTTATTTTTACATCCATCTCCACACTCTTAGAGCCCTGTGATTACTTGGGTTTCTAACAGGATGTTTTCTGTTGCCCAGGCCCTGGGCTCCTCGTTAGCCCCCGTCCATGTTCCTCTCGGGGGCCTGGCTCCATTAAGGGGCCTGGTGGATGCCCCGCCTTCTGCTCTTCGTGGACCTCAGAGTGTGAGCCTGGGGAGCTCGGTGGAGTCTGGTCAGCTCGGCGAACTCTTGCTGGTAAATGCTTTTTTTTCTGTGTACAGTGTAGTTAGTTACCGTGGGGCCTCCGTGTTCCTTGCTAGGAGCCGTGGCCCATCGAGAAATAGAGGGCACAGGCTGAGTCCTCAACACTCATATGGTGTGGAAGAAGGTGAGTCACACCTGGGTGATGCTGAACGTGGGTGGGCCGTGGAGGACGGTCAGAGAGACTCAGGGCTCATTTCCCGGTCCCTGCGGCCAGGGCAGTAGGAGTTGGACAGGGAGGGACCAGTGTGAGCTGGAGCTGCTGGGTCAGCTTCTCAGACATGGTGGCCTCGCTCTAGGTGCCATCTTTACAGATGTGAAAGCATGCTGAGGGTCTTCCCACTGAGTGCCCTGACCTTCCTTCTTTTTGGAGCCATCACAGGGTCTCAAGCCTTCTGCTGCTACAAAAGGTCTCCTGGGCTCCATCCATGAGGACAAGAACGCTCTCAGCCTCTTGGCTTTAGGGGAGGAGACCAACGAGGAGGATGAGGCAGAGAGTGACAACCAGGTAAGAATGAATCCTTTTCTTGGCCTGAAAATCCTCTGGGCCGTTAAAAAAAACAACAACGAAAATTTTTTTTTTAAATTGTGGTCAAATATATACACCTTGAAAGTTACATTTAAACCACTTTTAAGTGTACAATTCAGTGGCCTTAACTACCCTCACAGTGTTATACAGTCTTCATCATCACCTGTCTCCAAAGCTTGTTCATAATCCCAGAAACACTGTGTACCCATTAAACAATAACTCTGCATCCTCCCCTCTCCGCAGTCCCTGATCTACTCTGTCTCTGTGAATTTGCCTGTTCTAGATATTTCATAGACTTGGAATCATGCTGTCTTTGTCCTCTTGTGTGTCTGGCTTCTTTCATATAGCATAGTGTTTTGTAGCATGTGTGATTGGATGGTATTTCATTGTATGAAATTACCACATTCCATTCAGCCGTTCATCTGTTGGTGGGTACTTGAGCTGCTTTAACCTTCTGGTTTAACCTCTGTGCTACTTTGAAAATCAGTGAAAGCGGTTTTCCAGCTCACAGCTTCCTTGTTTGCCCAGTCTGTATCCCTGCTGGGTCTGACCCAGGAGTGGAGCTCTCGGACCTGTGAGGAGCTTCTGGTCCTGCACCCGGGGCTGACCAGTTTCCTTGCCATCGTTTTCATTTTCAGAGCGTCCGCAGCTCAAGTGAGCTTCTTAGGAACCTGCACCTGGACATCGGGGCGCTGGGGGGTGACTTTGAGTATGAGGTAAGAGCCCGAAGCGCCTGCAGACAGACGTCTCAGCCCGGCAGGTTCCCCCTTCCTTCCTAAGCCTTTCTTCTCAGGGAGACATATTTGGAAAGAGAGCTCTTTAGTCCCGGTCCTGTCCAGATGGGGTTCCTGGGGTTGAGGGAAGTACAAGCAGGGAAAGGAATTCATCCATTCACTCATTTATCAAATAACTGCCATTTATCAGCTCTTTCTGTGTGTGGCACTTCACTGTCAGCCATACAAGCCTCAGTTAGCTGCGATTCCTGCCCTCGAAGAGTTTATATTCTTATAAAAGAGAGACCCGTGTAACCAGAACACAAGAGTAGAATGCAGGGAGGGAGGCCGTCCGGGCAGTAAGCCGCAGTGCTGTGGGGAGCAGAATTCGGGGGTGTCCCGTCTGTTTGGAAAGGCTTTAGTGAGAATCTGACACCTGAGGTGAGCCGGGAAGAACGGTAGCATGACCAGAGGCGCAGAGGCGAGCCGCGAGGGAGAGAGCCCGCTGCAGGGCTGAATGGGCAGAGGCAGGAGGGGAGGACGAGGGCCATCCTTTCACCCGGAGCTCGGGGCGTGTGTGGCAGAGGATCGGGAGGCGGGGCTGTGGAGGTGGGTTGGGCTGGGTCATGGAAGGCCTGAGCGCCGGCTGAGAAGTTGGGACTGAATTACATAGGTGTTGGGAGCCATCGGAGGGTGTAAATGGAAGTGTAATGCCATCTGGGTTCGTTCTTTTTTTTTTTTAATTAAAAAAATTTTTTATTTGGCTGTGTTGGAGCTTAGTTGTAGCACTCAGGATCTTCAGTCTTCACTGTGGTATGCGGGCTCTTTAGTTTCAGCACGTGGGATGTAGTTCCAACCAGGGATCAAACCCGGGCTCCCTGAATTGGGAGTGCGGAGTCTTAGCCACTGGACTGCCAGGGAAGTCTCCCCATCCGGATTCTTAATGTCTTTTGAGTGCTGGCTGTGGGGCAGCCGTGTGCTGGACCCTGTGGGCGACCCGAACACTGGTAAGGTGTGGTCCAGGGTGGGCTCCAGGACTGTGCGGTCAGAGAGGAAGGCTGCTGGGTACTCCGGTGAGCCCTCAGTATATGATGAATAAATGAATATTTAGGAAGTGTTAAAGCAAGGGAGAGTGTGTAAAGAGCTCTAGCACAGCTACACTGTTCAGAATTTATTTATTTGGTTGCATCAGGTCTTGGTTGTGGCACAGGGAATCTTTTGGTTGAGGCATGTGGAATCTAGTTCCCTGACCAGAGATTGAATGGGGACCCCTGCACTGGGGGAGCAGAGTCTTAGCCACCAGACCACCAGGGAAGTCCTTAGAGGGGAGAGAAATTACCTGCTGAGAGATCAGGGAGAACTTGGAAGAGACGACATTTGACCTGGATCTTGAAGAGAAATAGTTAAGTTTTAGACGTGGGAGTGGAAGGGATGTTTTAGGCAAGTGAACAGCTTGGACAAAGACACAAGGCCTGGGAACCACAGAATGTGGAGGGAAGAGCTTCCAGACTGTGCCCCCAGCAGCTGTGTTGCTTCTCATCACTTTCCCCGGTCTGTCCTCCACTTCCACCAGAATGTTCTTTAAAACGAACAGACAAAACCTAAAACTCATCATGTCATTGTAATAGCTAAAGTCTCCAACGCATTTTTTCTACTGAAAAAGGCACATTGCCTACTGTTTGTTCTTGGCCTAGTGTCTAATTTAGTAATTTTTTGACAATTAAGCTTTCTCTAAAGGAATGTCTAGTCAAGGCTATGGTTTTTCCAGTGGTCATGTATGGATGTGAGAGTTGGACTGTGAAGAAAGCTGAGCACTGAAGAATTGATGGTTTTGAACTGTGGTGTTGGAGAAGACTCTTGAGAGTCCCTTAGACTGCAAGGAGATCCAGCCAGTCCATCCTAAAGGAGATCAGTCCTGAGTGTTCATTGGAAGGACTGATGCTAAAGCTGAAACTCCAATACTTAGGCCACCTCATGCGAAGAGTTGACTCATTGGAAAAGACCCTGATGCTGGGAGGGATTGGGGGCAGGAGGAGAAGGGG
>NW_011495071.1:6798294-6811046 GCF_000754665.1 Bison bison bison
GGAGGAGAAGGGGACGGTAGAGGATGAGATGGCTGGATGGCATCACCGACTTGATGGACATGAGTTTGAGTGAACTCCGGGAGTTGATGATGGACAGGGAGGCCTGGCGTGCTGCAATTCATGGGGTGGCAAAGAGTTGGACATGACTGGGCAACTGAATTGAACTGAAGGGTGCCCAAAGTATTCAAACAACCAATACATCATGAAGTCAGCAACTCAGATTTCCCCAAACACTGAAATATTGATTGCCAGGTCAGTTAAACTTTCCATAAAGTAGAAAATTCTCTTAAAGACTTTAAACACTTTCAAATGAAGAGATCACTCACATTTATTAGAATGGTCATAAAACTGACCAATGAAACAATAGGGTGTGTATCATGGATTTCACCGTTTCCTTATTATCTTTTAGTATTATATCCTTATCATCCCTTTTCACATCCTTATCGTTTCTGACTTTTGCTTTGTGATCTTCAGCTCTCCTCGAGAGCCTGGAGAAGGTCCCAGGCTGGCTGAGGTTGAGGATGCTCGCTGACCCCTGAGGTGTTGTTTAGTAGCTCAGTTGTGTTTGACTTTTTGCCCCCATGGACTGCAGCATGCCACGCTTCGCTGTCCTTCACCATCTTCCAGAGGTTGCTCAAACTCATGTCCTGAGATGTAGGTGGGCTTTTTCAGCTGACTTCACTCTAGCCATTAGGTGGGTCCCATTTTATACTTAGGCTGTCTGGTTTTATTTTTTAAGGTTACTTTTTGGCTGTGCTGGGTCTTCTATGCAGTGTGCAGGGGTGTGGCATGCAGGCTTATAGTTGCCCCACAACATGTGGGATCTTAGTTCCCCAACCAGGGTTCGAACCCATGTCCCTTGCAATGGAAGGCGGATTCTTAACCACTGGACCACCTGGGGAGTCCCCGAGCTGTCTCTGTTGCCTCAGAAACTGTCTCCGTTTTTGGCTCTGCTCAATCATGTATGCTTTGATTATGACTTTGACACTTTCTGCCATGTGTGACACTTTTTTCTGAGTGTCATCAACCTAATTTGGGTGTACTTTGAAACTCTTCCTTTCAAGTGTGGCATGGTCTGTTGGCATTAAATCCATAGCCTTCTGTCTCTTTGATGCTTTTGAAATGATAACTTTTTTTTGTTCTCATCTGCCATTAAGATGTTAAGATGCTGTTGGAGTCAGTAGCTCAGGTTCTGAGCCTGGAAGGATGACCATGAGTAGGAATATGGTGTCAGGAGGATTCACTGGCTTTTGGAGAAAGGGCAGTCTCCCCGAGACCGAGCAAATTGAGAGTAAAGATTCTGGCCTGTTCATGTTTGTGTGTCCATCACCGGGCTTGCTGTGGAAATTAGGAAGTGCATTGGGTGTATTTTGCTGAGCAGTTGAGAGGATGATGGGCTTCCCTGGTGGCTGAGCTGGTGAAGAATCCACTGCAATGCAGGAGACCCCAGTTCGATTCTGGGGTTGGGAAGATCCACTGGAGAAGGGATAGGCTACCCACTCTGGCATTCTTGGGCTTTCCTGGTGGCTCAGATGGTAAAGAATCCACCTGCAATGCAGGAGACTTGGGTTTGATCCCTGGGTTAGGAAGATCCCTTGGAGAAGGAAACGGCTACCCACTCCAGTATTCTGGCCTGGAGAATTCCGAGGACAGAAGAGCCTTGTGGCTAAGTCCATGGGGTCACGAAGAGTCGGACACAACTGAGTGACTTTCACTTTCTCTTGAGAGGATGAATAGGTGAGTGAGTGACTGAGCCACGCTGGGACCGGAGGATGTGCTGGTAGGTCTCGTTGTGCTTCTTTCTTCCCTGGGTTTTCCCAGGTCCTGGCTAGAGTGGATACTTGGTCCCTGCTTCAGCTGGTGAACTGAAAATCCCCATATGGACCAATCATAATGTACTATGACTTGGAAGAGTTAATTTTTACTTTATAATATAAATGTCAACAAAAAAAGGGATTTTCTTCTTCGACATGTCCTGGATTTTCAGACGCTTCCCTTCTGATCTTTATGTGCTTCTTTGAAGGAGTGGGAGTTTTTAAGTGCATTTTTTTTATAACCTCTTTAATATAAATAGGCAACTCAGTGTGATGGGGGGAAAATGTCTGGAGTGGGAGGTGTTACATACACTCCCCACCACTGTCTCTAGCATCCCAGCAGATTTCCTTCTTTTTGCCACATGGAGTGTTGGAGTCCTGTGTTCTAGCCTCAGGCAGGAACTGGGGCTTTTGGTGGTGGGAAAAGTTCGTGTTGGGGATGAACGGGAGTTTCAGGATAGACAAAGCTGTCTCTGATTGCCATACCCTATAAAATGGCTTTTGTCCCAGTTTATTGGTAGGGCTCAGACGGTAAAGAATCTGCCTGCAGTGCAGGAGACCCAGGTTTGATCCCTGGGTCAGGAAGATCCCCTTGAGAACGAAATGGCAACCCACTCCAATATTCTTACCTGGAGAATCCCACGGACAGAGGAGCTGGGCAGGCTATGCTCCATGGGGTTGTAGAGAGTCGGACACGACTTGGTGACCGAACAGCAGTAGTGTAGACTGTGGGTCCTCTGAGCTGCCTACCTCTTCCGGCTCTTGGGCATCTCAGGCTGCCCGAGATGGAGAGCTTATCCGATGGTTTGTTCTACCCTGTCTCGTGGTGAACAGTCACTGTGCTCATGATTCCATGAGAGGGCAGCAGGATGGCGAGAATGCCTCTCTCTCCCCTTCCCCCTCCTCTCCTGCCTTCAGCTTAAACCCATTTCTAGTCTATTACAGAATCAAAAGCGCTCAGTTCCTGGAACAGACACTAAGAATGGAAGGGAGTGAAAGAGGG
The DNA here is from genome assembly GCF_000754665.1 of Bison bison bison. Lineage (NCBI taxonomy): Eukaryota > Metazoa > Chordata > Mammalia > Artiodactyla > Bovidae > Bison > Bison bison. The sequence continues at coordinate 6,801,112 of NW_011495071.1, forward strand.
GAGGCTGAAGGGTAGGCGAGCAGGCAGCAGGTGGCCTTGTGGAGCTGGTGAAAAGCCCATCAGCAGATCAAAGGGGAGGGAGGGAGCTGCGCTTAGAAATAACAGGATGATGTCAGTGTGATTGGAAAGCGCTAACCACACCACCGGGGAGCGGTGCAAAGAGCTGAGATGGACTGGGTGGGAATGAGACGTGGGAAAGAAACCAGATTGACGTTTGGCTTGGTGGGGGTCTCCCCAGCATGGGATCAGTGCAAGGACGTCGTGTTCAGCTCCCCTGTACCCCACCCTGAGCCCCCCTGTAGATCGTAGGGCCCCTGCCTTTGTGTTCTGGGCTACAGGAGGGGGACTGTGGTGTGGGAGACCTCAGAGCTTTTGGGGGGGTACATTCAATATTCATGAACCGATTCTTACAGGCACTCTCCTGCACCCTCCCCCACCCTGCTTCATGCAGATGGCAAGATCTTTTGGAGTAAATAGCAGGAATGTGCCTTGAGACACTCAAGGACCAGGGGCTGTGACAGGAGGAGACAGAAGGAGCGTGAGCATGGTTGAACTGGGAGTAGGGCCGCGCTGGGGGTGTGTCCCCGTTCTCATTCATAGGATGCTGGTGCAGGGGGCCATGTGCAGGGGCCTGGGCGGGGCCTCAGGCCGTGGGCCCCGAGATGGCATGAGGAGCAGGGGTGGAGAGGAGCATGGAGGCGGCTGGGTTTTCCAGACACTCAGCTCCCGTCATCCATTTGTGGATGATCCACAACAGATGCCTGTGCCTCTACCATCTTCCCCACAAGATGTCCCTGTGCCCGCACTGTCACTGCAGTTGACGTGGGCACGGGGAATGCAAGTTCATTTATTTTAATGTTCGCCACGTTTTAATATTTTACTATTTAGATAGACAGAATAGGTTCAGCTCTGTCACGAAATGCTCTTCTTTTGATGGCTTGAGAGTGGCATAGCCTGGGCCTGACATTCTTGCCGTCTGGCAGTATTCTCTCATGTGTAAGAATGGGAATCTCCACGTGGATCTGGTGTCCTCTGATTCTTGATAGCGTACTTGTTTTTCCATCATCCTGAATATCCATAGTTGACTTTTGTTTAGCTATTTTCCATCTCATAACCACCATGACAAATATAATCTGACCTCTGTATAGCTTTGTAAACTAGATATCACTTTACAGAGTAGGACTTCTTCTCTCTGTGTTGACGCACTTAATCATTTTTAAAAATTGCGTCCCAAACACTGACTGAGCAGCTTGTATGTACCAGAGGGCACTGCGGATATTAGGGAGCTGATGTGGTGGGGGCGACAGGCAAGGAAGCCAGCTGTTATAGTACAGTAGCAGTTGTGCAAAAGGTGGGGCAGGCTAATCTCAGGAAGGCTTCCTGGAAGAGGTGATGCTGTCAGGACCAGTGGGAGCTTCTCAGGGTAGATTCTGTGTGTATATTAAGGGTATGCACGACAGAGCAGGGAAATAGCGTGATGTTTGTTTGCAGGCAGGATGTGTGTGGCTGGAGATGACCTCAGAGGAGCAGGCAGGGCTGGGTGAGAAAGGCCGTGAGCCGTGCAAGGAGACGTGAACTTGTGGTCCGATACGCTCTCTGTCCTCCAATCAGATGTCTGTGCCCGTCTTTCATCAGGAGATGAGCATGGCCAGGGCGGATTGGTCCTGCTCGCTGGGTCAGACACCTTTCACTCCCCGCAAGACACCCCCACATTCTTCTTCTCCGTAAGATTTTTCATTAATTTTTGTTGGATTATAGTTGCTTTACGATGTTGTGTTCGTTTCCGCCATATGGCAAAGTGAACCGGCTCTGTGTTTACATGGACTCCCTCCCTTTGGCTTTGCCTCCCATTTAGGTCAGCGTGGAGCACTGAGCTGTGCTGTGCAGCTCGCCACTGTTCCCTGCGCTGTACAGTGGGTTCTCGTTAGTTACCTGCTTTTTACATAGTATCAATAGAGTATATATGTCAGTCCCAGTCCCCACTCCCCGCTTGGTATCCATACGTTTGTTCTCTGTCTCTCTCTCTGCTTTGCAAAGATTACCTGTACCCTTTTTCTAGATTATACATATATGCGTTAATATACACTATTTGTTTTTCTTTCTGACTTAACTTCACTCTGTATAACAGTCTCTGGGTCCATCCACATCTCTGCAAATGGTGCAGTTTCATTCCTTTTTATGGCTGAGTAATAAAGAGTCCATTGTATACATGTGCCACATCCTCCGTGAGCCCCCAACCAGTCAGTGCGTACTGGCCACTGCTGAGAGCTGGCCACTGTGGGGACACTGAGGTGAGGAGGCCTGGCCTTGCCCTGGAGATGCCTCTCAAAGAGGAGGGAGGAACTGACTGTGCGGATTTCCCCCACGCTGCAGTTGGGGTGTCGGGAGGGCGGGCAGCACTGGAGGGTACCGTGCTTTGGTGCTGCCAGGGCACGAGGGAAGCTCACCCCTTCTCTGTTCAGCCTCCGCTTCCTTCCCCGGGGCACAGGCTAGGGGCTCATGACAGCATCAGCACCGTGTTCTGTGCCCTTTGCTTCCGGCAGTTAAGGCTCATAGCCAGGGCCACCGGGGACGTTTCACTTTTCTCCAGACCCAGCTGAATTCCTTGAGGGCAAGGTCGGTGTTCATACTTGGGTCCCCACGGCAGGGTTGAGAAGGTGCTCAGTCAGTGAACGTGTGGGTCTTATCATAAAACATGAGTTATCCGGAGCTCCCTGGTGGTCTAGTGGCTGTAACTCCACATGCTCCCAATGCAGGGGGCCTGCGTTTGATCCCTGGTCATGGAACTAAGATCCCACTTGCCACAACTAAGAGTTCACATGCTGCAACTAAAAAAGATTGAAAAAGATCTTGCATGCCGCAATAAAGATCCAAGATCCCGCCTGCCACAATAAGACTGGTACAGCCAAATAAGCACACGAAAAAATGAGTTAGCGTTTACGGAGTGCTTGCAGTGTCCAGGTACAGTTCTCTGCTCTTTACTCACTTAATGAGCATTAACTCATTTAATCTTTCCAACAGTCCCATGAGATAGGCCTTATGATACCCCCTCATTTTAGGGGAAGAAATTGAGGCACAGAAAATTTAGTTTGCACGAGGTCCCTGGAAGCATGGAGCCAGGATTTGAAACCTGGGTGTTCTGTCTCCGAAGCTGGGCTCTGAAGGCACTCTGCTGCTTCTTTCTCTTAACCATCCTTGGAAAGTTTGGGTGGGCCTGTTGGTCAGCTGCCAGAGCCACAGTGGGTGGTCACAGCTTTGGGTTCAGTGGATCCTTTAACAGACAGCATGGGTGGATGCTGGATTTGTGGCTTCTCCTTGGCCCTCTGGACTCTGGTCATCGGGCTTCTTGTTGGAGTGTCCAGAGTCAGGGGTCAGGAGGTTTCAAAAGTCCCTGCCCATAAGCTGTTCACACTGACGGCCCAAGTGTCAGGCCAAATGTTTTCTGGGAGGAGGTCTTCTCTGCCTGAGCTCAGGAGAGATCACTGGCTGTATTTCCAAGGGTGGGGGTTCCTTTTCTTTTTGTGGCAGCTCTAAACGTTTGCCTAGGTCTCTTCTCTAGGTCTTTCCCATGGGCTTTGTGAGTGAGAAGCAGAGTGGGGAGCTGTAGAGGGGTGCTGCTCCCGTCTGCTTTGAAGAGACCCTGCAGAGGGGACCTTGGTGGATTAACGGCCTGAAGCTCCTGAACCTTTGATCTGCCCCAGCTTGTGCCAAGGCTCGGCTTGTTGAAGGAGTCGGTGGTGGTGCAGCAGGCCCCAGAGCAGGGCCATTTCTGCCTGATGACTGCGGGACTCTCCACAGGGCTAGAGGCCCTCTCAGACCTGGGCTGTGGCCCGAGGCTCTCCTCCTCGGGCGCTGTCCTTCCCTCTCTCCCGCCACAGGTCTCAGACCTGTGTTCCCAGGCCTCTCCCCACCTTCCGTGTCCTCTATGGGCCTTTCCCCCCCGTCAGTCTCCTACACACCTCACCCCATCTGGCACCTCATGCCCAGAGGACTCACTTGACAGTCTTCCGACAGAGGAGCCTGGCTCCTGGGCTGCTTGTGTAGCCTCCTGGTGGCGGGTGGGGGGTGGTGCTTTAGGGAGAGAGCTACCCTCATTGCTATGGAGAAGGGGCACCCTTTCCATATTTCTTCCCTGCTGCCTTTTAAAAATGAAAAACAGAAGCTCTGGACCTTTCTCTCATGAGGTTCTCTGTCATCATTATCAGAAACAAATATTGACTTCTGAGCCTGCAATCTTACGGTTTGGCCAGTGGGACTGGAACAAGACAGATTTATTACTTGAGGATGTGATGGGTGGTCACAGAGTCGGGCACTGTCCAGGGCCCTGGATTCCAAGCCCTTCAGTGGAGGGGCGTCAGGTTGGGTGTATCCAGGTCAACATGGAAGTTCAGAGTCAGTGGATCTGGGCTGGAGCCAGGAGTCTGTTTTTAAAAGCTTTTGAGGTATGGGATAACCATTGGTTTCAGAACTGCAGGCATCAAGGAACAATGGCAGTTCTGTCTTATCAAGTCTCCAAACTCTTTGCATTAATTCCTGATGTCTTCCCTTCTGACGCGGTTGGCTGCTCCCTAGGAGTCTCCAAGAGCAAGCCAGCCAGAGGAGAAGGACGTTTCTCTTGATTCCGATGCTGCTGGCCCCATTACTTCTGGCAAGCCCTTCAGCCAAGGTGCAGACAGCAGCCTGAGCAGTGCTGATGACAAAGAGCGACAGCGAAGAGAGGCAAGTTGGCTCCCAGAAAAAAGAAAGACTGAGAAGAATGATCCTGGGACGTCCAGAAGTGGGGTGGACCCCGGAGGTGATCAGCCTACCAACACCACTGAAAAAGAGGCACCAGAGGACCCGGTGGACGCAGGAGAGCAGGGTTCCAGGAAGGAAGAGGCAGCAGAGGAGCCAAAGAAGGAGGCCTCTGTCCCGAAGGAGAGCAGATCGGAGGCGAGTGAAGTAAGTCACTTGGTCCTGTGGGCAGTTGCTGGCTCCAGCCCTCTCTGCTCTCTTGAGCCCGGAGCACGTTTCTCTCTTTTCATCTTTATTACTGAGTCAGAAGCTTCATTTGTAGACCCTGCAATGGGCTGTCAACATAAGCCAGAACCCTTAATTGTGACAAATATGCCCAGACCCAGCAGGCAGTAAAATCCTGAATGAAACTCCATACCTGCTGGCACTAGAAATTCAGAGCAGACATTTGCTTTTCCACGGGCACCCTCCTGGGATATTCATGCTCTTCTGGGCTCCCACTTACTTCCTCTCGCCATTTCCCACCTCCCCCTCCTACTTCTTGACATCAGTTTTGGGTTATTCCTGGTTGCATCTTATATTCCTATAAAGAGAGGAAGCATTGAGGGAGGTGGGGGGGCCACATTTGGGAGTGTCCTGCCCCAGCACCAGTTAGTCAGGTTACAGGAAGTCTTGGCAAGATGAGGCCAGTGACCCAGATGAACAGACGTAGGAGCCAGGGGTGAGAGCATTTGGTGTCTTCATTTTCCAGCCCTTAGTCCTGCTCCTCCTCCAGGGGGGTGGTGAGGGAATTCATTAAAGAGCTTTTCACTGGTTTCTGGAAAAGATGCTCTTGTCATATTTTTCTAGGAGAGCATCAGACTTCTCCACCGCTGACTTTCTAGCCACCTCCCCCTCCGCTTCACTTGGCTGTCCCTCCACGTGTAGAGTGTTGCCTCTACTGGGCTGCCCAGCCTGAGTGGGCTGGGGGCTGGGAACGGGAGGGTCCACAGGCCTCTTTCAGGGTTTCCAGAGGAGGTGGATCTCGGTTTGGGTTCAGCCCTGTGTGGGCGCCATGGAGGCTGATAACGACCCTCTGTCTTCTGCTCCGGTGACTTCTCTGTGTCTGTCTCCCCAGGAGTCGGAGATCAGTGAACACGGGGAGCAACTACAGCTCTCAGACTCTGCTGCTTCTGACCCCAAGTCCTTCCTTGGCTTGGTGAGTCTGAGTCTGAGATGGGAGTTGGGGGGGTGGGGCGGTGGGCAGCAGAGTAGTGATAAAGAACATGGATATGCGAGTTACTGTGGTTAAATAATTTGCCGAGCATCTCACAGCTTGTAAGTGAGGAAGTTAGGACTCAAACTTGGGTCTTGTCTAACTCCATTTCCTCAGCTCGCCCTACCAAGGGTAACAGTACCTACTTTTTAGGTTTGTTGTGAGAAGAAAGTGGGGTAAAGTGTATGTACATCATTAGCATATGAATATTAAACAAGCATAGCTGTTATTACTACTGCTGCATGAACTGCCTGTGAGATCATATGAAATCATGGCCTCTGGGTTCTTAACAGGAGCATTGTATGAGTGTAGGAGATTAGAGACTGTGTGTATATGTGTTTATGGGATCACTGAACTGTGGCAGGGAAGGACCAGTCCTCAGGCTCTGACCATGAAGTGTGCTGTGGTGTGGCCATTTCCAAAGTGAAGACTGCTCTGGAATGCCAGCATCCGTAGTGTCTTTGTTCCAGCCCTTCCACCTTCCACTGAGCCTCCCGAATCCTGGCTTCACTTGCCGGGTTTGTATCTAAGGGGAGTAGTCTGGGGTGCTTTTTGGCAGAGTGTTTCTTTAGAAACCATGCTCCATCTGTTTGGAGGAGGCAGATCAAAGGGAAGGGATTAGTGGGAAAGGGTCAGGGATGAGCAGTAGTGATACGAGGGGCTGCAGAGGAATTAGGAGGCTGTGTGTGCTCAAGCCCCTCGCTGAGCCATGGGCTTAAGGAGCCAGATGGCAGCTGCATTGAGTGGAGTAGAACTCACGCTGAAAGGAAAATGTCATCCACAAAGAAAACCCACAAGCCAGGGAGAGGAGGCAAAGTCACTGTTGGCAGAAACCATCATGAAGAGTCACTGTGCCACAGAGCTCTCTGAAGCAAGGGCCCTGGCCCTTCTCAGGGAGTCGCCCTGTGGAGGAGTGTGTCCGTCAGCATTTTTCTTCTTTACGGGAGTGGGTGGAGGAAGCCACAGCCAGCAGGACCAGACCTTGGCTGGGCGTCCTGCCATTCATCAGGGCTGATGACAGAACTGTCCCTGTTAGCATGCTGTCGGGTAGCAATCCATCACCTAGCCCAGTGGGGCTCCTGGCTTCGGAGGGGGAGGGGTCCTGGCTCTGCAGCAGCCAGAGGGCAGTGGGGAGCTGGCACTTGCGTGGGCCCTTGCTGTCCATCCCAAAGAGAAGCCAGTGGAGAAAGTGGTGCTGATCCATCCCCATTGTCCAGAGGGGCACCTGTATGGGAAGGGGAAAGAACGCGCTGGGAGGGGCCTGGCAGGCCCTGTTTCCTACCTGCCCACAGACCTGGGCACTTAGGCCTCTTGTTGGACGCCAGGAGGGAGAGGCAGCTGGAAAGTGACGTGCTTTGCAGCACGTGTCAGGCTAAAAGCTTGGGCTCTGGAGTTGGCCCAGGGCACATCTGACCCCCAGCCCTGCTGCTTAACAGATGCATGACCTTGGGCAAGTTACATGGGCTCTCAAACGGCTTCCTACTCTGCGAGATAAAAATAAGAGGACAGTCTCATTGGGTTACTTTCTTCCCCTGTAATTCGATTATGAAAAATTTCAACTGTATGGAAAAATTAAAAGAATTTTATAGCAAATACCTGCATACTCACTCCCTAGAGTCTGCAGTGAGCAGTATACCGTAGTTGCTTTACCACATACCTTTCCATCTAGTAACAGAATTATTTGGAAGAAAAGCAAAAGTGTTAGTCGCTCCGTCATGTCCTACTCTTTGTGACTCCATGGGCTGTAGCCCCGCCAGGCTCCTCTGTCCATAAGATTCTCCAGGCAAGAATGGGTTGTCATTTTCTACTCCAGGGGATCTTCCTGACCCAGGGATCGAACCCGGGTCTCCTGCATTGTAGGCAGATTCTTTACTGTCTGAGCCACCAGGGAAGCCCAATGTTATTTTAAAGATGAGGTTAGTGAGTAGGTGTTGGAACGCTTGGCACAGTGTCTGGCACGTAGTAGGCGTCTTTCTGGAAGGTGGGGGTGGAGGAGAGGCCCTGATCTCTGGTGGGCACTGACCGTGATTGGGGGAGAGCTGACCTCTCTGTCTCCGCCATCTCCAGGGCTTCGGTTTCCGCAGCCAGATCTCAGAGCGCCTGCTGGATATGGACGTGCACTCCTCCGTCCTGGATGGAGCCCGGTGGGAGGTGAGTCTCTCTGGGGCTGGGCTGGGGCCTCATTTTGGGGATGATCAAGAGCTGAGGCCTGCCCATCCCAGGGTGCATTTCTGAGAGTTCTCTCCCTTCTGGTTCATCAAGGCAAGGCCCTGACGGTGCCTGCGATGGGGCTTCTGGCGTTCGTGGTCTGTTGCTGCTGTGAATTAAGGGCATTCCCTGCACCCCCTCTCCCTGTTTTTGTCTCTTCATCTATTCATTTAGCACCTGAGGGCCGACCATTTGCGCCTGTGCAAAAAAGCACTGTGCAGCTTGTGGATTTCAGGGCACTTCCTAACCTGGGCCCATTCAACCTCTGCAGTCATGTCCTCAGCCCACTTGCCATGCCCTGGCTGTGCCCACCGCTCACCATTGCCTGGGGCAACACCGTCCACGGCTTTACCACCCTGCCTGCCAGCTGCCTCCCCTTGTGCCCTGAGAGCTCTTTCTTGGTCTCAGAGGCCCACTCTGATGTCACCTCCTCCATGCAGGATGAATCGGCCCTTCCCTCTGCTTCCCTGAGTGCTCCTGCTTTTGTTTTCTGGTTCTCTGTCTCCCCTGCCAGATGTAAGCTCTGGGCAGGCATGGGTGTCGTTGAACCCAGAGTAGGAGATAAAGATGACTCAGACACAGGTCCTATGTGCAAGGAGCTTGAAGCCAAGGTCATTTTTTAATTTTTTTTAGTATTGAAGGATGGTTTAATATTATGAATCTTCTAAATATATTTCATGATATATGTGAATCAGAGGATAAAACCTTCTGATCACTTTGAGATCAAAAGGTATTTGATAAAAATTTAATATTGATTTCTAAAAATAATAGCATTAAGGAAGCCATTTATTTAACATGACTAAAATGATTTTTTTTTTCTCAAAACAAGCACCAATATCATGGTGAAACACTAGCAAATATTTGCAAACAAAACTGACAAGGGATTAATCTCTAAAATATACAAACAGCTCATGTAGCTCAATAACCAAAAAATCAAACAACCCAATCAAAAAATAGGCAGAAGACCTAAACAGACATTTCTTCAAAGAAGACAGACAGATGGTCAACAAATACATGAAAAGGTACTCGGTATCATTAATTATTAGAGAAATGCAAATCAAAACTACAATGAGGTATCACTTTAGACCGGCTGGAATGTCCATCCTTAAAAAAAATCTAAAACATAAATGCCAACATCATTTTTGCCTCCTCTGTGGGATTATTGAGAGGAGAGAGGTTCTGACATGCAGTCTCTGCAGGTTTGAGGGGGCATTTGATTTGGGTGAAACAAACAAGGTATTTAATGTGAATCAAGCCTGGGAGCCCTTAGCGAAGCTGGTCCTGAGTCAGGGTAGAGTTGTGAGTCTGGTTGATTGGAGCCTGACATGTTCCTCTCAGCTCTGGCTGATAAGCCTTCCTGGGCCACTGCCTAGCCACCGGGTCCCTGCTGGACACTGGATCTCTCCCCATCACTGCCTGCCCTCCGTTTGCAGCATTGGAGGTCTGTAAAGGCATAGACAAGGCCAGGTGGTGTTCGTCAGGAAGGGTTTGGAGCAGTTTTTGGTGAGGTACCTTTGGCAGCAGGTAAGTGGGAAAGTTACCGAGTTGGCCAGGCAAGGTGATTTTCCATTGCTCTGACTCTAAAATCTGGCCAATATTAGAATCCTTAAGTGAAAGAAAGTGAAAGTCACTCAGCCGTGTCCGACTCAGTCATGTCCGACTCTTTGCGACCCCATGGACTATACAGTCCATGGAATTCTCTAGTCCAGAATACTGGAGTGGGTAGCCTTTCCCTTCT
>NW_011495071.1:6811146-6811369 GCF_000754665.1 Bison bison bison
GGCATGGGCGTCAGTACAGACCCCCACCCCAGTGTGCACTTTCCACTGCTACTTGTCTGCAGGCCCAGAGGTTGGAAAGAGAAGACAAGGATGCCAGCCAGTCCAGCCAAGAGGAGCTGCAGAGCAAGCATTCTGGAGGCTCGGAGAGGTACCGTGTGTGGGAGGCGGCCCTTGGGGACTTTGGGATGCCGTGGACTTGGGGCCAGAATTCCTGCCTTTGGTC
>NW_011495071.1:6811469-6812131 GCF_000754665.1 Bison bison bison
CTGGTCACGTGGGGGCCGCGAGGGTTGTCTGCTTGGGATGAGATGGTCACCATCTCGGTCTGTGAATAAGGGGCCCCTTACAGATAACTTGCTTGTAGTTTGGGCCTGGGTGATACTGCCCAAATTCAACCAGCATTCATGAAGTCCCTACTTCCATTTCTGTTACTGTGCTTGGCACTTGGGAGATAGCAGATTTTAAGACAAGATTGCTTCTCTGGAGACGCTCCCACACTTGTAAGGAAAACACACATACAGAGGCTGAATTATGGTGTGATGTTATGCGTGGCAGAGAGTGGCATGGATGAGAAAGGTCCTCATATAAAGCGTGATGGGAGCTGAGAGCGGCATGGGTTATGCGTGGCAGAGAGTGGCATGGATGAGAAAGGTCCTCATATAAAGCGTGATGGGAGCTGAGAGCGGCATGGATAAGAAAGGTCCTCATATAAAGCGTGATGGGAGCTGAAAGGGGATTGGTGAGCTTGGAGAGAGTTGGGAAGGCTTCTCTGAGAGAAGGGAATTGGGTGTTGAACACGGAACATGGGTTCGTCAGGTAGGAAAGGGGATTCTCGATGGGAGAGCTGGCTTGAACAAAGGCCAGGAGGCAGGGAGGAGTGTGGTGGGGTTTGGAGGTGCTGGCTCATGTGATGTGGCCAGAGCTGGGT
>NW_011495071.1:6812231-6826595 GCF_000754665.1 Bison bison bison
AGCACTTGGGGGGCTTTTAAAAAGACAGATTTCCTTGGGAGGCTTTTGAAAAGAGTGGACCACCAGGGAAGTTCCTGTGATTTACTTAAGTGAAGACTGAATCGTGAACAAAAACAAAACCCCAGAGCTGAGTTTAGGTTAGGGAAGGGGTATCTTGAGTAGTCTTAAGCCAGAGGCTTAGAACAGGCATGTGTCTCCTCGTTCTGAAGAGTGCCGACGTGCCTGATGGCCTTGTCTGGTTCCTTTGACTCCCTTTCTGGGGCAGAAAGTTCTAGGGAGCAAGTAGAACTCTGCTCAAAGGGCCTCTGTGTGGGTACTTGCCCAAGGTATCCCCTTTTCTCTGGCTCAGGACTGGTTGAGTTTCTAGCAGAAAGGTGAATCAAGAAGGAAACAGACATTGTCTGCAGCTCATCCTTTCTGATTCAGGGCTCAGCCCCTCAATGTTTATTACGACCACTGTACTTTGTTACCCATCTTATATTTTAGTTTGTGAAATAGATTGGCCTGTGGGAGGCGGGTGCTCTCTGCTGAGTGTGGTGTGATCTGTAGGGAAGACAAGTTGCAAGTTGAGTCCTGGAAGGGGAGGAGGCAGGGCAGGAGAAGGACGCCCGCCCCGCCATTGTCTGTGGGTTCTGCCCGGCTGATGCGATCAGAAATGGCAGCGCTGGCAGGGAGCCCTTCTGCTGAGGGCACCGGGAGGCACTCCCAGGGAGCGTTTCTATTTTTAATGTAATTTGGGGGAGCTGGCTTTTAGTTCAGACCCTGCCCTTCCTCACCCATCCAGATGGCAGAGTCGGCCACAGCTGCCGGGGCTCAGGCTGCCAGTGGAGAGGCGTGGGGGGCTGCGGGCACGGGGCTGGGGACACGGAGGTGTGCCAGCCCGGCCGGAACCCCGCCGGGGAAGATGGAGTGGGCTGTCTCCAGCCCCACCTCTCCTGTTAACCCTCGTGGTCCGGGACAGACGGGGCCCCTGTGAATGTGACGGAAGGAGTGCAGGTCCTAGGATGGGGACTGGCACTGGCGAAGCTGGGTGTCTTTTGTTTTTTTTTTACCCCCAGGCTGGGGGAGAAGAGGAGGAGTGTGAGGAGAGCTGTGTTTGTGGCCTGCCTTTTTTGGGCCGGAGTTGGGCCCCACTAGAAGCCCTGTACACTGTGGTTCGCTATCGCATTTTTTAAAAGATAATTTTATTTATTTATCTTTGGCTGTGCTGGGTCTTCGTTGCTGTGTGGGCTTTTCTCTCGTTGCGGCGAGAGGGGCCCCTCTCTAGCTGCAGCGTGTGGGCTTCTCATTGCGGTGACTTCTCCTGTTGCAGGTAGCACGGGCTCTAGGGTACGGGGGCTTCAGTAGTGGTGGCTCCTGGGCCCGAGAGCACAGTCTCAATAGTTGTGGCGCACAGGCTTAGTTACTCTGGGTGTGTGGGATCTTCCCGGTTCAGGGACGGAACCTGTGTCTCCTGCACTGGCAGACGAATTCTTTACCACTGAGCCACCCGACCTGGGGATCGAACCCATGCCTCTTGCGTCTCCTCCACTGCAGGCGAATTCTTTACCATGGAGCCACCGAGGAAATCCAAGGGAAGCCCTGTGATCCCATTTTGCAGTGGAGGAGGTGCTGGAACTAAGGGTTAAGTCCAGGCTGACAGCAGTGCTCCACCCCTGTAACCTTACCCCTGCAGAAATTTGGTGAATGTATTAAGAATAGTCCTTTTCACCAGCTTGCTAACTTTGCCCCGACACCCAAACTTTAAAATGAGGTTTGGGGCTGACTCTCTTCGTTTCTTCTTTGCACTGTCTGGCAGGTATAATTCCTGATTAGGAAGGGGACATCATTGTGTACTGATGGCACCTGGGTGTCGGGGGATCTCAGAATGGTACAAAGGAGCGCTCCATCTTCCTCCCTTCAGGTTGCCCTCGCAGTGCCCTTCTCATCTGGAGTATAGCTGTCTCTCGTTTCACCACGTCTCCATCTTTCCAGGATCCTCCCTCTTTGATGCACTTTGTCTGCCGTCCCCAGTCCTGCTCACTGAATTTCAGCATTCCCGATGATCGGTGGCTCTGGCGGTTGGGAGCCCGTGGATTTGGGGTGTTCACAGACGTGTCTGCTTTCTCTCTGCAGCTGGCAGTGAATGTTTCCACCTGCAGGAGGCAGGATTTTCTTTTTCTTGTGTGTCCTCCTTCAGCCTGTGGCTTCTGACTCTGCCTGCAGTGGCTGTGTTGTCTGATTCATCCTCCCCAGGGCAGCAAGGCCGGCTCTGGGAGCAGCTGTGAGCCTAGGGGCTTAGCCAGAGCCGCAGGGCCTTCATTGTACAGCAGACAGGCCTTCTCTTCTGCATCCCAAGTGGCCCTCCCTCACCAAGAGCCACCTCTCAGCACCCCCTCCTGGCATGGGCGTCAGTACAGACCCCCACCCCAGTGTGCACTTTCCACTGCTACTTGTCCGTAGGCCCAGAGGTTGGGAAGAGAAGACAAGGATGCCAGCCAGTCCAGCCAAGAGGAGCTGCAGAGCAAGCAGTCTGGAGGCTCGGAGAGGTACCGTGTGTGGGAGGCGGCCCTTGGGGACTTTGGGATGCCGTGGACTTGGGGCCAGAATTCCTGCCTTTGGTCTGCGTGTCTCAGTGTGCTCCTGTCTGAAGGCAGGTGATGAACTGACTGGATGGCCTTGCAGAGTTTGTGTGTGTGTGCACGTCACACAAACCAAGACAGAAGTGGGAGGTACTGCTGCAGCGTTTGGTGGGACTTTGTGCCCACAGCACCGTTGTGGGGCCAGGGCTCTGTCCTCTTCACCCGATTGGGTCAACCTCGTGTGTCCTTGGTCATGGGTCAGGGCTGGATAGTCTGCTAGAGGTCTGGGGGACCACGCTAGAGGATCGGTGCTGCAGCTCAGAGCTCTGAGCCACGCCTCGCCACACCAGAAATGGCTGCAGCTGTGTCTGTGTGTGTATATGTGTCTGTGTGTGTATGTCTGTGTGATTGAGAGACAGGGGCTTCCAGCTTCTCAGGCCTGGGCCCATGAAAGAGAAGGGTTGCCACCCTGGCAAGGGAAGGGGGTGGTCATTCTACTTTTTGAACCTTTAAAAGCTATCAGCATTTTTACTTCCTCAAAGCTACAGCTTCATGCATTTTCTGTAGAGTGATCATTTGAGGCTGGCTTCTATCTTTCTCCCTCTTTCTGCTCAATTCTTCCATCACTTCGCCAACTCCCAGACCCCAGAGATGGGGATAGATACATCTGTGAGTGTGCCCAGATGTCACTCCTGGGCCACGCAAATGCAGCCCATGACCTGGGAGGGCTGAGTCCAGTCCAGGCAGAGGGCGAGCTCAGTAGGCAGCTTCTCTGTCCTGCTTTTCTGGCCGTGTTGCCCTCCATGGAGGTGGGGCCAGGACTGGGGTCCAGCCCGGAGGAGGCATGGACCTGGGTCCACGTACTCCACTCTGCAGTTCTGCTGCTGTCTGAGTGGAGGCAATGACTCTGCTCTCTGCTCAGGTTATCTCCCCCTCTTTTGCGTGAGGAGCGGCTCCAGAGTCTCCTTCACAGCCAGGCCACCGACGAAGGGCCTCCACAGGCCCCAGAGGGGCAGCCTGAGTGGAAGGAGGCAGCGGAGCCTGAGGAGGGCTCTCTGGGCAGCTCCCCACCCTCTGTTTCCTTGCAGAGGTAAGGTCCGGCCGGAAGCCTCCCAGGGTTGGGGGGCAGTGGGTCTGGAGAGGTGGGGAGAGCAGGGGGTGGGTTTGCAGCCTAAGCAGCAGCAATGGAGGTCTCTGGTTAGTGCTTCATATGAACTGAGGAAATCTGCCTCTTCCTAGTCTGCAGCCTGCAGCTACAGTTGGGGTGCACAGGCTGGTTAGGGGAGCTTAGAAACTCTGGCACAAGGAAGTGTCTCTTCTGAGCCAGCCACCCCCTGGCAGGGGCTAGGGCAGAGTCTGCTGTCACCCGGGCTGGGCCGTTCCGGCCGGGGGGTGGCCATGTCTCCTGGTCCCCACCTGCCAGCCCCCTTCTTCCCCATGATCATCCCACCGCTAGTCATTCAGCAAGCCCTGGGGGTGGAGGGAGCCCTGCTAGTGCTGGGCCCCAGGTCAGGGAGGTGCAGTGCCCCGGGCTTCCCCCAGGAAGGGAAAGACGCCGGCCTTAGAGCTCACCTGGCTGAAATGAGTCACTGGGGAGGCAGAGCAGCAGCACCCACGCAGCCCCTGCTGTGTGGGGAGGTGGGGAGCGGAGCTGAGACCCGAGGCCTGAGATGGCACATGTTGCTGGGGCTGCCTCCTCCCTTGTCCCCATCAGAGCTCTTGGGCCCCAAGCGGGGTACACCTGGAGCCTCTCACCTTCCTCTGGCTTTAACGCAGTTCCTTCCTTGTTGTTGTCAAGGGAGGCGCTCCCAAGCCCACCTGCTGCCCACGAGAGGGGCCAAGAATGGCGTCCCCAGGCCGAGGGGCCGGGCCCTGGGCAGGAAGAGCCCAAGGAGAAGGTGGCGGTCAGCCCCACCCCGCCAGGCTCTCCAGAGGTGTAAGGGCCAGTTTCCATGTCTGTCCCTGTCCTCCGTTGTGTGGATTGCTTTAGTGTCCATCCCGTCTTGGGTGGTGGGGAGAGGGTGCCCTGGCCCTGGCTCAAGGAGTGGAGTGGGGGGAAAGTGAGTGTACCCTTGGTTCTGTGTGCAGCCTTGACCCCTAAGCAGCCCCCAGGGCTCCCCTCGTCAACACCTAGGGTATGAGGCTGGAAGTGAGGGGGCAGAGTACCTTCTGGGTCCTTAGCAGAAACCTGGTCAACCGCGTTTTCTGCTCTGTCAAGCCCTGTTTTCCTTTAAAAAATTATTAAGGTATTTATGTACCTGGTTGTATGTACACGTGAATTGTACAAGTCAATGAATGTTTATATACATATGCACCATGTCACAGTCTTCCCTGGTGGCTCAAGACAGTAAATAATCTGCCTACAATGCAGGAGACCTGGGTTCGACCCCTGGGTCAGGCAGATCCCCTGGGGAAGAGAACGGCTACCCACTCCCGTATCCTTGCCTGTAAATTCCATGGACAGAGGAGCCTGGTGGGCTTCAGTCCATGGGTTGCAAAGAGCCGGACGTGACTGAGTGACTAACACTTTTCACACACCGTATCATAACCTCCCAGATCTTTGAGAACATTTCCGCCCCTCCTGTAGCTCCCTTGGGCTCCTTTCCTCTTAGTCCACCTGCCCCAGGTCACCATTCTTCTGGCTTGTCGCATAGATTCATTTTTCCTGTTCCCAACTTCATTTGAATGGAATTATCCAGTACACAATATAGCTCTTTTGTGCCTGGGTTCACAGCGCACCTACGTTGTTACACTTCTAAAACTTAGAAACCTTTTAGCTCTTCTCCCCCCTCACCTCTTTTACAGATGAGGAAACTGAGGTTCAGAGGGGCAAAGGGATTTGCCCAAGGTCACATTGCTAGTTGATTGCAGAATTAGATCTAGATTCTAGTCTCTGGAGCCCTTGACTTCTGTCTCCTGGTCTGCAGCCACTGTGTCTTTTCCCTGCGTGGTGTCAGGGTTTCAGGGTGATACAGGTTTTCCTGCTTGTGAGCTGAGCAGTACAGAAGGATTAAGAGTCTTCAGGATTGGGGCTGATTGTTGAGCAGAGACAGGTTCACGCGCTGATTACTCACAGCAAGTGTCACCAAGGGCTGGAGGGACCCAGGAACGCATGCTCTCCTGTAGCGCTGTGTGGTGCTGAAGGAGTGATGTAGGGGAGGGACCCTTGGTGGCTGTGGACAGCCGGATCAGGGTGCTTATGATGAGGACAGCAGGTGACCTGGCTTCAGAAACAGGACCCTCTGGGCAGAGGTCAGGGGTCAGAGGGCGTTTTCCCAGGGCTTCTGGGAGAGAAGTTGGGCAGTGAGGCTCCTCCTGGCCACCCAGGCTGACAAGCCCTCCTCTCTGTGTGTCTCCTCCCGTCCCTGCGAGGCTGTCCCCGCTGGGCCGGCCTCTCCTTGACCCCACAGTTTCAGTTCACATGGTGCTCTTAGGAGATGTCTTCTGCTCCTTTCCTGGACTCTTCTCAGGCTCTAGAACTTCCTTGCTATTGACCTTTACAGCTGCCTTAGGAATGGATTTGTTCTCTGGGTTTCACGGGGGAGTGACTCTGTGCCTCATTTGTATCCATGGAATTTTAATTTGCAGAGGTGACTGAGTGACAACACCGAGAGGCCGATGCCACTGAAAGAAGAATTTATTCCTTATATTTCCAGAGAGAAGAGGGCATGCCATGCCAGGCGGAGCCACGTGGGGAAGGACCAGAGCTGGTCAGGAGGGGAAAGAAGCGAGAAGGAAGAGCATGACCCGGAGTTGTTATTGGGGTTTTCGTGGGATGCAATGGGTGAGGCGGGGTGAGTACTCAAGCGAGTGTGTGTGTGGGGGTGCAGTTTGGATAATTTTCGACGGCTTTGGGCTCTGGGCATGGTCTCTGGTTGCCTGGGGCCCGGCCCTGGGTGATCTAGGGCATGAGAAATAGATTAGGAGATGGTAGGGTGGGTTTGCTTAGGAAAGACATATTCCCTTTGCTGTCTATAAGGATTGCCTGGTCCGGGGAGGGGCACCCTCTCCTTGACCAGCCAACTTCTTCACATATTGTAACACTGTAAAATATAAAGAATAAAAAACATGATTAGGAGTGTCTGTCACCTGCACGGATGTTGTCAAGCTGAATCAGGAGGAGTTAGGAGCACAGGAAGTTCAGAGTGCAGGCAGGTCCAGCAAGCAGCCACTGCTGTGTGTGCTGTATGGCTGGAAGGCCTGGGTCTGGGAAATAAGCATATCCTTCCCTCTATCTTCCCAGCATCCTTCTTGAGGTATTTGTAGAGAGAGAAGGCAAATGTATTAAAACCACCACGCTGAAGAAAGACACTCGCAGACTTAGAGAATGAACTTATGGTTGTGGGGAAGGGATAGTTAAGAGAGTTTGGGATGGACAGGTACATGCTGCTATATTTACAATGGATAACCAACAAGGACCTACTATATAGCACATGAAACTCTGCTCAGTGTTATGTGGCAGCCTGGATGGGAGGGGAGTTTAGGGGAGTATGGCTGAGTCTTTTTGCTATCCACCTGAAACTGTCACAGCACTGTTAATTGATTACCAATATAAAATGGGCTTCCCTTGTGGCTCAGACGGTGAAGAATCTGCCTTCAATGCAGGAGACCTGGGTTTGATCCCTGGGTCAGGAAGATCCTCTGGAGAAGGGAATGGCTACCCACTCCAGTATTCTTGCCTGGAAAATAGAAGAACCTGGTCGACACAGTCTATGGGGTTGCAAAGAGTCGGACACAATTGAGGGGCTAACTAACACTTCAGTGTAAAATAAAAGGTAAAAAAAAAAAAAAAAACCACTGGGTTGAAAATTAGTGGAGACAGAATCCCTGATAGTGATCTGAGTTTTAGTGGTGGCACGGCCATGTCAGGACTGTGGGTACCACAGCCCTCTTCCCTCTCCTCCCTCCTTGCCTGTCCCTCCTCGCTTTCCCTCATATAGGTCTCAGAGTAACTCGGCCAGCAGCCTGAAACATGTTCTGCTGAGCCTCGTCTAGGCCACTCGCTGTTGGAAACTGGGTCTCACTGATGGTGATACCTGAGGAGTGGCCTAGAAATCAGACCTGCCTCTTCCCCTGGAGGCTTTGACCTCCCAGGTGTGTCATAGATCTTTCAGGCTCACTGTTGACTGCGTTGGACCTAAGCTGGGAGTTTGGGATACTCAGTCTTGAAAACAGGGACACGGTGAAGAGGCCCGCTGAAAAGCAGCCCCGATCTGCCTGCATGCCAGGCGTGCAGGCAGGCTCAGCGGTGCGTGCAGCCTGGGTGCGTGCTGTCACGCCGGCTGGTGCTGCATCTCTCCGCAGCATCGGTCCCTAGGGCCCCACATAGCTCTGCAGCCCACAGGGGAGGGAGACATTAAAAGGTACCATCTCAGGGAAAAAAAGATGTTTTCAGCTCAGGTTGGAAATGAGTTGGAGGGTTGATGAGGCGGAGAGCTGCGGCGGTGGCAGGGTTGGGAGGAGGCTCTTTGCCAGGCAGGATTCTCAGAGGAGGTGGTGGCTACATCTTACATCTGCATCAGTCTGGGCTGCGTCAGGGGACTGAGAGAAAGCAGGAATTGGAAGGAGGGAGATGGGCTTGGGAGAGGAAGGGGGCTGAAGACAGAGGTCAGGACCGTTTCTGGTTTGAGTCACGATTTTAGGAAGGATCTTAATGGTATTTCAGACACTTTGGTAGCCTTTTGTCTGTTTCCTCAGTCTCTGGCCTCAAGGGGCTGGAAGGGAATTCCAGAGCCCTCATTTCCTTCTGCTTTGCTAGTCTGATCCCACCCGCTGCCTTCCATCTGCTGCAGAGCGGGGGCTGAGGGCGGAGGGGGTTCTGCATCCCCTGCAGGCTGGCTCCCCTTCTCGGACTCTGGCCCCACCCCTCCTTGATTCACCCCCCGCCTGCATGCTGCTGTGGTCCACTCGGCCATGGGGCCAGGCCTGCCACAGGCTGAGCATCGCAGGAGAAGGTGGTGCTTGGGTGGCCAGACCAATTTCTAATGTAAGATTTAAGGACCTGGGCCTGCACACGCATCCTTGGCTTTAGGAAAGCCACTCTGGGAAGCAAAATACTTTATCCCACTTATGTTTCCATTGCTTAAAATGTTCTTGGGGTTTCTCTTTGGCTATTTCCTTCAAGAGCCAAAATATGCTCAACAGAACAGCCTTCATGACTTTGTAGACATCTCTTTGACCAATCCCATTGTTCTTATCTAACCACCTGCCTTTTGCATCCCAGTTAGAATTCCTTTTACCCATTTCCACATGGTGAGTTCACTCTAAGCAGATGAAGTTGTGGCACTGTTGAGGAGATACAGAGTCTGGCATTTCAGATGTGCCCCTGGTACTCTGGCTTAGGGAAGGGTCTCCTGCCTGGCTCCCTTGGCATTGTGGAAAGAGGTTGCGCATTCCTGGGCCTCCAAGGACTATTCTGGGCCCCAGGGCTAGGACACATGCTGCTGCTTCTCCTGCCGGCTCATAAGCATTGACCTCTGTTCAGTTTTGAGAGTCAGGGAGTAGCCTCTGGGGACTTCCCAAACTGCCGGCATGAGCCTCAAGTAATAGGGAGATCCCTGGTAGGAGACAGAACCAGGGCCATGAAACCCACTCGGGAGGAGTCCATGAGGGACAGAAGTTTGCCCTCTTCTCTTGCCGCCAGCTCCTGAGCCATGTCTCGGGGTGTTCACTCGGGCCACAACCTACCCAGTCCCCTGAGGGCCTCCTATGTGTCACCCCGCTCCTTAGACACTCAGGCCCTCCCTCACACAGCCACAGTGGGGCTTATTGTATAGAGCAGGGGTCTCCAACCTCCAGGATCTAATGCCCGAGGACCTGAGCCAGAGCTGATACAGTAATAATAGAAATAAAGTGCACAGTAAATGTAAAGCATGTGAATCATCCCCAGACCATCCGCGCACCCCTGGTTTGTGGAAAAATTGTCTTGCATGAAACCAGTTCCTGGTGCCAAAAAGGTTGGGGGCCGCTGCTGTGGAACAGACGCTGCCCCTGTGTTCGAGAGGGTAGCCTTGCTGCTCGCCCTCGGGCGACCTGACGTGCACGTGCGACTCCTGACCAGGGGCCCTCCGTTAGGGCTCCATGTGGGGTGTTCAGTATCTGTATAAACCCTGGTGCCAGAAGGTGGGTGAGCAGTAAACTGAGTGAAACGCTGCTCCTGCCCTTGGCAGGCGATCTGCAGAGCCCGCAGCTCCCCGGGAGCAGCTCTCAGAGGCCGCGCTGGAGGCCACAGACGAGGCGGTGACCCGAGAACTCGAGCAAGAACAGATACGGCTCCTGGAGTCCAAACAAGAGAAGATGCAGCGGCTGCGGGAGAAGCTGTGTCGGGAGGAGGAGGCGGAGGCCCTGCAACTTCACCAGCAGAAAGAGAAGGCGCTCAGGTCCTGCCGCCGGGCCCAGCCACCCTGGCTGCCCCTCCAGGATGACTCCTCTGTGGCCCGGGTGGAGGAGGGGTGGGCTCCGTGGCCAAGACCCGTGCCTTTCCTCTCTTGGGAAGGGACTTGAGAGGCATGATAGTAATGGGGATGGCCGGTATTTTTTGAGAGATTACTCTGATCCACGTGCTTTGTGTCTGCTAATTCGTTGAGTCCTTGGGAATGGCCCTTATGAGTTTCTGTCATCAAGTCTGTTTTGTGGAATTTATAATATAGATGAGGGAGCTGAGGCACAGGAAGGTTAAGTAGCTTGTCCAAGGTGTGGAGCCTCATAAACAGCAGAGCCTGGATTAACAGTCTGGGCAGTTTGTCTCCAGAGCCTGTTTCTTTTTTTTTTTAAACACTATTCTTTATTTTTTTACTTTGGCTGCACCATGCAGCATGTGATAGGGTGTGAGGTGCTCTTACCCAGGACCCAGAAGTTTCTATTTGGGTTCCTACTCTTTAAGTACATGACAGGCAGGCCCTCAACAAATGCAGCACATAGGCTTAGGCTGGGCCTGTGTGTGTAGGATTGTGTGCTCCTGTGCTGGAGTTATGGTTTTTATAGGAAAAGGCAGGTGAGGGCTGGCATGATGGCTCCACAGTAAAGCATCACCAGGGGTCCTTTGATCCTTCTGTCATCTTCAGCGCTGAGTTTTACTCTCAGGCTCTCTTTACAGTCCAGTGTAGCTGCTGGATTTCCAGCCATCGTATCTGTGTTCCAGGCAGGAAGTATAGGGGCACCTTCTAGTTCATTCAGTCCCTTCAAAGGCACTTTGATGGGAACTTTACCCAATAATTTCTGTTTATATCTCACTGGCCACTCCTGCTTGCAAAGGGTGCAAAGTTGACTGAGGAATGTAGTCCTTTAGCTGGTCTTTGGGCCTGAGAAAATAAAATTAGGGTTCTTTTAGTAAAGAAAAGTAGGAGAATGGATATTGAGAGGGTAATAAACCATCTCTGTCACAGTCCCAGGTTGGGGAAAGTGCTACAAAAAGACGTTAATATGTTTCACTTACTTGGCAGTTAAGCTAAAGGTTAAATCTTGTCCTCTTGGACAGAAGATCCCAAAGTGCTGTAGACTTACTATTTTTATATCATACATGGCAAAGACTGTATAAAATATTTATGGTTAATTTAGAGAAACTAAGAGAAAACCAGCACCCAACTGCCCAGAGGTTTGGGGACAGTCTCCCTCATTAGCCCAACACAGGCTCTGCTGACCAGGGTTCATCCTATGTCAGCCCTCCTGGATCCCCCTGCCAGAGAGCATCCCAAAGAATAGATGGTCCCAGGCATCCTCCTCTTCCAGCTGCCTGGAACTTGGGGTAGGGGGCCTCCCAAACAGAGTGCAACTCAGCTTACCTTGAGAGGCAGTGCCTAGGAAGAAATCCTGGTGGTGTCTCCCTACCAGGCTCCTCTCTCTCCCTGGCCACCCTGGGCTATGCTGACAGCTTCCTGTCCCTTCCCGAACCCCCCAACTTCAGAGGGGCCTCCCAGAGCCCTCCTAAGTTGTAGTGAAAACCAGCCTGTTGAAAGTATCTGATTCAGGGCCTGAAACACGATAGTTGCTCAATAAAAGCTGGTTCTTGGTTGTATTTTCAACTAAAATCAGTACAGCGTTTGTGGTCTTGACTAAGTGATTTCTCTGTGGGCAGTGCCTTGCCTGGCTCTCTTCAAAGTAGTTTGTCATGAGAACCCTGTTTCTATTTATACATGAGCCTTTCTGAGAGGTAGGGTCTCCTCTCTGCTGGGAAATTACCACTTGGTAGAAATTTCTGGAAGCCACAACTGACCTTGTAGCAAATATTTCTTGAATGAGAAGGCAGGCAGGCGGGCTGATGCTTAAGTTTCTTTAGTTACAAAACAAAGAGACTGAGTTTAGTTGTAAGATGAAGAGAGGAGAGCATTGTAAAATGCAGGACTTAACTGCTAAAGACCCTTCCATTCTGTGGTGATATGTGTAAAATTTAGCCTTGGGACAAAGAGGAAGGGTTTCTGGGGGAATCTAGCAGGAAGAATCTTTAAATTTTCTGTCATTACGGAAGAAAGCAGTGGTGTTGATAGCTGAAAATAGAAAATGATCCAAAGTCTTTTCTGGCTCTGGAATTCACTGCAGAAGCTTTTCAAAGAGATTGTCTTCTGAATCATGTTTTTCTCAGGCTTTGAACTCCCTGAGTGCGCAGCAATGGTCATATGATAGCCCCTGGTCACGTGGGGGCCGCGAGGGTTGTCTGCTTGGGATGAGATGGTCACCATCTCGGTCTGTGAATAAGGGGCCCCTTACAGATAACTTGCTTGTAGTTTGGGCCTGGGTGATACTGCCCAAATTCAACCAGCATTCATGAAGTCCCTACTTCCATTTCTGTTACTGTGCTTGGCACTTGGGAGATAGCAGATTTTAAGACAAGATTGCTTCTCTGGAGACGCTCCCACACTTGTAAGGAAAACACACATACAGAGGCTGAATTATGGTGTGATGTTATGCGTGGCAGAGAGTGGCATGGATGAGAAAGGTCCTCATATAAAGCGTGATGGGAGCTGAGAGCGGCATGGATAAGAAAGGTCCTCATATAAAGCGTGATGGGAGCTGAAAGGGGATTGGTGAGCTTGGAGAGAGTTGGGAAGGCTTCTCTGAGAGAAGGGAATTGGGTGTTGAACACGGAACATGGGTTCGTCAGGTAGGAAAGGGGATTCTCGATGGGAGAGCTGGCTTGAACAAAGGCCAGGAGGCAGGGAGGAGTGTGGTGGGGTTTGGAGGTGCTGGCTCATGTGATGTGGCCAGAGCTGGGTTGGGGTCAGACTGGATCCAACCTTGAGTAAATGCCCTCCCACCTGGTTGCAGAGGAGACCCTTTTGCAGAAATGCTATTTTGGGATCATGGAGCTCATGATCTGCTTCCTGTGGCAAAGGGCAGGTGGAGTTCATAGCCCCTCTCGCCCTGGGAGGTATTAAAGGCAGCAGGACCCAGAAGCTGAGGTTAGGCTTGTCCTTAAGACATAGGAAGCTTCACAAGCAGGCTCCAGGCTTTTGGAGGCTGAGAGCCAGGGGTTAGGTGTAGAAAGGGGAAGGCCTGTGGTCCTGCCAGCAAACTTGCCTTTGCTTTGCAGTTCCCTGAAGGAGCAGCTGCAGAGAGCCACCGAGGAGGAGGAGACCCAGATGAGAGAGCAGGAGCGCCAGAGGCTGTCCCGGCTCCGCGCCCAGGTGCAGTCCAGCTCAGAGGCCGATGAGGACCAAATCAGGTGAGTGTGGACTGTGGGCGGCCTGGCCTCCCCGGAGGCTCGCCCCTCTCGGCACCCCCTCCCCGCACCCCGACCAACACAAGTGCCCAGACCCACCCCTACCTCCTTTTCTGCCCAGGGCCGAGCAAGAGGCTTCCCTGCAGAGGCTGCGAGAAGAGCTGGAGTCTCTGCAGAAGGCCGAGAGGGCCAGCTTGGAAGAGAGAAGCAGGCAGACCCTGGAGCAGCTCAGGGAAGAGATGGAGGCTTCGGAGAAGAGAGAGCAGGCTGCCCTGAAGGTGGAGAAGGAGAGGGCCTTGCAGCAGCTGAGGGAGCAGCTGGAAGGGGAGAGGAGAGAAGTGAGTGCCCCCCTTCACCCCCGTGTGTCCCTGGGGAGGGCTGGCTGCTGAGGAAGAACAAGAGCCAGCCTTGGCGCCCAGGGGAGCCGGCAGCACAGGGGTCTGCGAGGAAGGGCGTGGAGATGTTGGGCCGGCCGTCTGGGCCCATGTGGAGCCCGCTCGACTCAGAGCAGGTGCTGCCCTGGTCTCCACGGTGGGGTCCAGAGGCCCCCTCCAGGGCCTGTTGGGAGTTGTCAGCAGCAGAGAAGTTTGAAGGCAAAGGACCCGGGGGTTTGGGAAGACTCCATGACTGAAAGAACTGAAACCAGACCAGAGGTCTTGAGACGAAGGCGCAGCGTCCCCGTCCTTGTCCCTGAGGGCAGCTGTGATGACCTCTCGTCTCTCTCCTTCCCTCCCCTGCCTCAGAGCAAGAGGCTGGCTCACTCAGGGGAGTTTGTTCTCCTTTATCCTTACCCCCTATCCCTCCCATCCAGTGGTCTGTCTCTAGGTAAGAGGCAGAAGTAGGTAGTAGGTCAGGTGGAACTGGTGTTTTGTTTTGGTTCTGGGTGGAGTGTCAGTTCCCAGACCAAGGGGACCTACGGGGGAGGTCACTGCGCTGCACGTGCTCAGGAAGAAGGTGCTGAGCCGCCAGGCCCCCTGGCCCGTATTCACAGGCAGGAGTGTGGCCTGTGTACGGTGGTTTGGCCCAGAGGCCCGAGGGTGGAAGGGCCATGACCGAGCCTCACTGAAAGTTTCCCTCCACACTGGCCTCCATGGCTTGCAGGCTTGAGGGACAGCTGTTTTGGAGGAATACAGACGTGCCTGTGGTTCC
>NW_011495071.1:6826695-6827419 GCF_000754665.1 Bison bison bison
GTCTCTCTGGCTCTTCCTCTCCCCAGAGTCAGAGCCCGGCCAGCCTGCCCTGGTCCTCACAGGCCCTGTGTTGCACCCCAGGCGGCAGCAGCGCTGGAGAGGGAGCACAGAGAGGAGCTGGAGCGGCTCTCCTCCTCACTGGAGGCCAAGCACAGGGAGGTGAGAGGTGGCAGCCCTGCCTGACAGGCAGAGCCTGGTGTGCTGGGCCCCGGGCTCTGAGCCTTCATGGCTGGCTGGTCGGCAGAACTCCACCCCAACCCCGGCCCTGCCACTAGCTTCCCTCTCCTGCAGCCCCGGGGGATGGGGGCTGGGTCCCTGGGAAGCGAGTCGCCCGCGGCCTCTGTAGGGCCCTCTGAGGGTCACGCTCCCCGGTGCGGGCGCCTCCTCAGGTGGTCTCCAGCCTCCAGAAGAAGATGCAGGAAGCTCACCAGAAAGAGGAGGCCCAGCTGCAGGAGAGCCTTGGGCGGGCGGAGCAGCGAGCCCATCACAGGGTGTACCAGGTGCTGGAGTACGAACAGGAGGTGAGTGCCGGTCTGCTCCTTTCGCCCTGGGGGCCCGGCGACTTGGACGGCCGGCCAAGCCGTCCTGGCCCGAAGGGCCTCTGCTTTGCCTTGGACGGCTCGGCTGGGGCTCAGTTTTTATGCCTTAGTTCCCTGGAGGCCAAGTCCTTCTCCACCCCGTGCCCTGTACGTGAGTGGAGCAGCTGGGTGTGGCCGCGTGTGTA
>NW_011495071.1:6827695-6833900 GCF_000754665.1 Bison bison bison
GGCGCACGTGTGTGTGTGTGTGCGCGCACACACGCAAACTCACTCCCACCCCTTGGGGTCCTTCCCAGATGTCCGCAGGGCCTTGGAAGGAGTCAGGGGTGGTGGGAAACGTCCTTCCCGGGCCCCCAGCAGTGGTGAAATCCAGTTTTGCCTTTGTACTAGAGCATTGCGGGAGGGCTGCTCCTCCCCGCCGCCAGGCTGCACTTTGCTCTCCTGTTTATAACAGCCGAGGTGTACTGAGCCTGTACCGTGTGCCAGGTGCATCCTGAGCTCTTTGCGCATTAACCTCATTTAGTCTTCACAATACCCTTGGGTGGGGGCGTCCGTACTATCCTTCTCTCCATTTGAAAAAGAGGAAACTGAGACTTTAGCATAAGCAACTCCCTTAAGCCTCCCTGGCTGATAAGTAAAGGAGCTAGGATTCAAGCCAAGATTATCTGACTCCAGAGCCTTCGATTTTTAACCACCAACCCTGTGCCTCCAGGCCTACAGAAATTCCAGGACTCCCGGAAATAGATTGCCAAGAGCCAACCAATATGTAGATATTACATACCCATCTTCAGCCTCTGGCTTGGAGGGGAAAGTTCAGTGACTAAGTGGACCCAGTGGCACGCTCACGTTGGGGTGAACGACTGCGAGGGCTGGTGGCTGACTTTAGCCCAGAGCTGGAGGCTTCACCTCCAGAAACTTGAACCAGTATCCCAGACTCTGCACCAGGGCAGAAATAGTGGCCCAGAGGAAAATGTAATTGACTCCTTTTCTAAACCAGTTCTGCCCTTGTTGAAAAATAGTGACATTTTAGTAATGACCCCTTCCCTTAAGGAAGGAAGGCTGTGTGTGCGAGGAGTGGTAGGAGAGGCAGGTGTCCACACCAGGGATTTCTCAGGACATCTGTCCAGTGTTGTTTCAGCAGCAGACAGGGGGTGCAGGCTTTCTGGGGTTGAGACCACGTGGTCCTGGGCACTCTCTTCAGGAGCCGGCCTTAGAGGCCTGCTGGGGTCCCTGATCTTACTGACCTGAGGCGGCAGGGCAGGGGGTAGGGGGCGGCTCTGGTCAAAGGGTTGAGAAGGGCCGCGGTGGTTTCCCACCAACGGCCGCACCCTCTGTCAGGAGAGGAAGCAGCGGGCTGAGCTCCTAGGGCACCTGATGGGAGAGCTGGAGCGCCTGCGCAGGGCCCATGAGCGAGAGCTGGAGTCGGTGAGGCAGGAGCAGGACCGGCAGCTGGAGGACTTGCGGAGGCGGCACCGGGAGCAGGTGGGCGCCGGGCTGATGGTGCTTGGGGCCTGCCCTCCCCGACCCCTCCACCCAGGGTAGAAGAGTGCTGGGGGCCACGGCGGCGGCGGGGTGGAGCCTGCCGGCTTCAGGGGTGGGGGGTGGGGCCTGCCGGCTTCGGGGGTGGGGAGGTCTCTCGCTGGCCATCCCCAAGCCGGGGCATCCTTGCTCTTTTGTTTTCTGGGCCAAGGAGCACCCCAGGACTAGAAGCAGAGGTCAGTGCACCTCAGGCCTTGGGGTTGGTGTCTTTGCCTCTGCTCACCATTCCCCCTGAAATAAGTAAGGGGTGATGCTCTGCTGGGGGAGCCCAGCCCAGCTTGGAGCACATGGTGTGGGGCACGTGGTCGCGAACTCCTCCTGGCCCTCAGCTCGGGCCTGGGCACTGGCTGCACTCCCATCTTTCTCTCTACCTACACTCCGTGCAGGAAAGGAAGCTCCAAGATTTAGAGGTGGAACTTGAAACCAGAACCAAGGATGTCAAGGCCCGATTGGCTCAGCTGGATGTCCAGGTGCGGGAGTAGGGGCGGAGGACAGGCTCTCAGGTACCCTTGACCCGGAAGTCCGCTCCCCCAGGAGAGGCCCGGAGTCAGCCAGATGGCCAGACCTTCTGTGCTCCGCAGAAGGAAGCGGCCAGAAAAGAGAAGCAGCAGCTCCTCGACGTGCAGAGGCAGGTCGTGCTGGAGAGCGAGGTTCGTCTGCTGCTTCTCCTGTCCTCCCTTGTTAGACTTCCTTCCTCCCCCAGCCCCTTCATTCCCCTGGGGAACGTACCAAACTCTGTTGGCTAGCACCCCACAGATAGCTTCTCTGTGGGAGACCAGCTCAGGCAACCCTGGGGGGCGGGGCCACGGAGGGGTGGGGCCTGGCCCAGCCTCTCCCCCGGTGCAACCCCGCTGTCTGCTCTGACTCCCCCATCGACTCCCTCCCACGTCTTCAGGTCCTTCTGTCTTTCCTTCTGCCTCCCAGGAAGCCACAGCCACTCATCAGCACCTGGAGGAGGCAAAGAAGGAGCACACCCACCTGCTGGAATCAAACCAGCAGCTCCGAAGAATCCTAGAGGAGCTTCAGGCCCGCAAGTTGGAGCTGGAGTCCCAGGTGGAGCTGCTGCAGGCCCAGAGTCAGAGGCTACAGAAGCATGTCAGGTGGTCTGGCCCCCTGCGCTCCGCCACCCCTGTGCCTCCCCCCTGCCTTCTGACCTCTGCCACTTGGGGGCTCTGTCTCGTCGTGGCCCAGTTAGCAGGCAGAGGTGGAGCCAGGCAGAGGGGCTGCGTTTTGTAGGGACTTGGGGGGGGCGTTAAGAGGCTGTGACTAGCCCGGGCCCCCCGGGTCTACTGTCCCTGCCCCAGCCCTGCCTCAGCATCTTCGGCAGGATTGAAAGGATGGAGGTGGCTCTGCCCCTTCCCTGCTAGGAGTCCTGAAAGGTGCTGCAAGGCCTGCTTCAGCATGTGACCCTGCCTCACCAACTCCCCCCACTCCCCAATTTCCCATCACAGCGACCTGGAGGTCCAAGCTCAGAAGCAGCAGGACTTGTTGAAAGAGCTGGAGGTAAAGGACAGTAACACTTCCCCACATTTGGAGCCCGACCTCCTCCTTGAGGACCTGAGGAGATCCCCCCGGACGGTGAGCTGCTCTTGGAAGGGTTAGGGTGGCTGGAGTTGGGCGGGGCTCTAGGAGGGGTTGAGGTCCAGGAGGGACGGGGCTTCAGCAGGGGGAAGTGGGTAGGAGGGGCCCCGGGGGGTGGGGCTCCAGGAAGGGTCCTGACTGTTCTGCCTAGGACTTTTTAGTCTCCTATTCTTATCATTCCTAGCCCTACTTCTCCATCAGTCAAATTATATACCTGTAAGTGGTGCTTGGTGGCTGGCAGAACCATCGTCTGGGCCCCTAGGAGGGACTTCAGGGTCCATTGAGCCTGTAGTTACCTGATGTTGTTATATTCAGTGGGTGTTTTCTACTGCGTGTGTCTTAAGAACCAGACTAAAGAGGTATCCTTCTCTCTCTTCCCAGAGCAAGGAGACTGACCTATCCTTGGACAGGTGCGTTCCAATAACCTGTCCTGTTTTGGGTTGAGGATCCAGGAATGGTGGAGTGAGGACGTGCGTCAGGACTGGGGACTGATCTGGGCCCATGGTCTCCAGTGGGGCTTGGTTTGAGGATAGGGGCTGGGGCCCTGAGGAGTCTTCTGTGACAAGCCAGGAAGGTGCCCAGGGTGATCACTGACACAGCACGCTGGCATGGACTGACCCTTGCATGAGGGTCAGGCTGATGGGAGAGTCTGGCCGTCTCTGGAGGCCTCAGCTGCGGCTCCTGTCAGGGTCGGGGTGGGAGGACTGGAGTGCACAGCGTGCGTGCCCCACGCCATGGGTCTCGAGCAGTGGTGTCCCCACCCTCTCCTAGCCCTGCGGTCTGTGCTCAAGCTGGACATCTGCTGGGGCAGTGCTCGTGACCCACAGCAGGAGTCCACAGTGCGTGTGTCCCCACTCCACCCCCTGCCCTGCCCTTCTGCAGCGCTCGGCACTACCTCTCTGCTGAAGGGGTGGCTCTCCGCAATGCCAAAGAGTTCCTTGTGCAACAGTCGCGCTCCATGCGGAGGCGGCAGACAGCTCTGAAGGCCGCCCAGCAGCACTGGCGCCAGGAGCTGGCCAGTGCTCAGGAGGCGGACAAAGACCCCCCAGGCACCAAGGCCCTGGAGGACGTGTGCAAGGACCTGGAGGAGGTCAGGAGCCCCGGGGGCACTCAGCCACGTTGGGGGTGGGGGGCCAGGGGCAGGAAGCTGGCCCTCCCTTTGGGCTCGCCCTCAGATCATGCCCAGGGCTCCCTGTGAGTGGTCAGGTAGGCGCAGGGTCATTGGACAAGTCTAGGGAGACCAGACAGGAGACGGAGGTTATGGATCACCACAAGGATGGAAGCTCCTTACACTCACCTGGCAGTGCAGAATGCTCTCTCTGTTAGGAAGTCATTTGGGCCTCACAGTAACCAGAGACGACGTACAGGGTTGTAGTGGTGTTCCCATTTTCTAGAAGTTCCACATTGCTTGGCCATTCCATCACACTCAAGACTTTACTCATAAGTGAAAATCTTTTGAGCACACTCAGCATAAGCCGAATTCCCTGTTTTCCTTCTCTGAGACTCTAATTTGTAATGAAAAGGAGATGTCTTCATGGTTATTATTAGTGGGATCACACGCTTCTTTGCCATGTGAGGATCTTGGCAGAAGATTATGTCTGGTCTCTTAGAGTTCTAATGATGCTCAGAGCTGGTGAGGGATTGTGGGCCCTGTGGCCCCTAAGTCTGGCAGTGGGGCAGCAGAGGGTCAGAGGTCAGTACCTCTGGAAGGGCAGCCTTCCAGGGTCATCTGCATTTCACCCCCAGGGCCTGGAATTGCTCTGCTGAATCCCTGCTCTTGAGGATGGGGGTAGTAATGGTAGTTGGAACAGTGATGATAAGAATAACCATTTGTTTAATAGTAACTGTTTTGAGAATTTATTAGATGTAGGCATAGTGGAGGGCACGTATCATATGTTCTCTCTTCTAATCTTCAAGACCCTATGAAAAGTTTTTTTTTTTTTTTTGGATGCATATCCAGAGTTCAGTAATTTAAGCTCACCCAGATCACCCAGCCAACAAACAGCAGAGTGGGGGGACTCCTGCATGTGCCTGTGTGGTTAGTCACCATCTTCCTCCTTCCCTTCCTCCCTGGCTGCAGGAGACCAGGCACCTGGATGAGATGAAGTCAGCCCTGTGGAAAGGCCACGACCTGCTGAAGAAGAAGGAGGAGAAGCTGCATCAGCTGGAGTCCTCTCTCCGGGAAGAGGTGCAGCCCAGCCTGGCCCCAGCCTCCCTCTTCTGTTCTGGGATTCGGTGGGGGTTCTTGGGTCCCATGTTGGGGCAGCTTAGGCCCAGGATTGGCAGTAGGCTTGGGGCTTCTGAGCTGCTGAAAGTGGCTGTGACTTCAGCTCTGACTGTCGAGCACATTTGGGGGTTTGGGTATCTGTGCTGAGACGTCCTGAGCAGACTTGGATCCTCTTGCTGAAGGTTCTCGGGAGAGGACTGGCCCTGCCCTGGTGCCCGAGGAGAGGCGTGCCTTGAGGGCCAGGAATAGAGGCTCCTCGGTTTCGCTACCCCTGGGCCTCATAGGCTTTCCTCTGGATGCCTGAGATGTGGGTGCAGAAGGAGCTGGAAAGACACCGTGGGAGTGTTTACCGGGGTGAGGGTGGGGGCCTGCCTGACCCTGGTGGTCTTACTGCCTATATCTCCAGTGGCTGAGTTCTCTCAGCCTCACTTGCAAGGCAGCCTGTGCCTCCCCCAGAACTTGGGACCCAAAGAGCCTACCCACCAAGTCCTCAGCTGTCACGAGAGCAGGAAGCACAGGGCAGGTGCCGTCCTCAACTGCTGCATCTTCCCACCAGGCTTCAGATGAGGACATGCTGAGAGGACCCCCGACCAAGAAGGTGGTGACCTTTGACCTCAGCGACCTGGAAGATGGGAGCAGTGACAGTTCTGACTCTTGCCCCCTGCCTTGCTGTGAGTGGGCGGGGGGAGGATAGTGATGCAGCCCCTCCCCACAGCCCTGCAAGAGAGGGCCCCCCTGCCGTGCCGGTGTCCAGAGCAAGTGGTCAGCAAATGCCCTGGCAGAAGTGAGCTGGCTGGGTTTGCAGGGCCCAGAGGCTCCGGGGAGACCTTCTGAGCGCACAGGGGTCTCTCAGCAAGAGATGTGTCCCTCTTGGCCTTTCCTGGAGGGCCTCTCCCTATAGACGCTTCTGAAACACTGAAGCCGTGGGGCTTTTGTTGAGAGGAACAGGGAAAGGGGTAGGAATGTGGGCTAGTAGGGTGCAGTACCTGCCAGGCCGTTCTCCACCCTCCGCCTCTTCCCTTTGCAGTCAACCTGACCCCAAACCCCACCTTCCCCAACAAGATCCACTACCTGAGCAGCTCCCTG
>NW_011495071.1:6834011-6835028 GCF_000754665.1 Bison bison bison
CGGGGCTCAGCCTCATCCCCAGCTCGGCCCACATCTGCCCAGTGGACCTGGGACCCGGGGCTGGGCCCCAGGCTCTCTTCCTCTGCAGCTCAGACCGTGGACGACTTCCTGGTGGAGAAATGGCGCAAGTATTTTCCAAGTAAGCCTCCCTCTGGGCTGTGCACAATTCTGGCTCAGCCTCCCCGCCTCCCTCCTCGATGCCTGCCCCTCACGCCCAGCTTTGGCATGGCCCCCAGACTCTCAGTGTCCCTGGGAGGACCTTGCTGCTCTCCCTGTGGCTGGAGGCCCTCTGGGTCAAGGACAGGTTACCTGATGGGGCCTTTATGATGGATTCTAGAGCTCAGCTGAACCTGAGGAGGTCACTTGTCAGAGTTGTGATTGCTGCCATCTTGAGTGTTATATATTGTGGGCCAGGCATTTTATATATGGTTTTTCACTGAGTCCTTATAATAACCCTCTGAGGTTATTCCACACTTTTATCCCCATTTTACAGATGGGGAAACAGACTCAGAGGTTAAGTAATATCCTCCATGGTACCACAGACTGGATTTTGACCCCATGTCTGTGACTCTGGGGTTTGTAGCTCTTTGGCTGTATGTGGCTTCCTCTGGTCTCATGGCCCTGCTGAGGAATGTGAAAATCCATAAAAACAGTTATTTGAAGGAAAAGCTTCTACCTTCTTGTCCCTACTGAAACTGAAAAGTAATTTCAGTTTTAGAAATAAGTAGGACAGTTCCTGGGTACTCTTTCTCTCACCCTCAGAAGCTTTTCCTGTTTTTGGTTTGGGAGGCGAGAAGGGGCTGGCTTGGCTAAACTGCTGCTCATTTCTGACTGCTTCCCTCATACTTTTCCAGCTGGCATCCCGTTCCTCAGCAGTGGCCCTGCCCCCTTGGAAAACAGGCTGGGCTATGTGTCTGCCAGGTAAGCCTCCCTGTGGGCTCAGGATGGAGCCACTCCGTTCAGCTGCAGCTCCCAGGGCAGGTGGGACCTGGTGACGGGACCAGAAGGCCCTGTCAC
>NW_011495071.1:6835157-6843106 GCF_000754665.1 Bison bison bison
GGCCCTGTCACATCACCCAGACGTTAGGCAGGTCCCCCAGGCCATGAAGCCAGTGGGGGCAGGCTGGCCTTACCTGAGCCAGCCCCATGAGGAAGCTGCCCAGTGGCACCCTGGGAAGAGATGGGATCTGGCCGTGGAGTGAGGCCTTCGTCTCTGCCCTGAGCTGTTTGTCTGCTGCACACGGCTCCGTTCTTCCCCCAGACCTGCTGAGCAACATCTGGAGGGAGTGGGGGCTCCCTGTGGGGGAGACAGATGGGCAATTATTGAAACTTGTTATTAATTTCCCCTTCATCTTATTCCTTGCCAAATGTACCCCTCCTTGATGTGTCCCTGCAGGCCCCCAACCATAAACACAGCCCCTCTCACCCTTTAGCCAGCTTGGGAGCTGATGCTGGGAAGGTATTTGAGTTGATAGAGAGGAAAGTGTTTGCTGATGAGATTGGCTGGGCACAGGCAGACGTGGGAGCCTTGAAGTCGGGCGCATTCATCCAGGATGGGGGCTCCACCCTCTTCCCTTTTGGAAATGGATGCTCCTCACCCCAGAGGGGCACTCTTGCTGTGCTCCTGCCTCCTCTCCCCTCCCTGCAGTGAGCAGCTCCGCCGCCTGCAGCATCCCTCTTCCCGAGTCCCGCAGGTGGGCGCCTCTAACTTGCAGGACATGATCGCGGCTAACCGAAAGTGGCTAGAACATTACAAGAATGACCCCAAGTTGTATCCTTTTAGCTGCCTCCCAAACCCTGATCCCTTCCCGCTCTAACTGCCAGGGCAGGTGGGCCCTAGGCAGGGTGGGGGCGTCCCAGGAGGGTCCCGTCTGGCCTGTGACTCCTCCCCAACCGTGCTCAGCTGACTGCGGAGTTCTCCTTCACCTTGTGGCCAGACCTCTCTTCTCCTCGGTGCCCAAGCCAGCGGCTGGTTCTAGCTTCCTGCAGCTGGACCTGGATGAGAACAACAGACTGAAAATCTATCACTACTGAGGCGCTGAGCCGGGGGGCAGCCTGGCCTCTTCTGCACCCAGACTATGTGCCCTACTTGCTGCCTGCACGTTACTCCCCTGATAAAGCATCCTCCCGGCCCCGCTCTGTGCTGCTTGCCTCACTGGGAACTTAAAGGAGCCCCGGGGCACCAGGGGAAACGGATGGTGTCACCGGGAACAGTAAGCCACCCCTAGCCTGTAGCATCTCAGGCTGCCCTGTGTGACTTCTGCGTGAACCTGGCAACACTGATGTAGGGCAGCGGGGGCAGAGTTGGCGGTGGAGGAGCTCCTGCTTCAGAGGCCAGGGGACTCCTTTGGAGTAGAGTCAGTCTGTTGGACCTGTGGGGCCCGCTTGGAGCTCCCAGGGTCACATATGTGGTCCCTCACTCCCCAGAACAAAGTCCCCCCGGCATGTTTGTACTCTGGGACCAGGGCCCGCCTCTCTAATACCTCAGCCCTATAGACATCAAGCCTTTTTTTTTTTAATGTCCCCTTTCCTGAGCACTCTGTCTCACCTTTTGACTTATCTCAGGATTGGGCCCAGAGCCCTGTGGGCGGTGGCTGGAGGCTGGCCCCAGAAGTTTTGCCAGCTGTCTTCTCTCTGCTCGTCCTGGGCTTTCCTCAGGGGCTTTCCTCAGGAGCACTTCCTTCCCCCCGTCCTGGGGCTCCTCCCCAGAGCATCCTAGCTACATTCTCAGGTCTCGGGCACCCAGCTTCCAGGAAGCCAGTGAGCCACGGGAGGAGACTGGGAGGGCTCACCATGGTTTCCTCTTCCTGGATCACCTCGGGTATATATGTGTGTTGTTTCCGTCTGTCTTTTCCACCTGTGCCGTCCCTGCCGCCCCTTCTCAGAGCCTGGAGACTTGTTCTGAAGGAGGTGAGGGGCTGGGCCTATGCCTGCTGTCTAGCACAGCACCCTGCCACCCTTCCCACATCAGCAGGCTCCTTGAGGGGACATGCAGGCAGTGCTTAACATCTGCCCCATCGTTTAAATAAAATGCACCCCCTTTGCTTGTCTTGAAAGTGGTGGGGGTTCCCCTGCCTCTCCAGTGCATAGAAACCACCTCTCCACCCCTCATTTCTTTGGATAAGGAACTGAGATCCCATTGGCTTGTTTACCCCCAGGTACTTTTTTGGCATTGGTCTACCACATAGGATGTCCATTTTTGTTCATTCTGTGTGCTTCGGGAATAGCTCATGTGCTGCAACCAACTTTGGTGACAATCCTGTGTTTTATACATCAATTAAATCTCTGCAGGTCCATTTGCTACACAGTAGCTGTGTGAATGTGTCTCCTTTTTGAAGGCCTTTGCTTCCTTCTGCTTAAGAATAAAGGGAAGGAAATGAACATTCACAGAACACCTAGGGCTCCCCTGGTGGCTCAGTGATAAAGAATCTGCCTGCCAGTGCAGGAGACACAGGTTGGATCCCTGGTCTAGGAAGATCCCACATGTTGTGGAGCAGCTAAGCCTGTGAGCCACAGCTACCAAGCCTGTGCTCTAGAGCCCATGCCTTGCAACTAGAGAAAGCCCACCCGCAGCAACGAAGACCCAGCAAAGCCACGCATAAAATATTTTTCAAAAAGAATACCGCACTGTTGAATCTAATCCCAACAAACCTGTTATGTAGTTAGTTTCAGCTCCATTTCTGTGAGTGAGAAAACCAGGGCCTGAAGTCCTGGAGTTGAACTCCTGGAGTTTAAATGCCTGAAGCTCCCTACAAGCACGGAGCCTCACACCTCGTGGCTGTGTCCTCAGAGCACTCTGCCCTTTGGAGTAGTGCTGGGGGCACTTAGCCCCCAGCTGAGTTCTCCCTCATCATGCCCCAGCTCCACCTACCAGCCGGAGACTCACCATGCCACTTCCCAGGGGCTACTCGACCCTGTTTCTTCACGCAAAGGTGAGCTCTCTGAAGTTCTAAGCTGGCAAAGTCAGGTGGGTTTTTTTCCTGCTCCAGTGGTGTGAATAGCCTGTGTGGTCTTGGATTTATAGCAACAAAATTGCCAGAAGAACCAGCTGAGAAATTTGCATTTCATGGGCTTGCAAAAGAAGACCAACGTAAAGACAAACATACAAAGGTACCTAGCCTTTTGAGTCTGAGCCGCTCTGAGGATGGGAGGGAGAAAGGTGCTGAGAGGAGCCTGCAGATGACTTGTTCAGCCCACTCGGATCTCACCGTGGAGGAGGTGGCCCAAAAGAGATTCCGGGAGAGGCCAGAAGTACAGTCGGTGCAGCAGAGGTGAGACCAGACCTCAGCAGTCCTGACTGGGGCTTCAGGAAAGAGGGTTTTAAAAAGGATATTTATTTTGAACAGCCTCTGCATTCACATGGCTTTGTATTTAACTGGTACAAAAGTCAGTTCATCCATGGGCCATCTTGAAGGTAACAAATATACCAGTTCTTTCTGGGGATTTTATACAAATACAAAAAAAAAAAGAAACTGTTCTGACTCACTTCCCTTTTACAGGTGGGATAAAGGTCATTCCTACTGTGGGGATCGGACAGTTTCCCAGAGCTCTTCTGTGATATGTTTATTTCCTCTTTTTCTTAAGGGAGACCTATTGGGCATGATTATAGCCCCTCTACCATGGAAGCTTCCACACAGAATGGCTGTATGGGGAGTGGGGAAATAACCCTGGCCTTAGGACACCTGGGTTTACTTTTCGCTCTGACATTTTCAAGCTCTGTGACCTCAACAGGTCCTTTCTGGGCCCGTGTCTTCCCTGGTCAAAAGCTTGAAGCCCGAATGCACAGTCCAGGGATGAAGCAGGGTGGCTGTCTCAGATTTGGTGACTGAGAGGTCTGCCCTGGGTGGGGAGCTGCCTCATCCAGTGGCCTAACACAGGGCTTGGATGGGGAGGGGTGCTGGCAGCTCTTGCCGCCTGTTCCTCCAGCAGCTTCTTTGGGGAAGGCAGGGAAGTGATGGTTTAAAAAAAATAGCACCTGCCCTCAGCAGTGTCGATGAGCTGGAACATCTCGTTCCTCCTTTCCTCCCGCATCTCCAGTCTTCCTCTCCTGCCTCCCTGATTGGCTTTGCCACCTCCAGCAGGTACATACAGAGGGCCCAGGGAAGGGCAGTGTAACGCCATTTTTCATCATGGAGGAGAGGGGCATCTGCTCTTGAGGGGTCCTGCTCAGGTTTAAATGCAGTGGAAGTGTGAATCAAAGGTTCACTTTATCCCCTGTGTGCCTTGAGTCTCATCTCTTTAAAATGGGGTTAATAGCAAAATCTAGCCAAACTGAACAAAACACTAAACAACCCAACTGAAAAATGGGCAGAAGACCTAAATAGACATTTCTACAAAGACAAACAGAGATGCTCATTATCACTAAGTATTACCAGAAATACAAATCTACATTGAGGTACCACCTCACATCAGTCAGAACGGCCATCACTAAAAAGTCTACAAATAACAAATGCTGGAGGGGATGTGGAGAAAAAGGAACCCTCCTACACTGTTGGTGGGAATGTAAACTGGTGCAGTCAGTATGGAAAATAGTACGGAGGTTCCTCAAAAAACTAAAAATAGAGTTGCTGTATGATCCAGCAATCCCCCTCCTGGGCATATATCCAGACAAAACTATAATTCAAAAAGATACACGCACCCTTATGTTCATAGCAGCCCTATTCACAATAGCCAAGAGATGGAAACAACCTAATATCCATCAACAGATGAATGGATAAAGAAGATGTGGTACATGTATACAATGTAATACTACTCAGCCATAAAAACAGTGAAATACTGCCATTTGCAGCAACATGAATATGTCTAGAGATTGTCATACTAAATGAAGAAAGTAAGAGAAAGACAAATACCATATGATATCACTTGTATGTAGAATCTAAAATATGACACAGATGAACTTACCTATGAAACAGACAGACTCAGATATAGAGAACAGATCTGTGGGATTGGGAGTTTGGGGTTACAGATGCAAATGAGTGTATATACGATGGATAAATAGCAGGGTCCTACTATATAGCACAGGGAACTATGTTCAATATTCTGTTTTAAACCATAACAGAAAAGAATTTGAGAAATACATAGCTCAGTCACTTTGCTGGATAGCAGAAATTACCATAACATTGTAAATCAACTATTAAAATTTAAAAATAAAGATTTAAAAATAGTATCTAGCCCATAAAATTGTTACAGGGATTAAAGAAGTTAATCCATGTAAAGTTCTCAGAACAGTGTTCAACACATAGTAAGGGGAATGATGGGTATTCCTGACTTTCCCCCATTCCCAATAGCAACTATCAACTATTCATGGATAAGGCACTGCTGAGAGAACCCTAGAACCTGGGAGCAAGGCTGAAGCACCCTCTGTACCACAAAGACCCAGGCATATTGCCTTAGAGGGGGTAAGAGGAACAGCTACACACTGACCACATTGCCTCTCCCCCGAGCGGGCACAGCCCCACACAGAGAGGTCTCCCCGGAGACTATGGTTCTTCCAGAGGGAAAGAGCCTGGGGGTGACATCCAGCACCCCCAGCACTGTGGGTCAGTTCATGGGAGTCCTCGCTCTGGTTTCACCCCACTGGGATCACAGGAGACTGCAAGGCTCAGCCATTGGGAATCATGGAGAAGGTGGAGGGGCTTCCAGCACTGGGTCTTGGCAGACCAAATTTGTACCTGCAGAGACCAATTATAGTCCCAATCTGTGGCTTTGCTCATCTGCAGAGCAAATCAATGGTGCCACATGGCCAGGAAACTTGGCCGAGTGCATGCAGGTCTGCATGACTCAAGCCCTCAGATGAGGAGTTCCACCAGCACCGGAGCCTGGTCAGCTCACTCCAAGGTGGAAGAGTTGAGTTATACAGTCCTGCCAGCTCTGGTGTGCCTCTCAGCCTCTCCCAGCCGGAAAGCCTACTCAGGAAAAATCTGGGAGTTGTCTGAAATGGGCCTCCCAGTCCCACCCAGGCGGGAGAACAGACATAGCCTTACCTCCTACTAATTTGTTTTTTTTGCCCATTAAGAGGAAGGGCTGCTTGAGAACACCTGAAAACTGCTATGTAATCCATCAATGCTTTGAGCCCAGAGGCAGGTGGGCAGAGCTGATCACCCCTAGCAAGGGTAGTAGCCCTGGTCAGGCCAGGGAACTTGGGGCACACGTTGGTTTCAGTCAGGACCACAAAGAGCCTTACTGGCCTTGGAGCTGTCCTCCCAAGAACAGCTGGGCGGAGAAACTAATTCATAGCTCCACTTATTGCTAAACCCAGCCATTGGCCCACCTGGCCAGGGAATCCTCCCAGAGAGAGGCTGCATATAACCCATCCAACAGTCCTGCTTACAGTGTCACTTGGACAAAGAGCACAGCCCGAGGCTTTCCCTGTCTTCGGAGCAAGGCTGCTGGCCTTACCTGATGAGGATATCCAGTGCACAACTTTTGCCTGATTTGGGTCCCCAAATGAGGAGCCATGCAGGCCCTGGGTCCCATTCCTCTGTCCCATGAAGGCAAGGGAAGCTAAGCCATAGCCCCACCAACTGCTAAGTATAGTACCCAGCCCCACTGTGTAGGAAGCCTGACCAGAGAATTCAGACAACCGCAGAGCCTATCCTACAGCCTCCTTTGGCTAGAGAACCATGCCAGCAGTCTTATCCAACTGTTCTTAGCCAGTGGCACCTCCTCCCCCAACTTCAGAGCTTAAACAGTTGCCTCAAACAGGAATAGATCCTATTAGTAGGCCCACCTGCCCAAGGACATTGCCAGCAGGTATGTCCAGAGCTAAACTGAGCTGACAGGTGAATTGTCTCTGCCAAAGCAAACCTGCAAAGACTGGGAGACCTTACTCATGTCGGAAGATACCAACATAAATAATAAAGGATCATGAATAGATAAATATGAGACCAAAGGAAACTAATAAAGTTCTAAAAACCAACTTTAGAGAAATGGAGATCTATATTCTGTCAGACAAAGAATTCAGAATAATGTTCTTAAAGGAGTTTAGTGAGCTACAAGAATACAAGATGACTAAATGGAATTAGGGAAACAATGCATGAGCCCAACAAGTTCAGCAAAGAAATAGAAACCATCAAAAAAAAGGAATCATAGAGCTGAAAAAATATAATGGAAGAATTCAATGTAGAAGTAAAAAAAAAAAAAAAAAAAGCAGACTCAGCATTCAGAAGAATCAGTAACCTGGACGATGAGAAATTTGAAACTGTACAGTCAGAGAAGCAAAAAGAAAGGAAAAAGAAAGTGAAGAAAGCCTATGGAACTTATGGGACACAATAAAAAGAAACAATATTCACATTATGGGAATTCTGGAATGATAAAAAGAAATGGATAGAAGGTATATTTAAAGCAATAATGGCTGAAAACTTTATCCAGATCCAAGAGAACCTCAAATAGGTTGAACCTGAATAGGGCTGCAGTGAGACACATTATAATTAAATTGTCAAAAGTCAAAGAATTTTTAAAGCAGCAAGAGAAAAGTTATGTAGAAGGGGAGACTGTTTGCAAATTTCTCAACATAAATTTTTTAGGTCAGAAAGGAATGAGATAATATATTTAAAATTTAAAAAAAAAAACACAAAAAAACACCTGTCAACCAAGAGTACTATATTAGATGAAACTGTCCTGCAGAAATGGAGGGATAAAGACTTTCCTGAACAAAAGCTGAGGGAATTCACCATTAGCCCTGCCCTATAAGAAAAGTTTCTTCCAGCCCTGCGTTTCTTATGATGTTCTCTGCATATAAGTTAAATAAGCAGGGTGACAATATACAGCCTTGACGTACTCCTTTTCCTATTTGGAACCAGTCTGTTGTTCCATGTCCAGTTCTAACTGTTGCTTCCTGACCTGCATACAGATTTCTCAAGAGGCAGGTCAGGTGGTCTGGTATTCCCATCTCTTTCAGAATTTTC
This sequence comes from Bison bison bison, assembly GCF_000754665.1. Taxonomy (NCBI): domain Eukaryota; kingdom Metazoa; phylum Chordata; class Mammalia; order Artiodactyla; family Bovidae; genus Bison; species Bison bison. Next base: position 6,843,004 of record NW_011495071.1, read on the forward strand.
CACAGTTTATTGTGATCCACACAGTCAAAGGCTTTGGCATAGTCAATAAAGCAGAAATAGATACTTTTCTGGAACTCTCTTGCTTTTTCCATGATCCAGCGGA
>NW_011495071.1:6843562-6843988 GCF_000754665.1 Bison bison bison
AGAAAACGAAGATCATGGCATCTGGTCCCATCACTTCACGGGAAATAGATGGGGAAACAGTGGAAACAGTGTCAGACTTTATTTTTTGGGGGCTCCAAAATCAGTGCAGATGGTGACTGCAGCCATGAAATTAAAAGACACTTACTCCTTGGAAGGAAAGTTATGACCAACCTAGATAGCATATTCAAAAGCAGAGACATCACTTTGCCAGCAAAGGTCCGTCTAGTCAAGGCTATAGTTTTTCCTGTGGTCATGTCTGGATGTGAGAGTTGGACTGTGAAGAAGGCTGAGCACTGAAGAATTGATGCTTTTGAACTGTGGTGTTGGAGAAGACTCTTGAGAGTCCCTTGGACTGCAAGGAGATCCAACCAGTCCATCCTAAAGGAGATCAGTCCTGAGTGTTCATTGGAAGGACTGATGCTGAAG
>NW_011495071.1:6844088-6849586 GCF_000754665.1 Bison bison bison
AGTTAGACTCATTGGAAAAGACTCTGATGCTGGGAGGGATTGGGGGCAAGAGGAGAAGGGGACAACAGAGGATGAGATGGCTGGATGGCATCACTGACTCAATGGACGTGAGTCTCAGTGAACTCTGGGAGTTGGTGATGGACAGGGAGGCCTGGTGTGCTGTGATTCATGGGGTTGCAAAGAGTTGGACATGACTGAGCGACTGTACTGAACTGAACTGATAAGAAGGAATTCTTTGAGTGTAAATAAAAGGACTCTAGTTAACATCATAAATAGTAAATATACAGTCAGGTTCAGTAATAGTGTGTAATTCACAACTCTAGTTTAAAAGTTAGAAAACAAATGTAGTAAAAATAACCATTTTACCAATATTCTTTTAGTTATACAATATAGAAACATGTAAATTGCAACATCAATACTCTAAAATGTGAGAAGTAAAAATGTCAAGCTTTGAAATTCTATTGAAGTTATCAGTTTAAAACAGAATGTTACTACTGCTATATTTAACATAGATAACCAACAAGGACCTACTATAGCACAGGGAATGCTGCTCAATACACGTGAATAATCTAAATGGGAAAAGAATTTGAAAAATGGATACGTGTATATGTATCACTGAATCACCTTGTTGTATACCTGAAATTAAAACATTGTTAGTCATCTATACTTTAATATAAAAATTTAAAGAAATAGGGAATTACGATTTTAAGATATTTTATTTAAGCCTCATGGTAACCACAGGGAAAAACCTGTAGTAGTTATACACAAGAACGTGATAAAGAAGTCAAAACATTTTGATACCAGAAGACATCAAAACACAAAAAAAGACAGCAGGATAAGAAACAATGAACAATAGATCTAGAAAATGAAATGGCAGCAGTAGTCCTTATTTATCATCAACTACTTTAAATGTAAACAGATTAAACTCTTCAATTAGAAGACATAGAATGACTGACTGGGGAAAAAAAGATCCAAAGATGTGCTGCCTTCAGGAGAATCATTTTAGCCTTAAAGCCATATAGACTAAGGGTAAAGAGATGGAAAAATGTTTCAAACAGATTGTAAGAACACCACCAAAGTAGGGTAACTATACTTACATCAGACAAAACAGACTTTAAAAGTGATAAAGAGACAAAATCATTATATAATGATCAGGGGGCCAATATATCAAGAAGATCAAGTAATTGTAAATATTTATGTGCCCAACATTGGAGCACATAAACACACACATAAAGCAAAAGTTAAGAGCTAAAAGGAGACATAAACAGCAGTACAGTAATAGTTGGGGTCTTTAATACCCCACTCTCAACAATGGATAGATCATCTAGACAGAGAATTAATAACAGTGAATTTGAATAAGACTAGACCAAGTGAACCTAACAGACATATATAGATGTTCTATTGGACAATAGAATATACAGCCTTCTCAAGTGCACATGAAAATTTTCTAGGATAGACCACGTATTAGGTCACAAAACAAGTCTCAGAAAATTCGTGAAGACTGAAATCATACCAAGTATCTTCACTGACCACAATGGTATGAAACTAGAAATCAGTAAAAGGAGGAAAACGGAAAATTCACAAATACATGGAAATTTGCCAACACTCTTCTGAACAACTATGGGTCAAAGAAGAAATTAAAAGGGAAATAAGTACCTTGAGACAAATGGAAATAGAAATGCAATGTATCAAAACTTATGCAATGCAACAAAAGAAATTCTAAGGAAGAAATTCATAACAATAAATGCCTACATTAAGATGAAAAAAAAAAGAGCCCAAAGAAACAACTTTATGCTTACTGTAAAGGGGGCATTGCTAGCAGAGCTGTCCAAAGGTGAAATGTGCTGGCTTGGGAAGCAATACATTCTCCATCAGGAGGTAAAGCATGTGAAGGCCAGGTAATCCTGACTTATTGCAGAAGAGATTCAAGATTTGGGTGGAAGTCTGAACTAGGTAACCTGGAAGGCATTTTTGAATCCTGAGAGTCACTGATTCTTAGAGACACTAAAACCAAACATGGATCCCCTCCAGGGTAACACACATCTGACAGCTGTTGCCCTTTCTTCCTAGGAGTATTGCTGCCACTGCCCAGAAGATATGGATTCCAGGAGGAAGGACAGAGCCCTGATTGGTTCTCTCACCCTCATCCTACAAACACAGTTACCCTCCCCTTTCTGAAGTCATCAGCTGCTGTTCCCCAACACTTCGCCTGCATAGGTGTGGGTGAAGCAGGGACGGCTTTTGTGGAGATGTCCTTAATCTGAGTTATGGAAGGAAGGTTTCTATGGGGGGTCAAGTTCCTCCTCATCTTCTGCATAGGTTAAGATGGTGCTAGCTGTTGTAAAGGTAAGCTCTGAGATCTCAGTGACTTAACACAAGTCAGTTGTCTTGCTCATAGGAAGTCCGGTTAGCACTGGTGGGGGTGGGGGTGCACAGACCTGCAGAGATATATAGGAACCCAGGCTGACCGAGGCACTGCCATCCATAGTAAGTGGCTTCTGAGCTCACCTTGACATCCAGTTGGAGAAAGTGATGGGTGGCTAAGTCAGGCCTGAAAATAGCATGCATCACTTCTACCACATTCTACTGGACAGAACTTAGTCTTAGGGCCCTGCCCAGAAGTCGGGGAACTAGGAACTGTAGTCACCAGCAGGGCAGCCACTTCCCAGCACCTATGTAGAGTGCGAGTGTGTGTGTGTGTGAGTGAGTGAGTGTATGTGTGAGTGTGTGTGTATGTGTGTGTATGTGTGTGTGTGTATAGTCAGGCAAGCATGAGGCTTTGGCAGACAGCTAGCTGTCTATGATATATTCTCTTCCCCCAGGCTTCCGTTTTCAAGACTCTGACAGTTTGGACACACAGCAGACAGAGAGCCTTTTGAACATTAGAACAGATCCACTGGCCCTTTGCACCCCCAGTGCTTAGCTCAGTGGTAGGGCATAAGAAGGGTTTCAGGGTATTTGCTGAGTAAATAAATGTTTGAGTATCATTTTTCTGGCTACAAATACTTAATCAGATGTCTGGCAGAAAACCATTGGGCAGTTCTTCAAAAATTAAACATAGAATTACCATTTGATCGGCAATTCTACTCTTAGTTGTATACCCAAAAGAATTGAAAGCAGGGATTTAAATAATCACGTATACACCAATGTTCATAGCAGCAGTATTCACAATTTACGAAAGGAAACAACTCAAGTGTCCATCAAGAAGTGAACGGGACAAAAAGTGTAATACATACACACAATGGAATGTTATTTGGCCTTAAAAAGGAATGACATTTTGATACTTGCTTCAACATGGGGGAACCATGTAAACATTATGCCAAGAAAAAAAAAACAGACAAAAAGACAAACACTCTCGATTCCACTTACATGTGTTTTCTATATTAGTCACATTAGCAGAAATGAACGTAGAATGGTGGTTACCAGAGGCTGGGTGAAGGGAAAAGGAGAAGTAGCACTTAACAGGTTGGAGTTTTTCTTTGGGAAGACGAAAAAGTTCTGGAAATGGAGAGTGGTGATGCACAACATTGTAAGTGTATTAATGCCACTGAATTGTGCACGGTTAAAATGATCAGTTACGAGAAGAAAACTGGACAATTCACAGATACGTGGAGATTAAACAACATGCTGAGCAACGAATGGGTCAATGAAGAAGTCAAATGAGAAATTAAAAAATGCCTTGAGGCAAATGAAATATGCCCAAATTTATAGAAATGCAGCCAAAGCAGTTGTAAGAGGGAAGTTCATAGAGACAAATGCCTACCTCAGCAAACAAGAAAAACTTCAATACAACCTAATTTACACCCAAAGGAACTAGAAAATGAACAAATGAAGACCAAAGTTAGTGGAAGGAAGGAAATAAAGATCAAAGTAGAAGGAAATAAAATAGAGGAAAAAAAAAGACAACAGAAAAGATCTGGTTCCCTGAAAAGAAAATTGACTAACTAGACTCATTTAGAAAGCAAGGAAGGGTTCAAATAAATACAATCAGGAATGAATGAGGCGGCATTACAATTGATGCCACAGAATACAAAGGATCTTAAGAGACCAATATGAACACATACATGCCAGATTGGACAACCAAGACAAAATGGATACATTCCTAGAAACAAATACAAACTTTCAAGGCTGAATCATGAAGAAACAAAATTTGAATAGACGAATTACTAGAAAGGAGATTGAATCAGGAATTAAATGATACCACGCTAATGGTAGAAAGCATAGAGAAACTAAATAGCCTCTTGATGAAGATGAAGTAGGTGAGTGAAAAAGCTGGCTTAAAACTCAACATTCAAAAAACTAAGATCATGGCATCTGGTCCCATCACTTCAAGGCATATAGGTGGGGAAAAAATGAAAACAGTGGCAGATTTTATTTTCCTGGGCTCCAAAATCACTGCAGATGGTGACTGCAGCCATGAAATTAAAAGACACTTGCCCCTTGGAAGAAAAGCTGTGACAAACCTAGACAGTGTATTAAAAAGCAGAGATATCACTTGAATGACAATGGTCTGTACAGTCAAAGCTAGGATTTTTCCAGTAGTTGTGTACAGATATGAGAGCTGAATGCTAAAGAAGGCTGAGCGCCGAAGAACTGATGCTTTCAAACTGTGATGTTGGATAAGACTCTTGAGGATCCCTTGGACAGCAAGGAGATCAAACCAGTCAATCCTAAAGGAAATCAACCATAAATATTTATTGGAAGGACTGATGCTGAAGCTCCAATACTTTGACCACCTGATGCAAAGAGCTGACTCATTGGAAAAGCCCCTGATGCTGGGAAAGATTGAGGGCAAGAGAAGGGGGTGACAGAGGATGAAGGTGGTGAACAGAGGGTGACAGAAAATGACAGAGGTTGGATGGCATCACCAACTCAATGGACATGAGTTTGAGCAAACTCTAGGAGATACTGAAGGACAGGGAAGCCTGGCCTGATGCAGTCCATGACTGAACAATAACAACAAACTAAGGTCCAGGACCAGATGGTTCACTGGTGAATTCTACTGAACATTCTAATAATAATTAACACCAATCCTTCTCAAAATCTTCCAAAAAATAGAAAAGAAAGGAACAATTCCAAACTCATTGTTAGGCCAGCTTTACCCCACTACCAAAACCAGGTGAGTACACAAGAAAATTACAGGCCAAAACTCCTGATAAATGTAGATGCAACAATTCAATAAAGTATTAGCAAAAGAATTCAACAGTACATTAAAAGAATCCTATATCATGATCAAGTGAGATTTATTCCAGGGATTCAAGGATGGTTCAACATCTGCAAATCATTAAACATTATACACCACGTTAACACAATGAATTCTTGGGCTTCCCTTGTGGCTCAGCTGGTAAAGAATCTGCCTGAAATGCGGGAGACCTGGGCTCGATCCCTGGGTTGGGAAGATCCCCTGGAAAAGGGAAGGGCTACCCACTCCAGTATTCTGGCCTGGAGAATTCCATGGACTGTATAGTCCATGGGGCTGCAAAGAGTCGGACACGACT
>NW_011495071.1:6849686-6859128 GCF_000754665.1 Bison bison bison
GTAAAGAATCTGCCTGAAATGCGGGAGACCTGGGCTCGATCCCTGGGTTGGGAAGATCCCCTGGAAAAGGGAAGGGCTACCCACTCCAGTATTCTGGCCTGGAGAATTCCATGGACTGTATAGTCCATGGGGCTGCAAAGAGTCGGACACGACTGAGTGACTTTCACTTTAACACATTAAAGGATAAGAATCATATGATCATCAATAGATGCAGGAAAAGCATTTGACAAAATCCAACATTCATTTATGATAAAAATTCTAAGTAATGTGGGTATGCAGGGAATATACCGCAACACAGTAAAGGCCATATATGATAAACCCACAATTAACATCAAATGGTGATAAGTTGAAAGCTTTTCCTCTAAGATGAGGAACAAGACAAGGATGCCCATTCTCTCCACTTTTATTCAATATAGTGTGGAAGTCCTAGGCAGAGCAATTAGGCAAGAAAAAGAAATAAAAGTCACCCAAATTGGAAAGGAAGAAGTAAAACTGTCCTTCTTTGTAGATGACATATCATAATAGAAAACCCTAAAGACTCTACCAAAATAAACCTGTGAGAACAAATAATTCAGTCAAGTTTCAGGATATAATCAATATACAAAATCTATTATGTTTACATACACTATTAACAAACTATCAGAGAAATTAGAAGACAACCTCATTTACAATTGCATCAAAAAGAATAAAATACCTAGGAATAAATTTAACCAAGGAGGTGAAAGACTTGTACTCTGGAAACTACAAGACACTGATGAAAGAAATTGAAGACATAAATGGAAAGATATTCTATTTGGAATATGGATTGGAAGAATATTGTTAAAATGTTAATACTATCCAAAGAGACTTAAAGATTTAACATAATCCCTATCAAAATCCCAGTAGCATTTTTTTCACAGAAATAGACCAACCAACCCTAAAATTTGTGTAGAATCACAGAAGATACCAAAGAGTCAAATCAATCTTGAAAAATAAGGACAAAGCTGGAGAAAACACCCTCCCTGATGTCAAGCTATATTTCAAAGCTATAGTAATAAAAAGAGAATGGCATAAAAATAGACACATGGATCACTGGCCCAGGAGAGCGAGCCCAGAAATATACCCACACAGACGTGCTCAATTAGTTTATGACAATGGCACCAAGAACATATGATGGGGAAATGGCAGTCTCATGAATAAATGTTGGAAAAACTGGACAGCCATATGCAACAGAATGAACCTTGACCACTGTCTTACACCATACACAAAAAATTAACTCAAAATGGGTTAAAGACTTGAATGGAAGACTTGAAATCATAAAACTGCAAGAAAGCATAGGCAGCAAGCTCCTTGATTTCATTTTTGGTGATAATTTTTTTGGATCTGACTTCAAAGGGAAGGCAATAAAAGCAAAAATTAAAAAATGGGATTGTGTCGTTCAGTCGCTCAGTCATGTCCAGCTCTTTGCAACCCCATGGACTGCAGCACGCCAGGGTTCCCTCTCTTTCACCATCTCCTGGAGCTTGCTCAAACTTCTGTCCCTTGAGTCTGTAATGCCTTCCAATCATCTCATCCTCTGTCGTTGTCCCCTTCTCCTTTCTTCGATTTTTTCCAACTTCAGGGCTTTTCTGATTACATCAAACTATAAAGTGGGATTACATCAAAGTAAAATGTTGCTACGCAGCAAAGGGAACCTTAACAGAATGAAAAGGCAACCTACTAAATGGGAGAAAATATTTGCAAATCATATATCTGATAAGGGGTTAATATCCAAAATACAGAACTCATACATATTAAATGAAAAAAATCTGATTTAAAATGGGTTGGATTCAATGTTATATGGCAGTCTGGACAGGATGCGAGTTTGAAGGAGAATGGATACATGTATATGCATGGCTGAGTCACTTTGATGTCCACTTGAAACTATCACAACATTGTTAATCATCTATAATATAAAATAAAGTTTTAAAAAATGGGCAGGAAAATCTGAATATTTTTCTAAAGAACACACATAGATGGCCAACAGGTACATGAAAATATGCTCAGCATCATTAATGAGACAATTAAAAATCAAACTCGCAATAAGATAGCACAGCACACCTGTCAGAATGGCTATTATCAAAAAGAAATAACAAATGTTGGTAAGGACATGGAGAAAAGTATAGTCTTGTACACTGTTAATGGGACTCTAAATTGGTGTAGCCACTATGGAAAACAGTACAGAGTTTCCTCAAAAAAATTAAAAATTGAACTATCACACAATCCAACAAGTCTACCTCTATGTATTTATCCAAAGAAAATGGAAAACACTAATTTGAAAATCTATCTACATCCCCATGCTCATTGTAGCATTATTTACAGTAGCCAGGATATGGAAGCAACCTAAGTGTCCACTAATGCTAAATAAAGAAGATGCAACATATACACAATGGAATACTATTCAATATCATAAAAAGCATAGAATCTTGCCATTTGTGATGATATGCATGGATCTTGAGGACATTAAGTGAAATAAGTCAGAGAAAGACAAATACTGTATGATTTCACTTATACATGGAATATTAAAGCAACAACAACAAACCCCTAAACTTCTAAGCTCATAGACACAGACAACAGAATAATGGCTGCCAGAGGTGTGGCTTGGGGAGGTGGGTGGTGGAGTGGGCTAAACGGATGAAAGGGGGTCAAAAAGGTATAAACTTCAGTTACAAAATAAGTAAGTCATGGGGATATAACATACAGCACAGTAACTATAGCTAATAATACTGTATTGAAAGCTGAAAGAGTAGATCTGGAAAGTCACAAGAAAAAAATTTGGTAACTCTGTATTGAGACAGATATTAACTAGACTTATTGTGGTGATCATTTCAGAGCATACAAATATCAAATCATATACATACAATATTATATATCAACTATACCACAATAAAAATAAATATATTCTTCATTTTAAAAAGTTAAGCATGGAATTACCATTTGATCCAGCAGTTCCACTCCTAGTTATACGCCTACAAGAATTGAAAGCAGGGAGCCAAACAAGTACTTATATACCAGTGCTTACAGCAGCGGTATTCACAAACAAAAGGAAACAACCCAACTGTCCATCAAGAAGTGAATGGTATAAAAATGTGATATATACATGCAATGACATATTATTCAGTCTTCAAAATGAATGACTTTTTTTTTCTTTTTGGCCGCTCTTTATGGCACAAAGAACTTCCCCAACTAGGGATCAAACCTGTGCTCCTCTGCAGTGGAAGCATGGAGTCTTAACCACTACGCTGCCAAGGAAGTCCAAAAGGAATGAGATTGTGATACATGTTACAACATGGATGAATCTTGAAAATGTGATGATTGAGATAAGCCAGTTGAAAGGACAAATACTGTGGGATGCCGCTGACATGAGGTATCCAGAGTAGTCAAGTTATTAATATTAGAAAGTAGAATGGTGGTTGCCAGGGGCTGGGGGAGGGGAAAATGAGGAATTAGCGTGTAATAGGTACAGAGTTTTTGGGAAGATGAAAAAAGTTCTGGAAATGAGTAATGGTGATGGTTATACCACAAGGTGAATATACTTAATGCTACTGAATTGTGAACTTAAAAATGGTTTAAAATGTTAAGGAAACAATCTCATTTACCATTGCATCAAAAAGAATAAAATATCTACAAACGAATCTACCTAAGGAGGCAAAAGACCTGTAGTCTGAAAAAGTATAAGACGCTGATAAAGGAACTAGAAGAAAACAGAAACAGAAGACAACATATACCATGTTCTTGGACTGGAAGAAAAAATATTGTCAAAATATACTACCCAAAGCAATCTACGTGTATTCAATGAAATTCCTACCCAATTACCAATGGCATTTTCCACAGAACTAGAATAAAACATTTTAAAATTTGTATGGAAACTCAAAAGACCCTGAATAGCCAAACCAATTCTGAGAAAGAAAAATGGAGCTGGGGGAATCAGGCTCCCTGACATCAGGCTATATTACAAAGCTACAGTAATCAAAACAGTATGATATTGGCATAAAAACAGAAATATAGATCAATGGAACAAGGTAGAAAGTCCAGAAATAAGCCCACACATCTATGGTTAATTAATCTATGACATAGGAGGCAAGAGGCAATCTTTTCTCTGGAGAAAAGGCAATCTCTTCAATAAGTGGTGCTGGGAAAACTGAAAAATTACATGTAAAAGAATGAAAATTAGAATACCCTCTAACACCATACACAAAAATAAACCCAAAATGGATTAAAGACTTAAATGTAAGATTGGATACTATAAAACTCTTAGAGGAAAACATAGGAAGAACACTTCTGACTAAATCATAGCAAAATCTTCAGATCCACCTTCTAGAGTAATGAAAATAAAAACAAAAATAAACAAACAGGACCTAATTAAACTTAGAAGCTTCTGCACAACAAAGGAAACCATAAACAAAAAGACAACCCACAGAATAGGAGAAAATACTTGCAAATGAAATGACTGACAAAGGGTTGATCTCCAAAATATACAAACAGTTCATGTAGCTCAATATAAAAAAAAACAACCCAATCAAAAATGGGCAGAAGACCTATGTAGACATTTCTCCAAAGACGACATATAGATGGTCAAAAAACACATGAAAAGATGCTCAACATCACTAAGTATTAGAGAAACACAAATTAAAACCACAATGAGGTTATCACGTCACACTGATCAGAATGGTCATCAGAAAGTCAAGGTACAATAAATGCTGGAGCGGGTGTGGAGAAAGGGGAGCCCACCCACACTGTTGGTGGGAATATAAATTGATAGTCACTATGGAGAACCGTATGGAGGTTCCTTAAAAAATAGAGCTACTATGCAATCCAGCAATCCCACTCTTGGGCATATATCCAGAGAAAACCAAAATCTGAAAGGATACATGCACCCCAGTGTTCATTGCAGCACTATTGACAAAAGCCAAGACACAGAAGCAACCTAAATGTCCATCGTCAGAGGAATAAAGAAGATGCGGCACATATATGCAATGGAATATTACCCAGTCATAAGTAAGAAGGAAATAATGCCATTTGCAGAAACATGGGTGGACCTAGAGATTATTATACTAAGTGACATCCAACACAAATATGATATCACCTATACGTGGAATTAAAAAAATGATACAAGTGACCTTATTTACAAAACAGGAACAGATTCACAGACTTTAAAAACAGACTTATGGTTACCAAAGAGAAAAGGTGGGTGGAGGGATAAATTAGGAGTTTGGGATTAAAATATGCACACCACTATTTTCACTTTCACACATTGGAGAAGGAAATGGCAACCCACTCCAGTGTTCTTGCCTGGAGAATCCCAGGGTTGGGGGAGCCTGGTGGGCTGCTGTCTCTGGGGTCACACAGAGTCGGACACGACTGAAGCGACTTAGCAGCATATGTAAAACAACCAACGAGGACCTACTGTAGAACACTTCCCTCATAGCTCAGTTAGTAAAGAATATGCCTGCAATGCAGGACGCCTGGGTTCGATTCCTGGGATGGGAAGATCCCCTGGAGAAGGAAATGGCAACCCACTCCAGTATTCTTGCCTGGAGAATCCCACTGACAAAGGAGCCTAGCAGGCTACAGTCCTTGGAGTCGCAAGAGTCGGACACGATTAAATGACTAAACCACTGTATAGCAAAAGGCACTCTGCTCAATATTTTATGATAACCTATATGGGAAAATGGAGAAGGCAATGGCAACCCACTCCAGTACTCTTGCCTGGCAAATCCCATGGACGGAGGAGCCTGGTGGGCTGCAGTCCATGGGGTCGAACAGAGTCGGACACAACTGAGCGACTTCACTTTCACGCATTGGAGAAGGAAATGGCAACCCACTCCAGTGTTCTTGCCTGGAGAATCCCAGGGACGGGGGAGCCTGGTGGGCTGCCGTCTCTGGGGTTGCACAGAGTCAGACACGACTGAAGTGACTTGGTAGCAGCAGCATATGGGAAAATAATCTAAAGAAGGATGAATATGTGTACATCTGAATCACTTTGCTGTTCACCTGAAACACAACTTTGTAAATCAACTATACTCTAATATTAAATAAAACTTTAAAAAATTTAAAATGGTTAAAATGGTAAATGTTAGGTTGTGTCTTTTTCCACACATACAACAAATACAAATGCCTGGGTTGCAGGTCCACAATTTGTGATTCAGTTGGAATTGGTGAGTTCTGGGTCGCTTGTTTTTTCTTTTTAACAAGCTTCTCAGGTGAATCTGATGTGCAACTAAGACCCGCAGGTCTCGCTCTGGTTTTTAGCAGAAGGGAGAGAGCAGGGGCATGCTGTCTCAGAAGCCCTTCTAGAGGGCGGCTTCCCGAATTTTAGGGCACGTGTGAATCCTCTAGGGATTTTTGCTAAACTGCATTCTGATCCAGTGGTTCAAGGGTGGGGCCTGAGATGTCACATTTCTAACAAGCTCTTAGGTGATGCTGCTGGTCCGTGGACCACAACTTGAGTATCTAGATTCTAGAGACACATGGTGGCCTTGTCTGTGGTAGACATCATGGAACTAGAAATATTTAAGACAGCTGCTCCAGACAGAGTTCAGTGATGCTGAGCTGGGGATGTGTGAGCAGGAGGTGAGCTGATGAATGACCTAGCTCCTGCGTACCCATCCTAACAGGCAACCTTGTGGTTTAGCTGAAAAACCCATCAAAGGTAGAAACCATCAGCATACAAAATTGTGTGGATTTTCCCAAGTCTGTCTGAATTTCCAGGACTTGTGTTTCTTAGTAAGGGGCCCAACTCCACTGAGCACAAGTGAAGCTGGCTCGTGCCTCATTGTCTCATGCCTCTTCAAGTCCTTTTCCTCCTACATGGCTCACCTCTGGTCCCAGGCCTTCTCCAACAGACCCCCCAGAGCCAAATCTCTCCCCTCCTATTACTGTCCCCTGCCAGAGTCAGTCCATCAGAGGTGCTCCTTCACTCCGGCCCACTCAGTGTGTTGTATTGGTTCTCTTCTCTGAATGGCTCATGAATAATTCCACACTGGCCATTTTCCTGCCACTAAGTCCAGCTGGGTCCCCTGGACCTGGCAGACTGTTCACCTGGCATCATCCTCAGGGTAGAACTGAAACTCAGCCTCTGAACAGTGGAACAGAGGGCAGGGTGGCTCACTGGTTAAGGATTCAGATACTCTTGAGTTTGAACCTCATCATCTTTTCCTGCTCCTCTGACTTTGGATAACTTACTCAGCCCTCCAGGGCTCCAGCTTTCTTGCCTGCCTGATGGAGATCGTGATGCCTACTTCCCTAACCTGCCGTGAATTTATATTAGCCCGTCCTCAGCAAGAATTTGGGGCTTGATCACTGTGCCTACACTTTGGGAGGTGACCTGCAGATGGCATGTGCAGCCCTGGGAGGCAGCCTGTCCTCCAGTCACGCAAGGAGCCTGGAAGGCCTTTTCTCACAAATGCTGTCATCAGTTGGTTCCCCCACTCCCTGGGTGGATCCTGCAGGCCTGAAACAGAGTCTCCCTAAGGGTCTACAAGCCACCCAGGAATACATAATCTTTGCCTTCTCCCCTCTTTCATGCCGACAGCATGAACTACCCAACATGTAGTTACCCAGGGCCGGAGTTCCAGTGTCCGCACTTGCGAGGGCTCAGGAAATATTTGAGGAATGAGCTGTTTTTTGCAAAGCGCTTCTATTCAAGGTCGTGCATCCCAGGGAAAGCTCTCTGGTGTCCCAGACCGATGGGTACTACTCCTACCCTGCACAAACCTTCGCTTCCTCCCTCCCCACCCCTGGGGTCCCCTTCCCACTTCCTCCTCTAGAGGGAGGGGCAGTGGGACCAGCAGGGCCCAGACTTACCTTCCTTCCAGATTCGGGGTCCACAAGTCGGCCTTGACTTGGGGTGCTGAGTGCAGGACCTCCCTGTGCACTTCCGAGGGGCCCTTCCTTCTCAACCAGGGGGCCCGGCCACCATAGAAGGAGACTTCCGGAGGCTTTGGCGTCTCCTGGGTCTATCCCCTCCTCTCCGCCTATCCAAACTCTTATGTCCTCTGGCCCAGCTTACATGCTTTTTGACCCTCCCATAAGAACTGGCTTCTCTGCGCGTCTGCACGTGGGCGAGATTGCTTCCACCTGAATCTAACTCTATGTAGCGCCTCTGACACTAGGTGTGGTACCTGGTGTGCTCACTGGCCTCATTCTCTCTGGTGGAACGCTGTTCCCCTCCTTGTGAGCCCTTTTCACCTCTCGGACCTCTGATGACCTCACTCCTTCTCCCTTTGGGTTCATCTTGCTGTAACAAGAGTTAGCTGAGAACTTCAAGCTTTGGCTGGTCCCTGCCAGGATAACACAATCTCTTCCTCCCAGTTTAGAGGCACCGTTTACACGACTTAACAGCCCACTAGCTGTTAGAGTAGCTTTGTTCACCTGGCTACACTGCATTCTCCCAAAGGGCAGACAGAAGCCAGTAAACACAGCCCCCATCCCCATATCGGCTTCCCAGTGCTCTCACCAAGGTTGCCTCATTTTACCGACAAGTGAACTGTGGTTCAGAGAGGTTTAGGAAACCAAAGACACACAGCTGGTCCCTTGTAGGGCCCAGCATAGAACAGAGAATGGAACAGGTGCCCAAGGGGCAGCTTGGCTAATGGAAAGCCTTTTAAAAAGATTAACGTGCTGAGCTTAAGCTGGGCTTCTCAAAGTCTCTCCCCTCGAAGACCAATGGCCTGGTAGAGGGGCCTCTTGTCCCTGCCTCCTCACTGACCCTTGCCAGATGGGAAAAAAGCGACCACATAGAAACATAACCTTTATTGCACACGGCGCTGGGTCTTTTTTCATAGAAAAAGGTATTAACACATAAGCATCTGCAAATTGAAGCAACTCCTGGTTTTTTTTTTTTGGAACAGTAAAATCGCATGCAGTGTCTCTGAGTTGGGATCTTGGTCTCTGTCAAAACCACCTAGATCGGAGGGAGGGTGAGTAGGAGGGAAAAATTGCTGAGTCTTTGTGCCTCTGTCTCAAAATAAGGTGAGAGAAATATATAGATATATAGCTCATCGCTGTGCTCCTATCCCTCTATATAGGTATATATCTCTCCCGGCAGATTTTGTGGGGTGGGGGGATTTGACGTGTACTGTCAAATTCTTTGTGCCCTGGCTTCATGGAGAAGAAGAAAATAGTTTCATTTGTACAAAAGAGTTCTATGTACAGGCGTTCATGACTCAGGGGGTTGTTTTTTCCTTGTTGGTGGGTTTTTGTCAGTTTGATATAAATAATGCAGGAAACCAGCCAAGTTGGTGTGTGAGGGCTGGAGGTGCAGACAGGTCCAGGCTCGCGGCCGCCCTCCGGCTGCGCCCTTACACCAGGGTGTAGGACTTGGAGTAGGCCCCGGCCCCCTGCTTCTGAGACCTGCCCACCCCCGACGTGCTCATCTCGAGAAGTGAGTCCCTGGAGCCCCCCATTTTGGTGTGTGGGCCCC
>NW_011495071.1:6859228-6867339 GCF_000754665.1 Bison bison bison
GGGGGCCGGGCCGGCGGGGGGTGCCGGCATGGCCAGAGTCCTCTGAGGTAAGGTGGCGGTGGAGGCGGCCGTGGGGGCCCCGGGGTGCGGAAGGCCCAGGGGCTTGCTGGCGGGGTCCAGGGTCAGGTGGCGAGCCTGGGGGTGGTAGGTTCGAGTCACGTTCCTGATGGAGGCCTCGCGGGGCGGGACCACGGGGCAGGGCTCACGCCCCTCTGCCTTTCGGAAGAAGGCCTCTGACTTGGCGTACAGGGGCAGGTTACAGTAGTCACCTGGAAGGGAGGAAGTGCGTGGTGTCAGCGGCAGACGCCCCTTGGAAGCAGCCTGTTCCCCCGCCCCCAGCCCTCAGCCAGTCCCTCCACCCACAGGCAGTAACCAGTCAAGGAAAGATCAGTCACTTGGCCTCTCTGAGCCTTGGTTTCCTCATCTATGAAATAGGGATAACCTCATCTCCCTACAGTAATTTTGTGAGGAGGGAATGAGACAAAGTAGGGAAAAGGCTCCTTATCAGAATTAACCAGAAAAATTGCTCCAAGAAGGCCATGCACCACCACCCACGGAATCCAGAAAGAGCTATCAGTCAGTCAATCCTGCCCATGTTGGGGCGGGGTGAGGTTTCCTGTGTTGAGTCAAATTTCCTGTGTTGGGCTTCCCTGGTGGCTCAGGCGTACAGAATCTGCCTGCAGTGCGGAAGACCCAGGTTCAATTCCTGGGTCGGGAGGATCCCCTGGAGAAGGAAATGGGCAACCCATTCCAGTATTCTTGCCTGGAGAATTCCATGGACAGAGGAGCCTGGAGAGCTATAGTCAGTCCATGGGGATCGCAAAGAGTTGGACACGACTGAGCGACTAACACACACAGGGAAAAGGCTGCAATACAGCGGCATGGTGTTGCTCAATAGATTGATCCCTATTGTTAATTGTTCACTATAACTGATCAGCTTCAGCTGTGGGTGGGCTCATTTTCCAAACATGGTCATCCAAAAGCTCTGGCTGTTAGAAAGCTTTTCTATACCCTGAGAAGAAAAGGAATGTCAATCCTTGTCAATTCGCCACATTCAACCTGATTCTGTCCTCTGAAGGCCACCAGAGCCGGCCTCCTCCCTTTCCCAAGCCTCCGTTCAGACGTCTGACTCCGCTTCGTTTCCGCATCCCTCTCCTCCATCCTGTCTTCTCCAGGCAGAATGTTCCTCCTTTCTCTCAGTGCCTCCACAGGACACGCTTCCAGGACCCCACATCCTGATCCCTCCGCCCTGTGAGCACCCTGTGCACAGGCCCCTCTCCTGTCCACTATGCCAGCCACTCTTTAGGTCATCTCATTTAGACCCCGCAGACCCCTGGATACATTAATACCTGCTTGGATTTTGCAAATGAGGAAACTGAGGTTCAGAGAGATTAAGTAACTTACCCAAATTCACAGAGCTGGATGGGGAGGGGGAGTCGTAAAGGGCTGCTGGACTCCTAGGTCTCTGTTCTTTCTGTTAACCTGTGCTCTTTTCTAGATGACCCTGAACCCCTAGTTCAGCGTGGCCCCTTAGCAAGGACATTGCCGAGCAGACCAGACTGCCTGGTTTGACAGCCTGTGCCTTGCATATGGTGGCCCTGATGTCTACTTGTGGGCACCCTTGCTTCCCTCCCCCTGGTTATCCTAGACCTGCCCTGCTGACCTCAAAGGGCATATACTCTGGCCAGGGCCCTGGAATCAGATGTTCCCTGTCAGTCTGGGTCACTGCCCACCATGAGGTTTGACCACCATGGACATAGCTGCCAGGATTGCCCCTTAACTCTGTGCCAGGCATGGACAACATTTTTAATGCTCATTATAACAATGCAAAGTATATGCTCTCGTTTGCATTTCAAAAACAAGAAAATTAAGGCCAGAGAAGTTCCATGACTTGCTCGAGGTCACAGAGGTATTAAGCATTTGAGACAGGATGTGAACCCAGATCTGCTTGCTCCCAAGTCCTTGCTCTCTGCACTATACCCCACTGCCAAGGAGCCGTGCTGGGCGGGCGGGTAGGGTGCAGGCAGGGCTAGGTTCTAGCCTAGGCTCAGGGGGTTGGAAGGCAGGGACACAGCAAGGGAGGTGGTCTGAACACTCACTCTTGTTGGCCCGGTGAGGGATGGGCACAGCCACGTTCTTCCCCCGGTCAGCGTCCTGGGGCTTGGGTGGGGAGGCGGTGAAGCGGCAGATGCCGGGCTCTGAGGGTGTGCTCATGGACGTCATGCTGTCCGCATTCTCGTTGGTGCCTGTGGTCATCTGGTCAGAGGAGCTGTCGGAGATGAAGCATTCGGTGATCTCAAACTTGGCGTGCTGCAGTTGCTCCTCCAGCTTGGCGTGCTCGTAGGCCCGGGCCAGCTCCTCGTAGGTGGAAGAGGCGCTCTCAGTGGACACCATGCTGTTCCGTCCTTTGTCTTGGGAGATGGGGGGGGCACAAAGTTAAAAGGGAATGAGTGGCACCCCCATATTCACTGCAGCATTATTTACAAGAGCCAAGATACAGAGGCACCTGTGTGTCCGTGAGTGGGTGAATAGACTAAAAAGACACACACAAACACAATCACACACAGCGAGATAGTGTTCAGTCATTAAAAAGGCAGTCTTGCCATTTGGGAAGATATGCATGGACCTCAAGGGCATCATGCTCAGTGAAATAAACCAAAGACAAATACAGCATGATATCACTTATGTATGGATTCTAAAAACACCCCAAAACAACAACAAACAAAACCCCTGCACAGTTACAGAGAATAGATTAGTGGTTGCCAGAGGTGGTGGTGGGGGCGGGAGTTGGGCGAAATGGGTGAAGTGGTCAAGAGGTACAGACGTCCAGTTATACAATAAGTAAGTCGTGGGAACATAAGGCACAGCATGATAACTGCAGTTAGTAACACTGCATTGAATATCTGAAAGTTACTAAGAGAGTAGTTCTTTAAAGTTCTCAATATAAGAAAAAAAACTGTATGTGGTGAAGGATGTTAACTACACTTATTGTGGCGATCATTTTACAGTGTATACAAATATCGGATCATTATGTTGTACACCTGAAACGAAATGTTATATATGAGTTATAGCTCAATAAAAAATAAAGTGGGCTTATGGGGAGAGGGTGAAAATGAGACCAGATTGAGCAGTTACCTTAACCATAACCCCAGTAGCCATCTGAAAGCCTGACTACGGAGTGGATGAGGCTCACATGACCCTGCTCTCTTCCTGTGAAGGTAGTGGTGGTGGCAAAAGTGGGATAATAAAGAATAGACTTTTGGACTCTGTGGGAGAAGGCGAGGGTGGGATGATTTGAGAGAACAGCACTGAGACATGTACATTACCATATGTAGAATAGATGACCATGCAAGTTCGATGCATGCAGCAGGGCACTCAAAGCCGGTGCTCTGGGACAACCCAGAGGGACGAAGGGAGATGGGGGGGTGGTTTCAGGATGGGGGACACATATGCACCCGTGGCCAATTCATATCAGTATATGGCAAAACCCACCACAATATTGTCAAGTAATTAGCCTCCAATTAAAATTAATTAATTAATTTAAAAAGTGGGATCATTGACTAACAAAATGCAAAACAGCTTTCATTCTTTCCGAAATCTGTTTGTTTATGGCTGTGCCTGGTCTTTGTTGCTGTGCAGGCAAGTGGGGGCTATTCTCTCGTGGCGAGGCGTGCACTTCTCACTGTGCTGGCTTCTCTTGTGGAGCACAGGCTCTAGGGTGCTCAGGCTTCAGTAGCTGCAACACACGGGCTCAGCGGTTGTGGTTCCTGGGGTCTAGAGGACAGGCTCAGTAGTTGCGGCACACGGGCTTTGTTGCTCTGCGGCATGTGGTATCTTCCCAGATCAGGGATGGAACTCGTGTCCCCTGCATTGGCAGGTAGATTCTTTATGACTGAGCCACCAGGGAAGCCCACAGCTTTTGTTCTTGATAATAAGCATCACCCTCTGAGCAAGCCTTAACCTTTTCTCCAACAAACATCATGTGTACCATTTTCTCCATCATCTTTTGGGAGAGCAAAATGAAATCCTTGACAAGCAGAGCTCGGTTAGGTCAAGCGTTTTTGTTACAGCCACAGGGTAAGTCAGTGACCAGCTGGAAATGAAACTGACTGGTGCCTTGGACTCCATGCTGGTGGGTAGGAGTGGGGAAAATAGAAGATGGGGAATGGGGGAGACTGAGGAGAGTGAGCAGGAACCAGGTCCCTGGGCTTACCTGTGTCCTGGGAGAGGCTGGCACTGTAGCTGTCACTCTCGGTGACAGTAACACCATGCTGGGAGCCCACAGTGCGCCAGTCGGAGGTGAGGGTACGGGCGGGGGTGGAGGCCTGACACTTGGTCAGAGTCCACTGGCTTGAGTACCGGTTCCGGGTGCTGTGGGATGACTTCACATTCTTTCTGGAGACTGGATCTGCAGAGAGGAAGCAAGAGCTATCACCCTCCAGCTGCGGCCACTCAGGCTTGGGCAGCTGGCGTTTACCAGAAAGGGCGGCGGGGAGCAAGGGAGGAGGCAGGAGCAGCCACAGAAGCTCCCTTGGGAAAGCTGAGCATGCTGCCTTTCCTGAACACAGAGCTATCCACGGAGGAGGAGGGCTGCAGTGTCAGGGATACGGGTAGTGGGCAGCATCCTAGTCCTCCCTGGCCACCCCATCTTTTCTACAGCCTGGGAAGAATGTAACCTCCTCTCCTGCTGCCTCATGACTGTCCATTCATTCCCTACAGGCCTGTATGTATTCTGTCCTTATGTCCAGCGTCTCAGCGGAAGATGCAGAGGCCCTTGGAGAGAAAGAACAACTAACCCTCTCAAAATTTCTAGGGAAAGTAAGTGAGGCCCAGAGAGATAAGGTGAGTGATATGCCCAAGGCCACAGCTAGTGGGTCTGTAATCAAGGTCTCTAGACTCTATTTCCAGTGCTCTTTCCATTCTTCCATGCTGCTCCTCCCTCCTTTAAAAAAAAAGTCACCTCTGCATTATGCTGTGCCCAAGAAACCTCATCTGGGAGGTGGGCTGTCTTCCTGGGGATGGTGCTTACTAGTGCCAGGCCGGATGTCAGACATGTCGATCAAGGGTCCTGAGCTCTGGATGAGGGCTGGGTGGTGCAAGGAGACTCCGGTGCAGAAACTCTGAGGATTGACAGCCTGGCTGAACTCAGCATCAGTCACAGGGATGGTGGCCTTGTCATCTCCTGGAGGAGAAAACACAATCAGCAGGAATCCTTCCCTTTGGGCACCATCTTTGCTTCCCAAATTTCTCTTTGTCTTTATCTGACATTGAACCTAAGAAAGGTCAGGTAAGGTCTCCCCATTAACAGAGGAGGCAACCCAGTCCTTGAGAGAAGCTGCAGTGAGTTCTGAGGTTGTGGAGTTGTTGATGGGGCTGCTTCCAGAACCCCGGGCACTGTCTCAGGACTGGTGGTTGCCCTTCATGGGATGTGGCCTGGGGAAGCCCCCTCAGCAGGACACAGAGCTCGTGACACCTGTCACTCACCCAGCTGCTTGATGCCCTCCTTGTCCTCGATGAGCAGCTGGACCCTGGGGATGTCAATGTGTAGCCGTGGGCCCTGGGGTGGCCCCTTCACAGGGGTGTCAAAGCTTCGGTTGTTCTTGCTGTGGGGAGAAGGGCTGGAGGTGGGTGACAAGGCAGCCACAAGGGATTGGGGGAGAGGTTTTGCAGGATAGTGGGGTCTCAGAAGCCTCTACCCTGGGTGAGGGGATGGAAATGGGAGGAGACAGGAAGTAGCGATGTGACACCCACCTTATCAACATTTCTGCCAAACTCTTTGCATCTGCAAAACAGTGGAGAGAGGGGACTGAGTGAGAATGGGGTCTGAGCAGGATCAGAATTGGAAGAGGCATGGGGAGCAAGGAGAGAGAATTCCCTAAAATGGGGCCAGGGCTGGTCTCCTGGGAAGAAATGTAAGGACCTTGGAGACAATCCAAAACATGGTAAGGTCTCACTGCTCCCAATTCAGGATTTGACTCAGGCCTGTTTTCCTTTCCTCAGACTTTTATCTAACAGGGAGACAGTATATAAAGTATTCCATCTGCTTCCTGAACTGACTCTAATCAAACAAGACATCACAGCAGGTTGGAAATAGGCATCAGTGGTAGATCTCTCCTCAGTTATCTGTTGGAGAGAGGAGAGAGTCGAGGATGAAGTACAGGTGGTCAGTGGGCACCTCCAGATGACATCAACCAAAGTTTTATTTCCTTCTCTAGGGCATCTGTCCCCAAAAGTCCATGGATGGATTTGAAGGTCACTGTTTTATCTCATGCATGCATGTGCTAAGTTGCTTCAGTTGTGTTGGACTCTTTGCAACCCTATGAACCACAGCCCGCCAGGCTCCTCAGTCCATGGGATACTCCAGGCAAGAATATTGGAGTGGGTTGCCATGCCCTTATCCAGGGGATTTTCCTGACCCAGGGATCGAACTGGTATCTCTTATGTCTCCTGCATTGGCAGGTGGGTTCTTTATCACTGAGCCACTCAGGGAGCCTGTTTTATCTCATAGGGACCCTGAATAGATTTAGGACTCTAAGGTTAGGAATCGACAAGAGAGGAGAAACAAAGAACATGGGTAATCCACTAGACTTCTGATAACTGAGAATGACTGGTTAGAGGGAATCTAGCTTTATGAATACATTCAACCATCTATCTAGCCACTCATCCATCCATTTATTATTGATCTATCCACTGTTGATCCATTCATCCAGTGATCCACCCACCAGGAGTTGGGTAGATAAATGGATGGTTCAGTGGGTGGTTGATGGTTTTTAAATGGTTGGATGGATGGATGACTGGATGTTTGATGGGCTTCCCAATGAATGCCACCATTCGTCCATTCAGCTATCAACCCATCCAAGCATCTATTCAACCATTCACCTAATTATCCATTCATCTATTCAACCATTCATCCAACCATCCATTTATACAACCATACAATCATCTATCCATTTTATCATCCATCTGTTCTTCAAATATACATCCATCCTCCATGGAGCCAACCATCTAGTGATTCAACTATCAATCCATCAGACATCCAATCATCCATCCATCCAACCACTTAACAACTATCAACCACCCACTGAACCAACCTTTTATCCACCCAACTCCTAAATACCCTAGGCAGCCTTAGTTATCCCCTCTTTTGTGCTCTTATTGTGCCTTGGCTCTGAACTCTGTAAGGGCATGGGTTGCTCTTTCTCATTCATTTTTATATCTCCAATGTCTGGCAGTATCTACAATATAGCACATACTCAATAAATATATTCCAAATATATTTATAAATATAATTTTATATTTATAAATTTATATTTATAAATAAATATAAATAAACAGACATTTATTTAGAAACTAGTTGGTCTTGGGTAAATCAAGCCCATTCATGCCAGACCAGGGTATCAGGTGTTGGGACAGGGGAGGATACTAAAAATATTTAACACCTGACAAGGCATGGAAACAGCTCAGTCAAAGCTGAGCAAGATCCTAGAGACCACTTGCATGTCTTTAGTGGCTGGGCCCTAGGAAAGTTGCAGAGGTCCTATATGAGAGAATGGAGCATCCAGGGTGGAAGGGAACATGTATTTACCAACCAACTATGGAATTGTTCAACTGTCTTAACCAGCAACATGGTTTTACCAGTGTGGACCACTAAAAGTCAACCTGGTGAGGGCAGGCACAAAGTCTTAGGGACACAGAGGAAGCAGCAGTGAACAACTAAGGAGGTTTCAGAAGACTGGAGTGAGTGCTCCCTTCAAGGGGACATGGACACCCTCTCTCATCCAGACAGTGCTCCAGGCCAGTGGAGAGTGGCCAGCGCAGCTGAGGAAGCACAAAGAAACTCGCCTACCTCGGAGCCGCTTCAGCCGCTTCTCTTTCCTCTTCTTGCGAACGATGAAGAGCAGCGCCACCCCCAGTGTGGCCAGGATGACCGGGCAGCCGATGGTGAACAGCTTCTTCACGTCGTCCCCCTCGCCTTGTGCAGACTTGATGGGCGGGATGGTGCCTGAACGGGGGTGAGGAAGGGAGTCAGATGCCCTAGGAGTCGAGCGTTATGCAGAGTCTCATAGGCAACATAACTCTTGGACCTCTCTTGCTGCCTTTGGTCTTACTCC
>NW_011495071.1:6867439-6867843 GCF_000754665.1 Bison bison bison
GGTCTTACTCCAATCTCTACTTCCCAGGTCAGAGCCCCAACTCTCTCCTCTGCTCTCCCCAAGTTCTCGTCCCATCAGGACAGCCATGAATGGTTGTGTAGTTTTTATACTGAATATGATATTAAAGACTCCTAAAGGTCCATCTAGTCAAGGCTATGGTTTTTCCAGTAGTCATGTATGGATGTGAGAGTTGGACTGTAAAGAAGGCTGAGCGCCGAAGAATTGATGCTTTTGAACTGTGGTGTTGGAGAGGACTGTTGAGAGTCCCTTGGACTGCAAGGAGATCCAACCAGTCCATTCTGAAGGAGATCAGTCCTGGGTGTTCTTTGGAAGGACTGATGCTAAAGCTGAAACTCCAGTACTTTGGCCACCTCATGCGAAGAGTTGACTCATTGGAAAAGACT
>NW_011495071.1:6867943-6909606 GCF_000754665.1 Bison bison bison
TGAAACTCCAGTACTTTGGCCACCTCATGCGAAGAGTTGACTCATTGGAAAAGACTCTGATGCTGGGAGGGACTGGGGGCAGGAGGAGAAGGGGATGACAGAGGATGAGATGGCTGGATGGCATCACCGACTCAATGGACGTGAGTTTGAGTGAACTCTGGGAGTTGGTGATGGACAGGGAGGCCTGGCGTGCTGCAATTCATGGGGTTGCAAAGAGTTGGACATGCCTGAGCAACTGAACTGAACTGAGGCCTGTTTTAGAATCATCCTGAACCCTTTCAGAGATAGTCTCCTGCCTGTTGGAGTTCAGTGTTCATTTCTAGAGAGTAGCTGATGGGCTTAGATTCCCACATCCAGCTGGTAAGGTTGAGGGATGGTGATGATGAGGATCACAGGAGACAGAAGTCAGGGCAGTGGGATCCTGTGTTCTCTTCCCCAAATGGGGGCCAAAGCCACTCAACACCCTGCAGTCTCTCCCTGCCCTCTCCCCCGTGGGTGATATCTGCTAACCCTAGGGGCTGCTAGGAGATGTGATGAGTGAGTTCTCCCGCTGACAGAGCCTTCTGCCAAGCTCTGATGTTTACTTGTTTCAAAACCTCAGCTAAGAGTCATCTTCTTCATGAAGTCTTCCTTCTTTGAGCAAATACCCTGAGATGCCACTTTTATTCTGTTTCCTTAACACACAGGTAGATTCAGTTACGCTTGTGACAGCTGGTCCCTATGAATTCAGCCTTCTATGTGCCTTAAACATGTGTGTGCATGAGTGTGAGGTATCCACATGTGGCAGATACCAGCTGGTGCTCACCAAAACACCCATGGGCTCAGCTACATTCCCCAGACTTCCTGGCAGTTAGGTTAGAGCCATGTTATTAGTTACGTACAACAGAACGCAAATAGAAACGATGAGTGTCCAGCACCCCCTGGCCAGGGCAGTTAGGAACTGCTGTGTCTTTTCTGTCTCTCTCTCGTTGGTGACCTTGGAAGCTGCATGTTCAAGATGGCCTAGCTAACATGGCGAAACAATGGTGGCTAGCCAGCCCTCACATTATGAGAGTGAGAAATCTTTATTGGATCAAGCCATGAAGCTTTTAGTGTTTGTTACTGCAGCATAGGTTACCCGATCCTGGCTAATGGACCATCTTAACAGAGTGTTCTTATAGAGCAGGACATCAACTACATCTCTGCCTCCTCTCATCTCTTTAAAGCAATGGAGAGCAAGGGTTGCACCTTCAAAGACCCTCTATTTTTTTTTTTTTCAATTTTATTATTTATTTGGCTTGCTGGGTCTTAGTTGTGGTATGTGAACTCTTAGGTGCGGCAATGTGGGATCTAGTTCTCTGACCAGGATAGAAGCTGGCCCCATCTCCCTGCATTGGGAGCGTGGAGTCTTAGCCACTGGACCACCAGGGAAGTCCCAAAGATCCTCTGTCTTTAGTGTTACTGACCTGCCTGCCTGCCTATCCACCTGTGTGGTCACAGGTGCATCCCACTTATCTGCCTACTTGTCTGCTGCTCCTTTTGCCTGTCCTTTGCTTGCTTACTCACCCATCCGCCTTTGTCCCTGACTAGAGTCATACCTCTTTTCAATTTGCTTGTCTATCTCTTTACGTGTCTGCCTCTCGGCCAGCTCCCCCGGCAGCAGCCCCCGCCCGCCCTTGCCGACTCACTGCCATCGTAGTCCAGGGTGGCAAACTGGGCGGTCTCGTTGCCGCAGCCAGCGCTGTTGCAAGCCCTCATGCGCAGCTCGTACCACGTGGCCTCCCGCAGCTCGGTCAGAAACACCTCCCCGGAGCTGTTGGCGCGCAGGCCTTGCCAGGCCCAGGTGCCCTTGGGCCGGTACTCCAGCATGATGGCAGTGATGGGGCAGCCCCCGTTGTTCCAGCCCTGCAGGTTAAGCCGAGCATGCGTGGAGTTGATGTGGGTGAAGAGGTGCTGGTCTTTGCTGAAGGAGGGCTCTGGGGGGCCAGAGGGAGAGACAGAGGTTAGAGAGACTGGGAAGGATTTCCCTGGGGCGGCTGGGACTGCAGTGGTTCCGAGGGATCAGTGGGAGGTGCGGATGGGGGTAGGGATGCTCCAGGGGACAGAGGGGGAGGAAGAAGAGGAGAGGGAGATGGACAAGGAGAGCAAGGCCTGGCCCAGGAGGAAGACAGAGGCAGGAAAAAGGAAGAGGTGAGCCATCTGTCTGCCACCCCTTGCAGGGAAGTGGGGCCCGTTTTTCCTACTATGATTTGTCCAGATGCTGCAGCGATGGAACTAGGTGGGGTCTCCCTGGAGCCTCTGTGCTTCCCTGTGCCCTTCTGCCCCATCCCAGCACCTGCCACCCTGTCCCCGGCCTTACCCCGCCCGTGGGTCTTGGCCTCAATGATCTCACTGATGCGCCCGGAGCCTACGCTGTTCTTGGCCGCCAGCTTCACCTTGTACCACGTGCCGCACTTGAGGCTGTCCAGCCTGAAGGACCGCTCGCTCGAGCTGACGAACACATCCTTCCACTCCTCACTGTTGTCCACCGAGTACTGCAGCACGAAGCCTGGCCGGGAGGTTTGCCTGGCTCAGGAGGGGCAGGGCGGGGCCTGGGGTCCCCCAACAGCTGTCATGGGACTGGGCTCCGCAGGGGGCCAGCAGGGGGAACTTTTGGCCATTAGGATGGCGTGGACGCCAATTAGATGCAAAACTGGAAGGATCTGGGGTGAGTTGTAGGACTCTCTCCCATGGGCTCTTGTGTTAGGGTTTAGAAGCCAGGGTGGGGAGGGGAGCAGAAACCGGAGCTGTGAGACTTCAGAGGGGTCCTATGAGACCTTGCTACTCCGTGTACAGTCCCCTGGCCCCAAAGCATCACTTGGGAGCTTGTTAGACATGCAGATTCTCAGCTCCCCGAATCAGAATCTGTGTTCTTACAAGATCCCCTGGTGATTCATATGCATATTTAAGTTCAAGTATCTAGAACATTTGTTGATTTTATAGATTTGGAAACTAAGACCCAGAGAAGAAAACAGACTTCCTCAGGTTCACACAGCTCACCACTGGCAATGCGGGGGTGGGTGTTCTAAAGTTCAGACGTCTAGGCTGGTATATTTTCCATGGCGCTTGGGTAACTCGCCTGTGGTCCAAACCACCCCTCTTCCCATCACTTCCAAAGCCTTATGAGGACAAGCAGTGGGAGTAAGTGAAGCGCTTCCTCTGCCCCGGCCCAGAATTCTCTGCACTCCTCATCCAGGCCCCCTCACCTCGGATGGAGCTGCCCCCATTGTCACCCGGAATCCAGGTCAGAGTGATGGATGAAGCCGAGGTTTTGGAGACAGTCAGACGGGGCTGGTCCGGGGGAACTGTGAGGGGAGAGTCAGGAGCCCACACCACAAAGGGTTAACCTCTGATGATGGGGGACAGGGGTGCCCTCTTCCTCCCCCACTCCTGCTCATTCTCCTCTCTACCCCTCCTGCCTCCTCTCCCACGTGTCCCCTCTGATCCACAGAGGGTCTGTCTCCCTGGTGGCTGGTCTTTTTTATTTGACAACCCCTCTGTCTCTGTCTTTCTTTCTCTCTCTCGATGGAATTCCTCCCGCTTAGCCATCCCTGTCCCCACCAGAGCCCCGCCCACCTCCCAGGGGCTCATCTCTCAAGCACCACCCACCTCGCAGGGTCTCACCTTGCACTAGAAGGTTGACAATGATGGTGTCGAAGCCGCCAGTGTTGGTGGCCGTGCAGGTGTAGTAGCCTGAGTCCTCAGCCTTCACCGCGCGCAGCAGCAACGTGCCATTGGTGTGGATGAGCCGGTGCCCGTCCATGGACACGGGGATGGCTGAGTCCTCACTGCGGGGGGTGGGGGCGGCTTATGGCAGGCATCCCCTCCCGGAGCCTCCCCCAGGTCTGCAGGCAGTTAGAGCTGGGAGCAGTAAGGCACTGGCTCCGGGACCCTAGATTCTTGGTTTTCACTCAGCGCTTCCTGGGGATATCTAGTAACCATGGCCTCTTCAACCACCCAGGGAAGGGAGATCCATGGCAGCCGACAGGGGCAGCCAGGGAGGCCAGGCTAGCACGTGAGGGTGTAGCCATGTACCCAGCAAGGGCCTCCCCAGGGCTGGAGATGACTGAGTCAGCCGGAAGGGAAGGACATCAGTTCTCTTCATGGCTCTTCTGCAACGCCCATCTCTGGGGGTCACCATCCCTAAAGGGTCCCGCACACACCTGTCCTTGGTCCACTTCACCGCAGGGGCTGGGTCTCCCACTGAATTGCAAGGCAGCCGCACATCTCTCATCCAGGGTGTTGTCACGGTGCCCCCGAAAGAAATGATCTTTGCTGGGGCTAGAGGGAAGAGAGGATGAAAAGGACCCCATGTGTTCGTTTTCATTTTTAGAGGGGAAATCGTTCATTCAGCAGACATTTATCAGATACCTGTTTGGACCAGGTATCATAGGAGGCTCTAAGGAGCCACAGAATGAGTACAGTCTAGTCCCTGTCTTCGAGTTGCTTACCATCTAAGAGGGAGACAGACACTTCAGATCATTAGAGTGAAAAATACTATGGTGGGGGTAGGTACAATAGCCCTGGGAGCAGGAAGGAGGCGTGGAGGAGGTGAAGGCCTGGGGCGACTTCTGCAATTGGAAGCTTGGACTTGAATCTTGAAGTCAAAGAAGGAATTCATTAGCTCCCAGGGGATAAGAATGGGGGGAAGGGATAGTCAGGGAATTTGGGATCAACATGTACACACTGCTATATTTAAAATGGATAACCAACAAGGACCTACTGTATAGCACAGGGAACTCTGGTCAATGTTATGTAGCAGCCTGGATGGGAAGGGAGTTTGGTGGAGAATGGATACATGTATATATTTGGCTGGGTCACTTTGCTGTCCACCAGAACCTATCACATCATTGTTAATGGACTGTAAGCAGAGAAGGAAGGTGTGTCGGAAGGGGGAATAGAACTGAGAGAGGCACGGGGGCCTGAAACCCATGGTGAGCGGGAGGGCCTTCAGCCTCCGGGATGAGTGACCCAAGCCCAGGGTGACTGAAGAGAGGGCAGCAGAGTAAGGGTCAGAGCAGTGAGCGGGAGGAGAAGCTTCCAAGGCTCTGCTGGCACCTCGAGGAGGCTGGGCTTCCTCCTGACCTCACAAGGAGGCTCACAAGGAAGTAGTGACATGTTCAAAGTGGAGTTTTAGAGGAACCCCTGGCTGCCTGCCAAGGATGTTTGATGGAGCTCTAGAGACACTGTTCTAGAGCCAGTTCTGCCCTGTGGCTGGGGTTGGCTCCTGGGACCTCTTAGTGGGTGGGTGGGTGGGTGTGTGTGTGTGTGTGTGTGTCTGTCTGTCTGTCTGTCTGTCGGGGGGTGGGGGTCCTGGGTCCTTTCCTTCCTGGAAGGAGATAAGTTCAGGAGAAGGGGTTGGCAGCACCACTGGGAGGAGGGGTCAGGGGAGGGAAGAAACTTGAGGCTTTGTAGAAAGAGCCCCCAAATTGGAGCCAGAAGGGCTGGCCCACCACTCTGCTGTGTTTGAGGGCTGTGCTACCCTGCCTCAGAGTGTCCCCTGGAAAATGGGATGACAACCCTCGCGGCAGGGCAGCTGCAGGCCCTCCATTCAGTGCCCGCTGACTCCGAGCCTGAGGCGGGGAGGGCTGACGCCTCTTGTATCTCATCCAAAGGAAGCTGGTTACCCCTGGAGTGGGGTTAGGCTGAGGCAGCTGCTTCAGGGCTTGGGGCCTCAGGGTTATAGACACTTGTGGCTGTGGGAGGAGGCGGGGCCAGGAGGGAGGGCCCAGGGAGGCCCAGAGTCAAGGTAGAAGCTCAAAGTCTCAGGCTTGTGTGGCTAAATCCCGTGCCGCAGGGTTGGCATGGGGGAGCCTGGCAGCTCTGTGAGGTGGCCTCAGTCTTGGTCTTGGGTTGAGGCCTCAGAACTATCACTGCCTGTAGAGTAGGGGTACACATGCCCCCATGCCACACTTATGCCCAGGTCAGGGGTTCAGTGGGGCACCCTTGAGAGCAGTTATGTTCTTATTCACCCCGTGCACCCCACCCAGCCCACAGCCTCCTTCGAGGCATGCCCTCTGTAACGTCTGTGACCAGTGGGATCATGTCAGCCTGAGATGACCAGGCTTTGGAACGAGGGGGCTGTCTTTGCAGCCCTCTGCTCCATGGAAGCAGCATATCCCAACTCCATCCCCTCTGGAGGAGCTGAGCTGGGGGTGGGGCTAACACCCCTTTCTTTCACCCCCAGAGAAGAGTCTGGAGTGGGGAACAAGGTGCATTCTGCTGGGTGCCCCGACTAGTGGCATGGCCTTGAGCCTGTTGTGAGCCTTTCTGGGAGTCAGGGGGCAGCAGAGGCCCAGTCTTGGTGGGTGCAGGAGGGAGGCAAGCGGCCAGCCAGCTCCTTACAGCCAGGCCACAGACAGGGTGGAGGGAGACAACTCGTGTTGGGGAGAACCGTCATTCTAGAAGGAGCCTTCTGGCAGTTTCTGCCCTCAGCCCCCGCCCCAGGCTGCTCACCCTTGCCAGCAGGCTCGATGGTCACCTTCTCACTGCTGTTGCCCCGGCCGGCGGAGGTGACGGCGGCCACCCACAGCAGGTACTGCTGCCCGCGGTTTAGGTGGGCGATCCTGTAGAAGAGCTGCTCCGGACTTGTCTCATACTCGCTGGGTGCCTGCGGGGCAGAGGCGAACGCGTTCTAAGAGCCAAGGCCCCTGGGTCTCCACCTCCACCCTTCCTGGGGCCCTGGGCTCAGTGGGGCAATGGCCAGGGCGATGGGTGGTGGAGACAGGATCCTGCCTAGTTGGCCCTTTCTGGTTTTGGAGCAACACTGAACAGCTTGCCCTGGACTTGGCCCTGGGCACTGATGGGCCGGCTCTGGCGGTTTGCTGGGTCGGTTTCAGTTCACCTCTTGGACTGATCTAGTCGCTGGCTGTGATGGCTTCAGGCCAAGAAATGTGAGTGTTTCGGGTGGGTGAGAGATGGCGGGAGACAGGAGAAGGGAGAATGGAGGTTGGGGGGGATCCCAGGAAAACCCTGAGAAAAGGGAGTCTCTAAGAAGCTAAATGACTGCGTTTGCCTTATTAGGGTTGTAGACAGGCTCCCCCAGCCTGTCCCCACTCAGAGTCACCTGCCAGCCCTACTGCCTAATGTCTCCTTCATTCCTACCACCTGTTCCCGCCGCCCCTCCCCCCGCCCCCCCATTCTGGGGGAGGAAGGGGAGGGAGAGAGAACTACGAGAGCTTCACGGGGCAGCACTTTATTAACGATTATTAGTGGTATAGATCACCGTATATATTTGTAGGTTATATAAATCTATAAAAATTTTTTTAACCAAATGACAGTTTTGATAAGTTGCCAACAAAACAATATCGGATCCCAGTGGTTTTACCAGTTGCTTTGATGAAAAGATTATGTTGCCTTGGAAACCAGAGGCTCAGATATTGAAATGAATTTGAGAAGGAGCTTTTGATAAGCGCTAGTTTGCAGACCTCCTGTCAGCCCCTTCCCTGGTGCAGGCGGGATGGGGCTGACTTTCATTTCATTTTATTTTTTGGTCAGCCGCGGGGAAGGGAAAGCAGGACAGCACCAGGGCCTCTTTGAAATCAGGGCGGAAGTCTAGGGAGGGGGAGCAGCCCCTGGAACAGATGGGGGGCCCCGAGGCCAGAGGGAGCTAGTAATTAGTTATTTTTGCAGTCAGGGGATGTTGCACACGCATGCCCCCATGCTCACGCTCTCATGCACACGGATGTGTAGACACATTCAAGCACATGCTGAGGGACAGATCTCCAGACAGACATGGGGTCACAGAGGGACATTCTTTGCCACCCATGAGAGGGCTGAGGGGCCCAGTGACTTGTAACAGGAGAAAACATCCTTTCTGGTCCCAGACCATCTGTAAGAAGATGCTCAGGAGAGGGTACAGGCATTCCCACCACACACACAGAGCTCCCTGGCAGATCCCCCCTGCTGCCTCTCTCGTGGGGAGCTGGCCTTGGGCCCAGGAGCTCCCGGAAAGCCACCTTGAGCCCTGGTAGCTGGGAAGTCCTTTCAGGGTGCAGTGCTCGGGGACCGTGTGGGTATCGCAGGTCATATCTGAGCACGAGGCAGGGCAATAAAGTAGCTTTGACACCTGCCTGCCTTTCTTACCGTATGGACCACAGTGTCTCTCATGGTTCCTGGGGCCTCAGTTTTCTCTCCTGCAAACTAAGAAAGCAATCCAGCTCCGCCTGCCCTGACTGGTCACAGTGAGGACTCCTGAGGCAAGGAGTGTGCCAGTCCTTTGTAAGTGGGGACATGTTCTTCTCTTTTGTAAACGGGGGCATGTGTTTCTGTGAGGGTGGAAGTGTGTGTGTGCATGTGTAGAGAAAAGTTAAGTATCCTTGCTTGTGTCTGTCAGTGTGTACCTGACTGTGCATTGTGTCCACACAGGGCAGGAAGGCTTTGGCTTCCCCTGGAAGGTATTAGCATCTTACCCAGGTCCTGGGTGCCTTCCTTTTAACCTGGACTTCCCCCTAATCTCCTGAAATCACTTTCAAAAACATACAACTACACTCCAAAATAAAATCACAGTAATCAAAGGTTAAAAAAGGTAAAACTATGCAAGGAGAAACTATAGGTTATTTACTTACCTATTTTTCTAATCAAAAAATAAAAAATAGAAAATCACAAATAGAAAAGTCATAACTAGAAATGATTTATAAATTTGAATTATATGAAAAGAAAACCTATGGTATAATGAAAACTAGAATAAAAAGGGAAGCAATGAACTGGCAAACACCTGCAACCTATATGAGCAAAAATGGTTATTATCTTTAATATGTAAAGAGCACTTAAAAATAAATAAGAAGAAAACCATGATCTACCCAAATATAAAATGTAGAAAGGACATGAATTGACAATGATCCAAAGATGAAAAAAGCCAAAAATCACATAACACACAATAAAATAATCAACTTAGTTTAGAATCCAACTGACAGAAAATGAAAAATATATAATCTTAGATTAGCATGTGCACAAGGGAAAAATACTTCCACCATAATGCTGGTAGAAGTGTAAGTTGGTACAAACTTTCTGAAGAGTAGTTTGCAAATGTGCATGCAAACCTCAAAAATATTTATACTTTTTGTGATCCATGGATTCCTATAAAAATTTATACTAAGAAAATAATAAAACAATGAGTATAAAGACTTTTATGAAGAATTCTCCATGAAAAATTATTTATAATGGTAAAAAACTGAAAATAGATTAAATATAGAGCAATTCAGGGACTGGTTAAATAGATTATATATATACAGACACTCAAGATAATATTTTAAAAGAATATTTGATGTCAACTCTATTTCAATAAAAAGAATATTTAATGGTGTAGAAAAGTGCCTACATATACTACATGAAAAATGGAGATTATATAATATTTTATAAATTTTAATTTTATAAAAAACCAAAACAAAACCATAGTGTATGTGCAGGTCAAGGATTGGAAGATTATACCCCAACACATTGCCAGTGGTTATCTTTAGAGAGTGAGAAGGCAAGTAATTTTTACTTTCTTCTCTATTCTTTTATATGTTTATAGAATTTTCTACAATAAAATTGTATTATTTTGACAAACAGCAAATGTATTAAACTGGAAACATTTCTAACAGGACTCAGTGCAGCTCTGGCTAGCCTTAGCCAGCCCCAGGGTGTAATTCCTGGTATCCTGCACCTCATGCAGTTTCCCACATCTATTCTGAGAATTCTGCACACACAAGGTCACGCACTCCAGTATGTATGCACACACTCAGACTCAGACACACGTGCATCTGCCTCTCAGCCTCTCATTCCCACGGTCTTGCTTCATTCCATGTACATGAGTGTGCCCTCAATCCTGGAGCTCTTTCATAAATGAATTTGTGATGCAGTTGCTTGGAACCTGGAGTATATTTCTACAAAATGATCGCCCACCACCCATAACCACAGGTGGTGGTCAGGTCCCCTGGCCCCTTGTTCAGCCCAGTCCCTGCTTTGCAACATGGCTGAACTGAGTTCTCATCATGCCAGCACATCTGCCCCCCACCCACAGGAGAGAGGTGGTTCCTTCACGCTCGGGACATGAAGGGGAAGGAGGGAGGGTCTCCGGGTCTGCAGTAGCAGGAGGAGGGCATGGGAACCAGGGGCTCTGCTCTGGAGCCTAGAAGTGTCCCCCACCAGTGGATTGGGGCTCTTGGAGACTGAGTTAACGAGGACACTCTGCTCCCAGACACCAATCCCTTTGAAAGACTTCATTATGAGAGGAGGTACTGCGCGTACAGACCCAAGCTGGAGAAGGAGTTCCCACCCTCTCATCACACTATGAAGGAAAATTTGCCCAATGTCTAAGACTTCACAATTGCTAGGCTGCTAGCAATTCATTCATCAAATGTATGTCCTGGACAAGGATGTTCCAGGCACAGTGTTCTATGGCTCGGGACCTGAAGATGAAAAGATGCCGCCCTTGTCCTCACAGGGTCCCACAGACTAGTGCGGGAGACAGGTGAGTGAGCAGGTCACTGCCGTTTAACACATGCAGTGTGTGCTAGAGGATGAAGAACGTGCCGTGGATGGTAGGATCAGTAGGGGCAGAGGTGCAGGGGTGTGAAAGGCAGAGCAGGTGTCCAGAATGGTGACCAGCCTAGTGTAAAAAGAGCCTGGAAGGTATGTGTGTACTGGGGGGAGGGGCAGGAGGAGAGGGGCAAAGGGGCAGAAAACACAGCTGAACATGTTAACTGGAAAATTGGCACACACCCCCCCAACAATGACAGAGTTCTCAACCTAACATCTGCAGACCCCATGACCCAGCAGTTCCTTTCACAGGCCCAACAGGAATATATACACAAGAGCACCAACTGCAATAGCCCCAAACGGAAAACTATTCAAATGCCTGTCAATGGATAATTATAAATAAACTGAGATATATACATGTAATTGAAAACTATACAGAAGTGAGAGTGAATAATCTCTAACCACACACAACAATATGGATGAAATTCACAAATTCAAACTAATGTTGGGTCGAAGAAGCCAGGCAGATTTTATGTATATATATTATATATATATATATATATAATCCCAGGGACGGGGAGCCTGGTGGGAGGCCGTCTATTGGGTTGCACAGAGTCGGACATGACTGAAGCGACTTAGCAGCAGCAGCATGTATATATATATAATGCACGCATCCATGTGTGCTCAGTCACTTCAGTCATGTCCAACGCTTTGAGACCCCACGGACTACCCATGGACTGTAGCCTGCCAGGCTCCTCTGTCCATGGGATTCTCCAGGCAAGAGTATTGGAGTGGGTTTCCATGTCCTGCTCCAGGGGATATTCCCGACCCAGGGATCGAAACCAAATTTCCTGCATTGCAGGCAGATTCTTTACCCACTAAGCCAACTGGGAAGCCCATATATATTGTGTATTTGTACTTGATATAGTATTAATCTGAAGTCAGGATGATGGTTATACCTGTAGGGGGAGGGTGGTGACCTTCTGGGGTGTTGCCCTATTTCCTGCTCTGGGAATCCCCCACTCAGTGCCTGGAAGTGCTATGAAAGTTCATGGGGCTGTACAGTCATCATATGTGTACTTCCCTGCATGTGAAATAGTGATGGTGAGGATGGAGAGGAGGGGGCGGAGTCACTGAAAAGACATTCCTGGGCTTCTCCTCTGGGCATAGAGCTATGGCCTCACTGGCAAGGAGCGGGGCTGCCTATGGCTCAGAGGGTAATTCAGAAAGACCACAGGAAAGCGGAGAGCGGGGGACGAGATGATGACACAATTACCGAGCAATTTCAGGGCAGCTTTCTGGGCTGTCAGAAGCTCATCTGCAGGTGCTGGGGCTGCCGTCACATCACTAGTTGCTGATGGAGGGAGAAGCTGGCCTTCTCCTGCTCCCTGATCTCCCCCATCCTGAGCACATCTCTCAACAGTACTCACGCCCCCGCCCCCGGGAGCACCCCCTCTGCTCCCCTCACTAGCCTGGAAGCATCCCAAGGGCACGTGTTTCTTTGCACTTGCTCTCACAATTAGAACAGGTATACTACAGATCAGCCACCCAGCAGAACTCTGTGACTGAGTGGCTGGAGATAAGGAAAGGGGCAGAGGGGAGGATGCCTGTTATGGGATGTGGGTGCATAGCCACCTGCATGAGATGAGAACCTGCCCTCATCCTCTCCTCCCTCTTAGCAGCCCTTGATGGAGGGCAGGGGCCAGCCCCCCAACACTGTGCCCCAGTGCCAGGGGCCTCCTTACTTTATACTCCCAGGTTTGGGCAGGCAGCGCCCAGAGAGAGATGCCCTGGTCTTCCCCCAGCTGTCCTCCATCTTTTCCCCTCTTCAACTGGATCCATGCTGAGGGGGCCACTTGGGGCAGAGCTCCAGCAGCCCTCTAAGCCCAGACTGACCATGCTGAAAAGCTGATTCACTTCCAAAAGCCATGGGCTAGCAAGTGCTCAGTCCAGAGCTCTGGGATCTGCTAGGAGCTTCCTTGGTCAGCCAGACCAGAAGAGCTGAGGCCCTGTCCTCCCTCTCCCACCTGCTTGAAGGAGACCCCTACTCAAATAAGCCTCCAGGGCTTGTGATAATCTTGTAGTCCTTGGAACGGAGGACTGACCCAAGATGGACTTGGGTAAGGCTTCAACCACTCTTGGGTGACCGGTGCCCATACTTATCCATGAATCAAGTCGAAACACAGATATAACCAGCCCCAGGATTTGGCCCAGAAGCAGCTGATCTATAGGGAACTTTCCTTTTCCCCTGTCCTGCTCAACATTCAGCCCTGGGCCCACTTACCGGCTGGCCAGACCCGGGGCTGGAGCAGAAGATGGTGTACTTGCGGATCACCCCATTGGGCTTGGTTGGGGGGAGCCATGACACGACCACACTGCTGGCGGATGAAGGAACAGCTTTGATGCCCGCAGGGGGACCTGGAACTAAGCAGGGGGAAGGTGGGGTCAGTTTAGAGAATGGAGGAACAAAGCCTTTAGGAAACAATGACAGGTTGGAGAGATTAAGGCAGATTAATCTGGGAGAGCTTCCTGAAGGAGGCATCTTTGAAGCTCTGGTTTAAAGGAGGAGGTTCTAGCATGGCAAACAGTTGAGAGGATAAAGGTGATCATTAGGGGCTTGGAACAAAATCTCTGAGATGGAGGCATTGGGAATGGCCAGCTACAGAACTCTTTGGCCAGAACCAAGAACTTAAGAGACACAGGAAAGAAACAGAACCCATAAGGAATTCATCTTGATCCCAGTGGTCCTAACCTGATCCCCTAGCCAATGCTCTACTAACTAAGCTTGTATGTAGGCCAGATATACTGGTCACTTTGCTCTTTTTGGCCTGTGAGCTCCTTGAGGCTGAGGACTCTAGAGACTCACAGAGCAGGCCTCCTCCTGAGGGTCAAAGGTCAGTGGTCAGCCAGTGGGTGACTGTGCTTCCTGCCGTGTACTCAGGGTACTGCCCTTGGGGTGCTGGCTAGGCTCTTTCTCTTTCCAGGAGGGAAAAATCTTAGAATTGGCTGAGAAACCCATCCCGAGTGGACCTGAGCCTATGGACTGTGACCTCCCCTTGCTCCCATGTCTGGGCCTGCTTGGGAACCCAGGGCCTGGAGCCTAGCAGCATCCTGTTTCCAGCCCATACTCTCCTTCATTTTTTCCTTGTATTGCTGTAACTTGTCTTCTCTCCTGGGAGCTTTTATGCTCCTTTGAACGTTGTGATGGTATCCTATTCAACTTATGTTATCTCTCTGAGCCTCAGTTTCTCCATCTATATGGACATAACAACCACATTAAAGGTTTGTAGTGAGAATCAGTGCTAATTAAGATAAAGCACCTGACATGGTGCCTAACACAGAAGAGACTCAATAAATCGTAACAGTTAGTACTTTTGCACTCCCTTCCTGCGCTCTCAGTTTTTAGCACCTACTGCAATTTTTAAAAACTCTTAACAAGTGGTCAACAATTCTAGGTTAAATAAAATACTTAGAAACAGTATCATCCATCCAGGGGCCTGAGCCCAGAAGCTGGCAGTCATCCTTGACTCTGCCCTTCCTCACTACTACAGCCTTGCCATTTATTTCTGCTAGAGGTCTCTGCTGTTCTGGGATGCAGGGGGTGGGTGTTTACGGATGGCCACGGGGGCAACTGCAGAGTTCAAGTCTTCTCTGGCCTTGCACACTTCTTTCTTACCAGTTATTAAGAGAAATATGTGTGATTGTAGACTTATCTATTTATCCTTGTTGTTCTGTTGGTTTTTGTTTCTGTGTATTTTGAGGTTATGTTATTAGGTTCCTAAAAATTTAGCACTGTTTTATTTGCCTGGTAAATTAAGTCTTTTATCATAACAAAAGTGTCCTTCTAAGAATGATTTTTGCCTTAAAGCATACAAGGTCTGATACTAATATTCCAGTTTTCTCTTAGTTTTGTATGGTACATCTTTTACCTTTTTCCATGCTTAACTTTTCTATACCTTTATGTTTTGATGTCTCCTAAACACAGCACATATTTGAGTTTTGCTTCACTGCTAGCCGGTCTGGCAGTATTTATCTTTTAACTGGAGAATTTAGCCAATTTATCTTACTACTGATACATTTGGGTCTAACAGTCCCACCTTCCTATTTTCTATTTGTCCCACCTATTGCTTTCCTTTCTACTGTCCTCTGTGCCCTCCTTTGGATTGTGCATTAAGAGAAACTCTGTTTCCCCCTTCTATTAGTTTTGCTATTATGCAGTCTTTCATAACCTTTAGATTGTGTGAGTCTCTGACTTACCAAAGTCTAGTAACTGCCGCTTTTCTTCTCAGATAATGCGAGGACTTGGAATTTCCATTTACTATCTCTCCATTTACATGCCATTGTTATATATTTTAACTCTGTAATATCTGGACACCCTTTTCAAGGTGATTACATCATCATCATTTTATGCTGTCAATATTGATTTCAATTTACCCACATATTCGCCATTAATTGCTCTTTTTTCCTTTCTTCCCACATCACTGAGCTTCTATCTGGGATCCTTTTCCTTCTAGTTAAAGAACACCCTTTAGTATTTCTTTCAGGGCAGCTATGTTGGTGATAAGTTCTCTCAGTTTTTGTTTGTCTGAAAACGTCTTGATTTCACCTTAATCTTGAAAAATATTTTTAAAAGGTATAAAGTCACAGGTTGATAACTATTTTTGTTTTCATACATACTTTAAATATCTCATTGTGTTGTTTTCTGGCTTCCACTGTTTCTGATAAGTGAGCTGACAGTCTTATTTTTGCTCCTTTGAAGGTAACTGGTTTTTCCATCCTCTGGTTGCTTTTAAGACTTTTCTCTATTTGTTTATGTTTCAGTAGCTTTATTATGATAAGCCTAGGTGTGGACTTTAAGTTATTCCTTGTGAAGGCTGTAGAGCTTCTTGCGTTTGGGCTTGATATCTTTCACAACTTTGAAAAGTTTTCAGACATTTTATCTTCTGCTCCATTCTCTTTATCCTCTTTTTTGGATATCTTCTCACAACTTCTATGTCCTTGATACTCAGAATGTAGTCCATGGATTAGCAGCAGGGTC
Organism: Bison bison bison; assembly: GCF_000754665.1. Classification (NCBI taxonomy): domain Eukaryota; kingdom Metazoa; phylum Chordata; class Mammalia; order Artiodactyla; family Bovidae; genus Bison; species Bison bison. The sequence continues at coordinate 6,883,461 of NW_011495071.1, forward strand.
GCCTGGGAGCATGTTAGAAATGCAAAATCTCAGGTTGTACCCTAGACCTACTAAATCAGAATCTCAATTTTAACATGATTCCTCAAGTGATTTGTATGCACAGTAAAGTTTGGAAAGCATCGCTCTATGTCTTATTTGCTCTTTTATTTTCCATTCTTTCGTCTTTTTGTGCTTCATTTGATATTATCTTCTGACCTATCTTCTAATTCACTAAGTATCTCTTCAGCTGTGTCTAATTTGTTATTAAGCCTATCTAGTGAGTTCTTAATTTCAGATATTAGTAGTTTTTGTCTCTAGATGTTTTATTTCATAGCTTCCAATGCTCTTAAAATTTAATGAAACCCATTTGGAATTCTTGCAGAGCTGCTTCTTTTGTCTTTTTCTGCGGGCTTTTATTCACACTGTCCCCATTGTTTTTATTGTATGCCAGACACACTATTCGCAAAGTTGTTTGTGGAAATAATTTGAGGTCTCAGATGATATAATCATCCTAAAGGGAGAACTCATGTTTGCGTCCAGCAGGCACCTGCAATCTGGGACACTAACAACCTGAGGTCACCTCAATCTAATTTCTAGGACTGAGATGATCTGAGGCTGAGCTGTTTACTTTTGGTCCACTTTTAGAGTTCTGCCCTTCATGCTCTCAACTCAAAGTAGGCTGGAGTGGGGAGCAGAGGAGGGTTCACTCTGTAGCAGGCCCTGGCCTCCAATTCATGTCTTTCTGGCACTGCTCAGTATCTCAGTCACTGCCTCTAGACTCAGCAAACATCCCTCGGGGGAAGAGCTGTCCCAAATACCAAGATCACCTCCTGGGCCTCTATTCTCCCTTGGATCCTGGCCCAGTAACTCTTCACTTTCCTGCCAGCTCTCTAATTACCTTCAAGCAAGTATTTAAAAATATTTTATTCAGATTTCCTAGTGTCCAACAAGGAGGAGAGTGGATTGGAGTCACACTCTCTACCATTCCTGGAAGTGGAACCCCTTTGATATGTTTCCCTAAACCTGTCCCTCCTCCTTCCTTCATCCTCATTGCTGCTGCCCTTACACACACCTTCCTTTTCTTTGCCTAGAGGCCCACAGGTTCTAAGAGGCCTTTCCCACCCTAGTCCTTATCCCCTATTTGCTTCCTATGACCAATCCTCCATGCTTCTACAAGAGTTATCACCTAGGTCATGCCTCTTTCTCAGTTAAAAACCTTTAAAGTGGTCCTAAGTCCAACCCAACTTTGCACTCTGAGGCTATATAGATAGGTCTGGTATTCACAGGGCAGATGAGCAGCAGGCAAGAGGTTTCGAGCTAAAGAACTAAGTGTAGCCAAGCCAGTCTGGAACCAAGCTCAGACTGAGAGATCTGGACTTAAGAAGTGAGCTTGAATTGATATGCTTGCATTTTATCTTGCTTTTCTCTAAATTCTCTGTCAATTTTATTTCCTTTGGCAAAATCCTGCGGGGGCCTGGTGGGGGTGGTGTGTAGGAAGTTGCAGTGTCTTCCGATTAGGATATTTGTCCAAGGTGCCGTGGCAGAGCTGGGACTAGAATGTGGATCTGTGTGCTTTCCAAGTCAGCTGAGTAATACCTGTAATGACTGCCACCTACAAATTGCAGACCCCGGTGGCAGTGGAGCAGTAGGGTGGGGCGGGCTTGCTTGCCTGCCTACCCCTCTGCCATCATTCCTCCCTATTCCTTGCTTGCGTGGGTAACCCGTGCTCCTCCACCCTTCAGAGAAATCTGTCTCCATCACCTACACCAGAGGATTTATCATGCTTAGAGTAAGTCAGCCATGATAATTCCATTCTCCTCTCAGTGACTGGCTTTGCGAGAGGCATATTGCCCTGCTGTTGTTGATGGGAAATGAGCATACGTCTGCTGAGGGGGTTTCTGGGAAAGGTTTCTTTTACTTCCAAGAGACGCACGCCCATAGGAAGAGACTGCTTCTCTCACTCTGAACTCTGTCTTGTCTGGCGTGATGCCTGGAGCTGCAGGCATCTTGAAATCATGGGAGGAACAGCTGACAGGCTGAGGATGGCAGAGCAGAAAAGATGGGAACCAGTGAGTTACCCAACCCCGGAGCTGCCCTACTCAAGACTTCTTGTTTTGTGTGATAATAAATGTGCTTATTGCTTCAATCTTTTTTTAGTTGCATTACGCACAACCAAAAGCTTCCTAACTGACACAAATGGTGTGATGGAAAGCATAGAGGTTGGGGAGGCAGGAAAGCTCTCATTTGCCACCCATCAGTTTTGTAACCTGCAGCAAGTTGTTTTAGCTCTTGAGGCCTCCGTTTTCTCATCTCTAAAATGGAAATAATACCCTCCCCAAAGGGCTATTGGAAGGCTGCTGCTGCTGCTCAGATGCGAGTCGTGTCTGACTCTTTGCGACTCCATGGACTGTAGCCTGCCAGGCTCCTCTGTCCATGGGATTCTCCTGGTAAGAATACTGGAGTGGCATGCTACTTCTTCCTCTAGGGGATCTTCCCAACCCAGGAATCAAACCTGCGTCTTGTGCACTGGGAGGCAAATTCTTTACCATTACCACTCTTTACCACCTGGGAAGCCAGGTACTGGAAGGTTAAATCACGCTTATGATGGCACATCACACACACGTCAAGTTATGACCATTGTTCTGGATGAGATCTCATCTGACAGTGGGTTCCTTTCGGCTTAGGCTTCCCCCAAGGGCACCTGGGTCCACCGGAAGCAGTCATTTCATTGCCAGCTCTGGGTAAACCAACTACCATTTGCCAGCCCTTGACATTTTAGAAAGGATTCTGTGGTTAGGCTGTTTCTTACAACATCTAGATGAGGCGAACCAGCTGACAGGTTTTATCATGAGGAAACTGAGGGGCAGAGAGGTTAGTGACTTGCCAACAAGTGGCAGGGCTGGGGCACCCATATCTGGTCCTCCCACCCCATGAAGCTGCCACCGTAGGATCCTGGCCCCTGCTGTGCCCCTGTGACTCCACAGGCAGCTCTAGGGTGGGGAGAGCTTCTTGGAGGGAGGGTTGTGCTCCTCGACTTTGGGTTCCCTCATGGGTCTCACCTTGGTCAGTCAAACATGTGGAGACGCTTATAACTCAGGCCTTTGGAATTGTCATGGTTGTTTAGTCACTAAGTCATGTCCAACTCTTCTGCGACTCCACAAACCACAGCCCACCAGGGTCCTCTGTCCATGGAATCTCCCAAGTAAGAATAGCAGAGTGGGTTGCTATTTCCTTCTCCAGGGGATCTTCCTGACCCAGGGATTGAACCCAAGTCTCTTGATTGGCAGGTGGATTCTTTTTCCACTGAGCCTCCTGGGCAGCCCCTTGCATCAAAATAGGATGCAAGAGAGTCTGGAGGTCTGGGTGGTTAATTTCTAGAGGCCAGGAAGGTGCCAGTGTGTATGTGTGTCCCTGAGGCCCTGAAAGGGGCCAGGCTCCGAGCACCATCCCCGGTAGGTCTCCACACGAGAGCAGGTGGCTCTGCCTGGAGCTGTCCCAGGAAACCTTGATGTGGGGATTAATGACAGGAAAAGTAGGGCAGGCAGGTTGGTAAATATTTAATTGCTAAGAGCTTAAGTGGGGGGAGGGGGCTGATCTGATGGAAAGGGAGGGGCTTAGGGAGAGTGGGGAGCATTAATCACAGTTAGTCACCAAGCTGGTCTGCACTGGGAGAGGTCCACTATCACTCCCGGCCTGAGCTGCTCCTCTGTACCTCCTGTCACCCCTCCAGCTCCTTCTGCCAAATTGTCTGGATAGAACCTAGACCAGGGGTCTCTGTATCCTTTGAAAAAAACCAAGGCTGAGTTGGAAAGAGGCCAAAATGCCAACCTTGGTTACTGTTTATGAAGCACCCACTGGATGCAAGTCATGTCATATCAATTGACTCTTTAACCACATTGCACCTGGCTAAGGAGAATTAGAATCAACTAAGTGTTGGGGTTGGCGGGGTAAGGAAGGAAGTGGAAGAGGAGCCCAGAGCTGCAAAGGGTCACATATGGTACCTCCTGTCCCCAGTGAGGCCCCTTGAGGGGTACAACTCTGACCTGGGTGGACCTGATCCCTCCTGGGCTGACTCAGCCCCCAGCCTCTCCCATCTGACTGCATCACTCTACCCTGGGGGTTTGGCTCCTTATCTCCCTTTTCTTCCAGTTCTGCCCTCAGGGGGAGGGGCTTTGAGATCACAGATCCAAATGCAGGCACATCCCAGTCCTGAGAGTGTCCCCCCCACCACACACCCATCAGAGTCTAGGGCCTGGCCCATTCACTCTGGGGCCTCTGCAGCATGATCACCAAGTCACTAACCCGGGTGATGTTCCCGTTCCCGGCATCCCCAACCTTCTGTATCCAGAGAAGACCAGCCTGAACCCTGCAGGGGAGCAGATGCCACAGAGAGGATGCTCTTGGGATGGGGTGGGAGGAGAGGCTGTATCTGGCCTCTGAATCCAGTGCTGCAGGGGAAGGGGTTATGGTGGCTTGTAGGTTTAGGCATGAGTCCTGGGGCGCTTCACCACCACCCGCAGTAAGCTGTATTCTCCCAAAGCAGCGCTCCCAGAATTCTCAAAGTCACCCTTGTTGATCAGTTGATAAGTCATGTCTGACGCTTTGAAACACCATGGACTACAGCACGCCAGGCTCCCCTGTCTTTCACTATCTGCCAGAGTTTGCTCAAGTTCATATCCACTGAGTCAGTGATGCTATCTAACCATCTCATCCTCTGCCACCCTCTTCTCCTTTTGCCTTCAGTCTTTCCCAGCATCATGGTCTTTTCCAATGAGTCACTCTACAGAGAATTAAGGGATAGGAGAAAGGACGGGGCTTTGCTCTCCCCCTTAACTGTGGGTGGGGTGAGCAGTGGAAGGCTGGAGCAACAAGTCCTGGGAGCTGGCCCCGAGTGCCGAGGCCGGGCTGGGTGGGAGGAGCGCACTCACCGTCCTCCTTGGTCTGGATGTAGAGCACGCTGCTGCGCACGCCATCCCCGGCCTGGGTGTAGGCCAGCACCTGCACGCTGTAGTTGGTGAACTTCTCCATGCCTCGCAGCTCCACCCGCTCCCGCGTCGTGGTGATGTTCTGCATCTCGCCCCACTCTGCCGGACACGAGCATCCTCTGAGTGCGGCCCAGGCCGGCCAGGCCAGGCCATGGTCCCTCAGCCACTGCCCATCCACCAGCCTGGGCTTGGACCTTGACTCCATGGTGGTGGCAACGAGGGGAACCTTTCACCTCAAGGTCATAATTGCAGACTTGCGACACTGCTCCCAGGCCGTATCTCTCCCCAAGTGGCCCAACCAGGGTGACCCACAAATGCCAGCTGGGCCTCAGCCCCTAGTCAACCCTGTACCAAATTCAACTTAATACTTTCTCTATAAAATAGTTCTACCTCTCTCTCCCCCTGAATCTCACTTCCCTGTCCTCCACCCACCCCTCTCTCCATGTGAGGGACCCCAGGAGTGACCTGAACCCAGAAGGAGCCTTGGCCAGGTGGGCAGTGGCAGCTGTTTCTCTTGGCTGCCCAGCACCTCTGAGAAATGGAGTATTTCCTGCCATATCAGTAAACAAGGATGTCACAATCATCATTCTAGCCCTCTAAATCCTTGAATCCCTGAGCCCTAGGGGCACTCAGGAAAGAGAAGAATACCTGGGTGATTTGGCAGATCTCAGGTTGCAGCCACTCCCTACAGTAAACACTGAGGAACTCAGGATGTAAAAAAATGCAGGATAGTGAGCTGCTTATGAAAGGAATGATTTCCGTGAGTCCAGACTCTTACATCTTCCCATACACAGAAAAGGGCTAAATTCCTTAACTTGGAATATCTGGCTTTCTTTCATTCACAAAAATACTTTTGACCTTCAGACTACTTGGCTTTGGTGGCAAAACTTCTATATAATCTCTCCCCACCTCCTTGGAGCAGTTCTCTCAGGGATACTTGAGATGCTATCTCCCAGGCTTGAAGTCCTAAAAATTCCCACCCCAAATATTAATAACTCTCAACTTTCAGGTGGTGACTGCTCTTGAAGTCGACACCTCCTTGGGCTCTCGGCTCTCATAGGCGATGGAGCCAGGTGGCATGACCTGTGACAGGCTGGGGATGACTGCCCTGCACCTGACTGCTTCTGGACCGGCACCCTGAACTTTCGAGAGGATAAGGGGTTAAGTCCCCATTACCTTCCCCCCACATCAAGGACATCTTGTCTGCAAAGAACCTGCAGAGAGAACATGGGCGAGGCTGCTGGAGTGACAGCCATGGCCGGGAGGGCCAGGCCTTCCTCGGGCTCAGCGAGGACCCATCACCCTGGATCTGCCAAGAACTTGCTATAGATGCTGAAGAAGAGCTTAGGGAGAGTGTCCCATGGGACAGCCAGGGTCTCAAGAGGAGGAAAGAGGCTTCTGAGCTGACAACCTTCCCCCTGAGGCTACTGGGATTTTTTAGAAAACAGCCCCAGACACCAGCTGAAGACAGGCTGTGCGGAAGACAAGTGCCAGCAAACCCAGCCTGGCGCCTCACGAGGGACCTGGCGCAGGCATAGGCCTGGTCTCGGGCTTAGCCGCAGACTGGCCACAGTCTGCCAGGGTCCAGAGGGTGAGGACTCCAGGCCCAGCCTGAGGGGACTCTGGGTCAGTGGAGGGGGACTCAGAGGCCCGAGAAGTGGGACTTTCCTCTCCCAGGAGGTCAGAAACCAGAGTGGACCTGTCTAGGACTAAAGCCAGAGAAAGACCCAGGAGGAGGGCAGCCTGGCCATCAATTCTGTGGCCTTTGGAGACTAGTGAAGCTGATGCCTTTCTCACCTGAGGGCTGAATTGGGGAGCCACAGGGTTCGAAAAGGGGGGAGCGAGTTCTGGAAAATGAGCCTTTTGTGGCTCAGCACAGATGAGATGAGGCCATCTCACCACATAAGGCCCCAGAAGACCTGCAGGGCTCCGCACTCCTGGGGGAGAAGGTGGAGGCGTGGCAGGGAGAGAGAATTCCTGTCAGCAGTGCCTCTGGGCAGACCAGTACCCGGGTGGGGGCTGGGGAGGGCAGCTGGCCCAGGGGGCTGGGGGTGAGCTGGAGTCCCAGGTCCTCCAGGAGAGAAGGAACGGGCCAGGTGACCAGTGGCAGGAGGCTCAGGATATGGCGAGGCAAACTCACGTCCACAGTGTGGGATGCTGGGCCCCTGGCTTGCGTGACTTCCTGGTCCAGGGCTCTGCTGCACCAGTGGGCAGGGGCTGCTGTGTTTGCGGGGCTGCACTAGCTCATCCTGTGGGAAGGCGCCCAAAGGGCTGGGCCACTGTCTTGGCTCTCCTCCCTCTGCTGTTCCTACCGGCAGCTCCACTGTGCACCCTTCCCCGCTCGTCTCCAGGTCCTGGGTAGCTCAGCTGCACAGAATTCAGGTCTCGCCATCCATCTGGCCAAGGGACCCTGCTTCCTCCTCTTGCCCCTCAGTCCTAGGCGGTGACAGCTTCCTGCTGGTGCTAGTCCCTGGGACCCCAACTTCCCGCCACACTCCTCTGAACGCAGAGCCTTCATTAAAGTCTCAATTGTCCCGTTTGAGTATACCACCTGTTTCCTGACTGACATGGCCACAAAGTCCTCATACCAACACATTCCATCAGAAAAGCCAGTGTGTCCATCTCACCCCTTAAGCCACTGCCCAACATACTGCTGAACAGGAGCAGCTGGTGTCTGTCCCCAGCAGAAAGGTGACCGTGCACACACCTCTCACTCTGGCCCCTGGCTCTGGCGTGGGAATAAGGGGTGCAGGGGAGAGGCTGGACTTCCGCTCGACATCCCACGGGAAGATGCTCAGCTCTAAGTGTGGGCCTCCAGCAACCCCTGGCCTCTCACCCCGCGAGCCGGCCACCACCCCCAGCAGACTCACCCCCGTCAACGTAGAGGGACCAGAAGATGACCCGATAGCCTTTGAGGACGCCGTTGAGGGTGCTGCGCGGGGGCTCCGACCAGGAGATGACGGCCACGTCGGAAGTGATGGACAGGGCCCGGACGTTCTCGGGGGGCTGGCTGGGCACTGCGGAGGGGAGAGCCAAAGGGCCTGGTTAGGGAGGTACAGGACAACATGCATGTGCAGGCAGGACCCTGCTGCCCGGCCAGAGGAACCTTGGGTCACACAAGTGGGAGGCCCTCCTGACTCAATGAGTCTCGAGAGTTTGGGCTGGTGGCTGGGAAGGGAAACCAGTCTCCTTCCCTGAAAATTTGGGTGAATAGAGGTCTTTCCAGCTTGGTTCCTGGGCTCTGGCTGGCATGTTCCTGATTCTGGGTTAAGTGCTCAGGGAAGAAGGTGATGCAGTCCGGGCATGAGCTCCTGGGGGTTCACCAGTGGGCACCATAGCCCAGGGAGTCCACCTCCGCTGAACGTAACAGAATGTGGAAGACCAAGCCAGCCCCGGGGGGAGTCTGTAACTGATGCTCTTATCTGATGGCTGCCAGCCATGTGTGTCCCCGCCCCTGTGCCAAACTGAAGGGAAGGAAAAGAAGGAAAGAGGCTCTCAAATAACCCTGGGGCAGGAGAGAAGAGGTCCCTCAGACACCTTTAGGACTTCTGGAATCACTGCACTTCTGTCCCTTGTCCCTGCACCCAACACACCAGCCTGGGTGGCCCACCCTGCCTTTAACCCTCTCCATCTGAGAACTTAACATAAGTCCCAGCCTCTGGGGGTGGCCCAGCTGCAGCTCGCCCGTCTGAGATGAGAGACGGGCAACACGAGGCCCCAAGGAGCCACCTGGGCCAGGGGCAACTTTGCTGGCACTTCCGCTGGTTTCCGAGGAGCTGGGGGCAAAGGGCAAGGCCACGTCTGCTTCGCTCTGAGTGGGAGAAAGGAGGCACAGGCTGGATGGAAGGTAATTAGATCCCATTGCCCCACAAGAGGCAACTCTAATTTTTATGAGCATTTAAATGATAATACATCATCCTAACGATCCTCTCTGAGAATGATTATTGTTTCATATTACTTAGGTGTAAAAATATAAGCACCATGTAATTAGGGACCCAGTGTAATAAACTAATACAGATCGCCCGTTCGAACAAAATGAAGGTAATATAATTATGGAAAAGACACTATTGCTAAGGCAGGGGCCCTTGAATACCCCAGGAGGAGTGCTAATATTGCCAGGAAACGATCAGGATCTGACAGGCTAACGAGGGCCTCAATTAAGTATGAAAAACTGCTGAGCAAATGCTGCTGGAAACTTTCTTCCCCGTCTCCTCCTTTGTTTGGAAAATGTCTCCACGGCCCATGCTGATCTCTCCCTGTTGGTAATCTCAGCCCCCCTGTATCCCTCTCAAAAGCAAGGGATGTGGGGCCCTCATGGAAGCCAAGGGTGGGCCTGGCCAGGTTGTTTTCTGGGATGGCCCTGGAGGATGGAGTTTAGTGTTTGGTCAGGAGTGCTGATATGGACTTGGGGCAGCTGTTCCCCCTGGGGGTGACTTCCCTGAGCATCCTGCATCCATGTCATTTGGTCCTGCATCCAGCCTCACTCCCAAGAAAGAGGGTAACAACAGGGTGAAGTAGAAAGAGTATGGGATTCAGGGTCAGGTCTGGATTTTGACCTGGGCTCTTCTTCATCAGATGGGCAATCTGGACAGGTTATTAGCCTCCGTGAGTCTTGGGTCCTTTTATGGGCAATGACCTGGCTGTTAGTGCTCGGGTTCTCACAGGTGATCCCTGCACCAGCAGCATCAGCATCACCTGGGGATTTATTAGACATGCACATATTTGGCTCCCACCCCAGACCTGCTCAAGCAGAACTCTGGGGGAGGGCCCAGCAATCTGTTTACAACCCTCTGATGTGCACTCAGGTTTGAGAAGCACTGTGTCAGAGTACTGCTTGGGATGGCACCAATGGTACTTAATGGTTACAAGCTGGTCTTCCTCTATCCAGCCAGGCCTGTGGCCAGGAGCAGGCGGTGGGGGATGGGCTGGTGAGGATGTGGGGTGGTGGAGGGGGTGAGGGATTGGATGGAATGTTGCTCAGGTGCTTCTCTGGGCCTCTCTGCATTCTATGCACTTTTCCCCCCTTCTGTGTTCTCCCTTTCCCCCAGGGGCTCAGTGCACTGACATCTGCTCCCTCTCACAGCCTAGCTTGAGCCCCAGAGCAATTAAATGGGAATCTCTGGGGATGAGGCCAGGCATCAGGATTTTTAAACTCCGCAGATAATTCCAACTTGTAGCCAAAGTTAAGAACAACTGATACGAGCTAATCTACTTTCTGGTGTTTCTGACCTGATGTGTCCTCCCTCCCAAAGGTGTTTGCGTTTCCAGAGAGAATGAGGTAGGGAGAGGACATTGCTTAGCAAAAGGAATGACTAATGGTAGAATGCTGGGTGTCTGGGTGGCCATGGGGCAATGGCATTATGTTTCCAGGGCAGTCAGTTCCCTCCCTTTGCTGGGGGAAGGCTCAGACTCAGTGACAGGTTTTAATCTCATATCTTGGTCTTAGGCTGGGGTATCACTGCTAAGTCACTTCAGTCATGTCCGACTCTGTGAGACCCCATAGACGGCAGCCCACCAGGCTCCCCCGTCCCTGGGATTCTCCAGGCAAGAACACTGGAGTGGGTTGCCATTTCCTTCTCCAATGCATGAAAGTGAAAAGTGAAACTGAAGTCGCTCAGTTGTGTCCTACCCTCAGCGACCCCATGGACTGCAGCCTACCAGGCTCCTCCGTCCATGAGATTTTCCAGACAAGAATACTGGAGTGGGATGCCAAACTAAGGAAGCCCTATTTACTCTGCTCTTTGGGGGCTGTGTCCAGCCTGGCTACGTCTCTTGGGGTGGGTATCAAGGGTCACGTCTCCTTTCGTTTCCTAGCACAAGCTCAGGTAACAGTGGGGTCTTCTCTGTGCTTGGAGAGCAGGCATGCTCCTGCTGCCTCTTAACCCTCTCCTCCTGAGAAACCAGGCCCCATCATTCACTCAAAGTTGGAGTCCTCTCCAACCCTCAAAGAATTCAGTTTTAAAAACTGGGCTCCAAATCTTCTGTCCACGGACCTTGGTATTTTGTAACTCCACAGTCTCTAAAACAGATGGTGGACAGCTTCTAGCTCAGAAGTACATAGGTAACTTGGCTTCTGCCCTTTTTCCAACCTGGAGGGCCTAAATGAAGAGAAATAGGACCCGGAGTGTAGAGGAAAGAGCTTGGGGAGAGAGATGGGTGAGGGGCCAGGATGAGGGAGGAGGAAAAGGCAGAGGGAGAAGATGGATGGAGAGTCAGAGAGATGCACAGACAGGCACTCAGACAGACCAGTAGCTCAATAGAGAGACCGATGGGCAGAGCATTAGAAAGTGATGGATAGAGAGCCAGCCAATGGATGGAGAGACCCAGAGGCCTAAATGGACCAAGCATCCCTTGAGAAGCCAATGGGTGAGAGGGGATGGAGGGATCCAGGGAGGCTGTGTGTACCACAGGATGATGGGGCCCAGGAGCAGGGAAGGGCCCCCAGCCCTCCCTGGAAGCCCTGTGGCTCTGCCCGCAGCCGACATCTGTACCCATTACCCTCTACTGGTGCCCTCACCGTCCTCCAGGGTGGTGGCATTGATCTCGCTGGATGAGGGCCCCGTGCCTGCCCGATTGAAGGCCTGGACCACCACGCCATATTGGGCGAACTTCTTGAGGTTGTCCAGGGTGTAGACCTCGCTGTCCCCAGTGGCCTTCATCTCCACGATGCTGTACTGCCCGTTGCTGCCCGGGCTGTTCTCTCTGTAGCCGATCTGGTAGCCACGGATGACACCGTTCTGCAGCTCCTTCTTGGGTGCCTGTGAGTGTAGGAGTGGGAGGGTGGTGGAGGGGGACAAAGACTCAGTGACATTCTGAGAGGACGCTCTTACACCCAAAGGCAGGTCATGTCACTCCCTTGCTCCCAAGCCTTCCAAGGCTCCCATTCCACCCAGAGTCAAGGCCAAAGTAAAAGCAACCCAAGTGTGCACAGACAGGTGAATGCATAAAGACGATGTGGTCCATACATGCAATGGAATATTATTCAGCCTTAAAAAGGAATGAAACTTTGATAAACTGAACAGCATCAATGAACCTAGAAAATACATTAAGTGAGATAAACCAGACACAAAAGGAGCAATACTGCATGGCGCTTCTCCGAGGTGCGTACAATTCCCAAATTTACAGAAACAGAAAGTAGGACAGAGGTTACTGGGGGCTAGGATGGCTGGGCCAGCAGAGTTTCTGTTTGGGATCATGAGAAAGTTCTAGAGATGGACAGTGGTGACGGCTGCTCAACACTGTAATTGTACAATGCCGCTGACCTCTACCTATGAACATGGTTAAAACGATCCGTTTTGTGTACATAAAATGGTATGGTACCACAAGTTGAAAAAAAAAAAGTCCTTGACTTTGATGCGAGCCCAGCCCCTCTTGGAGCTGGACCGCCCTTGACATCCTGGCCAGCGGCTGGGGTGCGTGGAGAGCCCAGGCCTGAAGCCGGCTTCTGGACGGAGGGACAGAGATGGGGTGACAAGGGGGTGACAGGGGGGACCTCGGAGCTCTGCCTGGGCTGGCGGGAATGAAGGGCTGATCCCAGGTGGGCAGGCCAAGGGAGAAGACTCCACTGGCGTCAGTCTTGGGGTGGAAAATACACTCTCACCCCCAGCAAAAACCCTGATACACAACCAGCCGCACACACGGGTGTTCTGAGAGAGAAAACATCAACAGGGAAACACTGACACGGACATTCTTGAATATGATCACACACACACACGCATACACACACGCACATACACACACACACTCACATATACACACACACTCACATACACAGGATCTTGATACGTCCCCTTATATCTGGAACCACGAACACACGCAATCCAGCCCATCAAAACAAACATCCCAATACATACCTACCCATGGCCAGAAACATACAGACTCACAAATAGAAACTGGCTCCTTTAAAGAGGGGACATGCCCATCTATATATTGAGACAGCACACACACCAGTACATAGAAAAACAGCTTGAATCAGGGTTGTAAAGATGATGCAGTTAATTTAAAAGCCCACCTTTTACTGTACTAAAAAATAGTGTGATCAAAAACAATTAAGTTAGTAAAACAGCTCATTTTTTTAAATTCAATGAGTGTTTTAAATGAACTGCATTTTTCAGCTCACCGTTAACTCAATATAATGAAGTTTTAAATTTCACGTAATTGTTTTGAACTCACTAACTAGGTGTGTGTGTATTTAATTGACTTGACTTTTCGTTGCTGCCTGAATAATGCTTCTCTCTGCACTTGGACAGTCCTGTTTGATAGTTGGTAAGAGGGGGAATTTTTGAATGTGGGTGTTGTATCTACACAATCAGGCTTCCCAAGTAGCTAAGTGGTAAAGAATCCGCTTGCCAATGCAGGAGAGGAGGGTTCAATCCCTGGGTGGGGAAGATCCCCTGGAGAAGGAAATGGCAACCCCCTCCAGTATTCTTGCCCGGGAGAGCCCATGGACAGAAGAGCCTGGCAGGCTACAGTCCATTGGTTCACAAAGTCAGACACGATTTAGTGACTAAACAACAAATAATCTACACACTCACACATTCAGGCACTTATTATAGACACAAACATATCTTCAGGGTGCCCTTGTCCTCACACTGACATACACTCTATTACATATCTGTGCCCACGTTGAAATACACTGATATATACATCATTACACAATGACACACACCTACGTACCTAGAGCCGCCTGCACACAGTATACACTTGTCTATGTGTGATACACAGAGCACCACGCCACCGTCATTCACACCAATGTATACTGGCAGAGGCCTTGGGTAGGCATTCAGGCATACCTTGCTACATACATATAGATATTCACACATTTTTACAAATCTTGACATATCTTCCCTCCCTCCCTCTCTCTCCCTTCTCCTTGTATGGCACCACCCCCTTAAACAGGCACACTCAGGATTTAAATCAATCTTAACAATATTTCTCTGAAGCATTAAGAAATCAATAGAGCTGATTGCAAATTTATGTCATAAAGCAGTGGTGATCCATCTCAAGGAAAGAGTCTTAAAATGAAGTGACTTATCTTTCAAGTGAATCTTTATTTTTCATTAATCTGTTTCTTGGTGTTAAAAAAAATTCCCTTGAGAAGTCAGCCCCCAAATTTATTGATAGGCTGGTTCATTCTGAAGTTCTAACTTTCTAATCAATTTTATTTTTCATTATGAGACTTTGGAGAAATAAATCTGATTCTAAATTTTTATCGACCTCCGGGTTGGAGCTTTGTAGCCAAATGTCTCAGAGGTTTACATACTTATTCATTCCCGTCCCCTCCTCCAGGCTTCCTTGGAGTATTCTTAGGAAATGGATGCAGAATCAGGATGCAGATACGACTTGGGATCTAGACTCCAGGCTTCACTCCCAGTTTCTGAGGGAAGCTCTGGCAACCAGATCTGAACCTGGAGGGAACCAGGGCTCCAGGTATCTATCTACTAGGAGCGCTGGTACCCAGGGAGGGCCAACTGCCCAGCCTCTGTCCCACTTTTGTCCTGGTTATTTCTCTGGAGCGGGAAGGAACCAGGCTCTGCTGCCGTGTGTGTGTGTGTGTGTGTGTGTGTGTGTGTGCGTGCGTGCGTGCGTGCGTGTGCGTGTGTGTGCGCGCGCGCGCGCGCACGCCAAGACATATAGTCTTTTTTCCCTTGGTTTTTTAAAGAATTGTTTAATTTTTTGGCCACATCACACAGCATGTGGGATCTTAGTTCCTTGATCACGGATTGAACCTGGATCCCTTGCAGTGGAAGTGTGAAGTCTTAACCACTGGACCACCAAGGAGGTCCCAAATATGTGGTCTTTTTTAGGGAAAATATTACTAGACCCTTTTGAATCTCTCTGATTCTCAAGTCTACCTTTATGAAGGGACTAGGAGGAGGACTAAAGTACCTGGAATTTTTCTACCAGGAGTTAGAGTCAGAAAATGACCTTGGACTCAGAGCCCAGATGTAGATGAGGTAACCCCCTAAACCCTAATGTTCAAGAAGAAGAACATGAATGGGCTTTAGGAAACTCTCTGTTCCTGACCTCTGGACAGTGGGCTTCTGTGGGTGATATGGCTCCAGACTACGTGCAGTGAAGTTCTGCACCTGTCATGACTTGAATGACCACGGAAGTCACCTTGCATTTTTATACCATGGCCTCCTCTGATAGGAAGGAGAAATATCTCTTCTGTCCATTCCACAGGAACAGATAAGTTAGTGCAAGAAAACACTCAAACACTGGAAAATGCAGCTGGAAGCCATCAGAATGGGCAGCCCTTCTGTGCCCATGCCAGGGATGTGGCGATGAGGCCAGAGTTTCCCAGGAAAGCATTCCTTGGTCATGCTCAAGGTTATGCTGGTTCTCTGCCCTGCTGTGGAATTGCCTCCAAGATTTCCCATCAGTGACAGAGTCTTTGGATACCTTCTAGATCTACAAGTTTCTTCCCCTTAGAAATGGCTGTGGCACATACTGATTTGTTTTCTCTACAGCTCCCTGTCCCCCAGAGCTAGGGAGGGCAGTTATTTTTTCATCCTGATTTTACACAGGAGGAAATCAAGAAAAGACCAAGATCCCTGCTGAAGTCTTGACCGTGAGAACATAGGGTATGGTTTCACCCTACTTCCCAGCTCTAGTCACAGGGCCAAGACAAGGGTGAGACCCTGTCATTTCATCTCCTGTTATCCATAGAGCCCCTTTGAAATGTATACAAAATCAATTCCAGCTCTAGATATATTACAACCTGTGGAGTTTGTAGGACAAACCAGCATGGTAAAAGAATCATCTTCTCTCCTTGGCACTGACAAATTCTTCATCCCACTCCAAGCACAGGCCTCCATCAGAAAGCCATGGTGGAGAAGGGAGTGGGGATTGGTGGGGGGACCAGTTCCTCTATCCTCCTCTCTTTCCACTCCTTCAACCTCAGTATTTAGCAACAAACAGGCGTGGGCATTGCAAGACACCAGACACTAGCAAGTCTGTTGGGGCTTCATTTGAAGATTAAGGATGGGGAAGGGAGGGAGGCATTTCAGGGGAAATGCTTTTGACTTTGCTTACCTTCCAGGTCACTTGGATGCTCTGTGAGGTCACTGGCTGCAAGGTTACATCCATGGGAGGCCCATCAGGAGCTGGGGTGGGGTTGGGAGAAACAACCTTATGAGTCACGTCTTGGAAGAAAAGAGCCCTATGCCCTCAGTCCCATCCTTGAGCTGGAGGGCTGCTGCAGAGAAAGGAAAAGCTTGTCTAAAGCAGCAGAGAACTTCTGTTTGAGTCCCTCTTGAAATGATCATAGGGTTTAAATTTCCTATTCATTCTCCATAATTTGATGAAAACATAGCAAATAACGACTATTAAGTATGACTCCACATCCAGCAGGTTGGCAAAATTTTTTTAAAGTTTGATAGTACAAAGTGCAGACCAAAATATGAAGTAGCAGGAACTTTTATACACTAACCATGGGAGAGAAAGCACTTTGGAAAACATTTTGGCATTTTTTTTTTCTTTCAGTTAAAGGGAGAAGTTTGTCCATCTGGTGAGTCTGTAATTCTGCAACTGTTTATATTCCTTGGATGGGGAATGAAAATAGACAAATCATACAGCTGTACTGAAGCTCACAAAAAGAATCTAGACTATAACAAGGAAAACACAGAGAATATATGAAGTATTATTTCATGCATACATTCTATTAGAACAGGCAAAACTAAACTGTATGTTTATATGTACATATACTAGTGACATGTATGAAAAAGGAAACAAGGAAGCTGGGATACTTGTTACTTCAGGGGGAGGGATGGGGTTATGGTTGAGAAGGGGTATATAGAGGGCCTCTGGGAAGTGATAATGAGTGTTGGTTATACTAGTTTTTGCTTTATTATTATTATTATGTGTAAAACTGCACATGTATATGTACTTTTTGGTATTAACTTCTATTTTGCAATGACAGGTAAGAGAAAATACAATAAGGGAAATCTTGCTTAAATTTTCAGGAAAACTTCATGGCAAA
The DNA here is from genome assembly GCF_000754665.1 of Bison bison bison. Taxonomy (NCBI): domain Eukaryota; kingdom Metazoa; phylum Chordata; class Mammalia; order Artiodactyla; family Bovidae; genus Bison; species Bison bison. The sequence goes on from NW_011495071.1 coordinate 6,900,408, forward strand.
AGTCACAGGAGATAATCCAGGGCACTAGTACCCCCATCCTTTGCAGATCTGTCCTTGCCAGACAGGCTGGGGCCAGTGGAGTGGGAGAAGAACCTCGGACAGCTCCTGAAAGCATTGCATCTAGAACCCATTTGGCAAAGGTCAGGGATAAGGGTCTCCAATGATCCAGAGGGAGACACACACACACACACCTTGGAATCTCCACCCCCCACTCTTCTAATTGCAAACCCACTGCCAATGGACAGGGTGGGTGAGGGCCCCAGATGTCCCTGATCTCCGAGCCCATGGGCAGGGGTGACAGGGCGAGGTGCTCACCAGCCTCCTCAGTGCTGATGGTGAGCTCCTTGCTCGGCTCGCTGCGGCCAATCTTGTTGAAGGAGTACATGCGGATGCTGTACACGGAGGCCGGGTGCAAGTCCACGATGTTGGCCTGGTTGATGGTCGGGGAGATGTTGCGTGTGGACTGCTTGAAGTCCCAGGAATCTGGAGAGAGGACACCCACTTCTAACCTCAGCCAGACAAACTCCAGGACCCCTCTCCAGCCTCAAGCAGCAGCAACATCCCAATCTCAACCTAGATGCCCAGAGAGGTCCTGTTTACAGAGACTGCAGCAAGAGAATTTCAGAGAGAACTGTTCTGTTCCATGAAGTTCAAGAGATCAAGGGATGCCTGAGGATGGGAACAGCAAGTCCACTGCTCGGGGAATCAGGAAGCTTAACCCTTCTCTACCCAGGGCCGCCTGGTAAACTCAAACCTCAGGTGAGATGTTTCCTATGGCCCCTTCCAAGATCACCAATGCTTGCTATCTCTTAGGGTCTCATTGGCCAGTGCCCCTTTCCTGGTCTCTCACACCACATCAGTGATGTGTTGTAACTGTGAGACACCCCCTCCACCCAAGATTCCAGTGCAAATGGGGAAGCCAAGTCTTATCCCCCTTTCTCCTCCTCTGTGTGTGCTTCTGTATTTCTTTTTCCTGTGGATTTGTGTGGTGATGGTCTTGAATGTTTCCTAGGCTGATGAGGGGAATAAACCAAGTGGCAGAGTCCCTAGGCAAACCCCTTCCTCTCTCATCAGCAAGAGAATGGTCTCTGAATCTCTAGAGTCAGAAGCCAACAAAGCAATGAGCATGTTCCCAATTTATCCAGGGGGACTGGCAGCCCATTCCAGGGCTAATGTTTAGTGAAATTGTAGAATGTGAAAGATACCCGATAAATACCACTCAGGGATACTGGGACAGTAAACATTCTGCGTCTCCAGAGGAACCCAGTCATTCATTCAATGCATTTTTTCCTGTGCACCTACCAGGGGATTCCAGAGAGAAATGGAAGGGCCTGCAGTTACAGCAATGTCTCAGCTAGTACCGTCCAAACCCAGAATTCATAACCAGATTACATTATTGGCACTTTGCTTTGAAAAGACAAAAAAAGGCAAAGCACAAGGAAACTAGCTGATAGTGGAGCTTAAGAATCTTCCCGGGGCACGTCCTGATGCGACTATTCAGTCTAATTTTCCATGTCTTTTAAACCCACAGTAGAGGATTCTGAAAACTGTCAGTAGAAAAGATTAAATTATATTCACTACAGTCTAATCCCTGAATCAGGGAGGGAGGATGGCATATTCTAGAATTTTTTAGGAAGACTCTTTTTTAAGCTAATGCCTGGTAAACCAGGAGGATCAGTTCACCCAAAGAGACTATCCCATCCCCCAGGTTCTGGCAAATTGAGGTCTTGATGCATTTCAAAACACCTCTTTTAGCCACACCAGCTTGGCATCTGTTGAAGGGCACTGGCCCAGTTCCCCATCTGCAGTTTCGCATTTAATTCTTTGGTTTCACGAGCCAAAGTCACAAATGGCAGACTGTAGATGCTCAGAAAAACTGTATATTCTCCTTGTCTTTTCAAAACACCCCAACTGCCCAAAAGTCACTGGGGTGAGAGGTTAAGCCAGAGTCTCAAACATGCAGGCTCCTTCCTGCAGAGGGTACCACTTTGGCTCAGGAGGAAATGGGCTAGTAATGCGGAGGCAGGTGTTCACTTCTCTCTGTGGCATCTGGGAACTGGTGCCAGCTCACACATCATATTTGATTTGCCCATGTTTATAGGAGAGGGACAGCGATCATGAGTCAGTGCATTCATTTTTGATGAGTGCAGGCAGAGGAAGGAGACCCAAATGATGTGTCTGAAAACTAAGGGGCTAAAAAAGAGAGGTGCTAATATTTACCAGGCACTTGTGATGTGCCAGGTGCAGTGCCGGACACCATTCACTCCTCATACCTTTCTATGACGTCAGCACCATATCTCCACTGTACAGGTGACGCTCATGTCATCAAGTGCGATTTCTCACTTGGCCTTCCAGGTGTGTTCAACACTTAAACCTGTCCCTTCCCAAAACACTCTTCTCTTGGGTGTCTATTAAAACAGTCTCTAGCTTTTCCTAGGGAGTCCCTGGTAGCTCAGCTGGTAAAGAATCCACCTGAAATGCAGGAGACCCTGGTTCGATTCCTGGGTTGGGAAGATCTTCTGGAGAAGAGAATGGCTACCCACTCCAGTATTCTGGCCTGGAGAACGCCATGGACTGCGAAGTCCATGGGGTCACAAAGAATCACACACGACTGAGTGACTTTCACTTTCCAGCTTTTCCTAATCTCTTGGGTTATCTCTTCACTTTGCAGGTACATCTTTCTTACGTTATGGTTCAAGTTCTTCAAGGCTCCATCCTAGGCTCTCCTCTCACTCCATACATTTTTCCCACCCCTGGATTCTATTTCCATTTATACACAGAGAAGCTCCCTGAAGGCAGGAACCATGTCTACAACTTTGCCCATCTCACCCACTTGGCACACGCTGGGCACTTAAAACCCGCTCTTGGTTTTAGATCAGAGCCCACTTTGTGGTCCTGGATGTTGGACCTGTGGTTCCTCCACATTCTGCAGTCATAGTAAATACCCTTTGCTGTTCCCTTGCTTGCCTCCTCCCTAGCTGCCAATCATAGGAAGACTGGGGGATCCCAGAGAGTGGCCCCCTTTTTTCTGCTATTGCCAGTCATTTGCAGGTGGATTTGTCCTTGTGTTCCCAAATCACCTTTGATGTTGGCACAAAACAGCTCTCTCCCCACAGCCCCTGCAGGCTCATGCATCAGAGTCAAATTTGGAGGTCTCTCGCTGATTTTCCAAACTTGATCGCTGCCATCTCTCTGACCTGAATAGCTGAAATCAGTGGCCTTATTTTCTCCCCTTTCCTTTTCAGCTCTCAGAGTACTGAGCTGGCTTTGGTGAATATTGTCTCTTTTAATATTCCCTTTCATATGAGCCTGGCTTATCCAGATTAACATATTTCATTAAGGGCTCTCACTCCCTTTCTTCATCAAAGGGTTTATGATGCAAAATATTCTTCTTAAAAAATAAGGAAGCGGCTGGGGAGATGTCAGTGTCTTCTACTTAGTGGGCTGCTTGCTGGGAGGGGACCTGGGGGCTTTGGTATTTCAGGAGACATATTCACTGTAGAAGGGGGAGCGTTTGGACAAAAGCCACATCTGGAGCATTCAGCTGCCTGTGCTGGGGAAACAAGTCCATCCTGCATCTCTGATTTCCTCCTTGCATCATGGCTCTGAGCCCACCACAGTGATCTCCACTGCACCGAGAAGGGGTTTCCTGGATCACCGCGACCACTCACCACGTCCCAACACCAGACCCTCTGGCTCAGCCCACGATGGCTGATGGCTCCCACCATGAGGCTGCCTTCTGGGCTATCCTCAAAGAACCCATCCCTGCTCCTTGCTTGGAAAACAGGGGCAAAATGTGGTGTCTGCATTTTTAAATCTGCGCAGCGCTGTCTGATAGATTTGTGTGGATGGTGCTATTTATCATTCAGCATTCATGTATTATTACTCTGCTGCCTAGGGCCAGGAGAAGTCAGCGTGAGCACGATGGCTTAGAAAGGGCAGACGTGGTAATTTCCCTGGGAAAATTAGCATGATGAGCAACATGGCAGAAAACCTGGCAAAGGCACAGTTGTGACCAAGAAGGGGGGTCAGGGACAGATGTTCCAGCCATAGGAGGGTGTGGTCTGGGGCGAGAGGGAAGGGACAGGAGCCACAGCATGGGGACCCATGCGCCAGGCTCTGTGTTAGGCACGGGCACATAAATCTTCATGTTCACGTATTCCTCGCAGCCACCTTGGAGTATGTGCCACTGTCTGTACTGACAGAGACGCACAAAGACCTTAAGTAGCTTGCTAAAGATCACACAACCCTGACACTTGGTCAACCCCAGTCTTCTGCTTTGAAACTTGTTCTTGTTCTACTATTCTGCATGCAGGCAGAAGATCTACTTAGACACACACACACACGCGCACACGCATGCACACACATGCCCCTCCTTTCTTTGAGTCACCCATCCGTTCCCTAGGATACCTTTTTCAGTTGTCACGTAATTTAGTTTGTGGTATATTACATGTGATTGGAGAGTGCTTTGTAATGGTCCTGAAAGTACCTGCGAGTGTGCATGTGTGTGTGTGTGTGTGTGTGTGTGTGCTCAAGTGTGTGTACATCTCTGTATATTCCCTCTGCAACTTCATTATCAGCTCCAAGGGCAATGCTCTGTCTCCTCGTTCTTTCTCTTTTCTACCACATGGCTGATGCATGACTCTGCAACAAAATTACTGGCACTCAATACATGCTGCTGACTGACAGACACACATTTCAGCCTGCAAGTCCCACAGGACTATAAACTGCCACACGAGCTATTTCAGTTAGAAGGAGGAGAGGAACTACGGCCCCATGCTAGCTGCTTTCTCTTCAGTCCTCAAAACAATCCCACAAGACAGGCATTACTATTTCCACCTCACAGATGAGGAAGCGATGCTGTGTTCACAGCCTCTGCCTGACTCCAATGGTAATGCTCCCCAGTTCCCACGGGACTCCTTTTCCTAAATGCCAGCATAGATGCCTGTCTGAGTGGCATGGCCCAGAGTAGGCCTACCTGAAGACTGGAGAAAGGACCAGCCCAGCTTCTCTGGGCTCTTGATCCTGTGATTTTTTTTTTTTTTTTTACAGGTGCAAAGCTCCTGTGGATGGGAGAATCTGAGGTTGAGTTTCATTATCCTCCCCTCTCCATTCCATCCATCCTGGTACCCTGGTGCTGGGGTGGGTATGATGGTTCCTCCTTTTTCATGAGAGCCAGACAGGGTTGGGGGAAGACATGGATGAGCTCTGAAAATAGAATCTTCCCTGCCCATCTCTCCTTCTGCACAGCTCTCCAGATGTGTGATGTTCTCAGCTTCGCCTGGCTGAGCAGCGCCCCAGGAAAGGTTTCCACACATTAGAAGGTGGTCAGTGGAGGAGGGTGATGGTGGGCAATGGGGCAGCATGGGGGAAGAGGGCAGGGAAGCAGTCCCAATGAGCAGTAGGGGAGGGCCCCGAGTGACAGCCTGGGCATCCACTCCCCCAACAGGAATGGAGCCCTGCCAGCTACATCAACCAGGCAGGGAGATGCTGGCTGTGGACAGACCCGCCCCTTCTTGTCTGGCTCCTGGGAAGCTTGTGTCCAGCCTTGGGAAGCCCTGAGATGTGAGATGAACCCAGTGGGCTTCCTCTCCTCTCTGTGCCCTCTGCCTCCACTGCTGCCCGGCCCCTGCTCATCACCTGTCCCAGCTACAGGACGGCGGCAGCCTGCTCACTCACTTCTTGGACACCCCTCCTCCTGCCTGACGACCCCTGCCAAGGTGCCATGTTGCTTAAATCTCTCACTAGGATCTCAGACATGGCTAGTGGCTTTCAATGACCTTCCCCAAGGAAATAAAAGCTCAGTTCAGAGGCCCCCTCCCAACCTGGAGCCCAAAGCACTTTTTAGTCTAATAAGACTAAAAACCCAGAAACTGGGTCTGTGTGCTTAGTCATTCAGGCATGTCCAACTCTCTGTGCCCCCTTGGACTGTAGCCTGCCAGGCTCTTCTGTCCATAGGATTCTCCAGGCAAGAATACTAGAGTGGGTTGCCATTTCCTCCTCCAGGGGATCCTCCTGACCCAGGGATTGAACCCACGTCTCCTGCATTGGCAGGCGGATTCCTTACCACTAGCACCACTGGGTCTGTGAACCCTCTGCTAGACATGCCACTCCCCGGAGCGCACTGCACCGTGCTGGGGTTCGGCCCTGTCCCTCTCCCTGAATCTAGGCCCCGTTAGCTCCCCATCTTCTCCCAACTCAAAGCAGCATCTGCAAGGACAGGAGATGTGCTGCTCTGATGACCCTTGTCTGTGCAGCGCCCCCTTCTCTCTATGGCTCTCCTTCTGCACTGACAGTGACCTCGGGAGGTCTGGCTCTGAGCTGACTTTTCTCCCCAGTTAGACTGTAAGCTTCTGAGGGCAGGGTTCCTTCCTGTAGAAACCAGCCTCAAGAATGATGCACCCAGTGCCCTGGACAGGGCGGCTTCTCAAGAGGTAAACACAGCTGTGGATGCTATCCTGGGGCTAACCCTTTGGGGGAGCGGATAGTCAGTCAGCCAATGACTGTGTGCTGTGCTAAGGAAGAGAGGAAGGGTCTGGAAGGCTTCTGAGGAAACAAAACCTTGGATCTATGCTGAGTCCTGGAAGATGAGTTGGAGTTGGTGGGAGAAGGACGGTTGGGGAGGCTTCAGTTTTCCAGATTTGCTTTCTGTATTTTACCTTAAAATTACTTTGAAAGGCTTATATGGGCTTATGGTCTTGAATTCTGAAAGTATGAAAGGACCCTAGAGGAGAGGTATGTTTCTTCTTCTCTCACCTGCACTGAAGTCACCCCGGGGCCTCTCCGGGGCAGCCCCCCTGTCGCCTGTACCTTTTAGAAATAGTCACGCAGATACAAACGTGATCACCTATGGCTCTTTCTTGGCTTGACCTCTTGTTCAGGTCATCTGTCCCCTCCTTGCCATTCCTGCCACTTGATTGTGGGTCCCTGGTTTCCCCAGAGACACAGGAGTCCATTGTTCACTTTGCTCTAAGCGGCTTCACAGTGGAAGGCAATCTCTTAGAAGCTATTAATAGAGTCCCAAGGGAGGGGTTTTAGAGGGCTTCTAAGAAGAAGAAACTTAGATCTAAACTTTCCAGGGACTCCTACCTCCCCAGTGACTCATTCTTGGGAAAGACCAGCTTCTCTGACTCCCAAGCAACCCCATCATCCCAAACCTGGAGTGCCTAGATGACCCAGTGAAACTGTGATGTCTCTGACCCCACATATACAGCCAGTAGCTCCTGGCTCAGTGACTTTTAAGTTGCTTTAAATCAGACCACCCTATGGATCTGCCCAGGGTCAGTCCTGGGAAGGACGGACTGACATTTCCTCTCTATCAACTGTAGAGGTCCTTCTACCTGCCCCCTGGTTTCCTAACCTGACCAATGTCCCTTCCTTTGGAAGACACAAGGGCTTGTGTGTCTGTCTGAGATGGGCAGCCCTGACAGCCAGGGGCCGTCACACTGGAGGGACACCGTCCAGGCAGGTGGTGCAAGGCGCTATGGTGGGCCGAGCCCTCACCTACCTGTTTTGTTCTTGTACTCAATGTCAAAGCCCGTGATGATACTGTTCCCATCGAATCTCTGGGTCCAGCGCAGGTTCATGCTCCGGGCCTTCACCTCTCGGATTTCCAGCTCTGGGGGGTCAGGGGGCTCTGGGGAGTGGCAAGGGAAGGGGGCAGGGGTGAGGATGGCAGCAGAGAGCTTAGCCTCCTGCCGACCCTCTGCAGAGATCAAGGGATCTGTGCTGGGAGGATTGGAGACACAACGGTCTATCTGAGGGTCCTGAGCCCTGGAGTTTGGGCAAGGCAGCATAGGGATGGAGGAGGCTAAAAGGCTAAAGGCTCAGAGGCAGAAGTGGGCGTGCTGGGTCCCTGCTCTGTTCCCCTCTCTTCCTCAGCCCCTTTTGGAGGGACCCCTCACAGCTGTTGGCCTGCTTCCCACCATGCAGAGCTCCCAGGTTTTCCATCTTGACTTTCCCTCTGCACACCTCCCCCAAGGTCTGGGCCCACAAATCCAGGTCTCCCACTTCTGGGGGCAACAGTGTGCTCCACAGGGCCTTCTGCCATCACAGACCTCACTGTCTGCAGTGTCCTGGAAGGACCCTATGGCACCACTCTGGGCAGGAGGGAGAGTGGACTGAGGCTTTTCCCCAGAGCTGTTTCCTGTCACTGCCCCTGGGTGTGGAGTGTCCCCCACTCTTGAGGGGAGTTGGCAGTGAGCACCAGGGCCCAGAGGAAGGGGCTGGGGACGTGGAGCAGGTGAGGTACCTTGTACAGTGAGCTGGATCAGGCCCCGGTCCTCCCCATATGAGTTGATGGCATGGCAGCTGAAGAACACAGAGTCCCCACGGTCAGCAGGCTTGAGCTGGGAGGCAGTCCGAGGGGCAGAGGGTGCGGAGAGAGGAAGGAATGGGGAGAGTCTTTTAGAGCCCATCTGCTGAAGGGGGCCCATCTAGTTGGGGATCAGCAAGACTACCTTCTTCTCGGAGGGAACCCACCCAGGGTTTGTCAAGAGTTCCTCTTCCCAGAAAGTTCAATGGATGGAAGTGTGGAAGAGTCTGTGCAGGGAAAGGCCGAGGGGTTTTAGGAGGGAGGGAGGGGCTGGGGGTCCACGAGAGAGGGGGCGCTGAGGGGGTCCCAGGATGGAGGGAGGATCTGAGGGGTCTAGGAGGGAGGGGAGAGGGAGGGCGTGGCTGAGGATCCCATACATTTAAAGTGTAGAGTTGTCAGAAAGGAGACAGAATGAGGCTCAAGGCATAGGTTGGTGGGTGAAGGAGGGAAATAGGTAGGAAAGGAGAGGTATTTTTCGGGGTGGGGCTCCCAGACTCCTGTTTACTTCTTTTGGATTCAGATGCAATAGCTGTGGGCTCCCCACTTTCTGAGAGTCGGGTTCCCCCTGAGACGGGCATGGGTGCTTACCTTCAGCGTGGAGACAACCTCATCGCCGTTGTCCTTGGTGGCGATGGCATACCGCATGACGCGGTCGGGGTCGATGACCGTGTCCCCTTTCTCCCAGCGTATAATGATGGGTCGCTCGCCTCGTGCTGTGCAGTTGAGCTCCTTGGCGTGGCCCTTGATGGCGATGGTGGTGTTGGGGTGGGAGGTGATCATGGCTGGGACTGGAGAAGGGAGGAGGTGTAGGAGGTCCCAATGAGTGGGGAAAACCAGCCCTGGGAGGGCACTTGCCCAGCTCAGAGGCCCCGCCTCTGGCGGCCC